>NC_138531.1:9088677-9473677 GCF_964234715.1 Podarcis melisellensis
CTTATGCCTGACCTGAAGGATTGTATATAAAAGCCATTGAAAACCAGAGCTGCAGAATTCCCTTCTTTCACCTCCCGGTAAAATCTAGCAAGGGAAAGAAGGCGTGTGAAGTGACATCACGAACCCTGTACATTATCTGGCCTGCGCTCTATTTCATTGGCTGCTGCTCGGATGAATAGAGAAATTTGCCACACAGTTTGTATTACTACTAGGCATTATGAGAGGCGAGAGAGAGGGGGTGGGGTGGGGAGAGATCTTTGGGGATGAATCGCTCCCTCGTCATAGAAGAAAATTGTCGAACAGACAGTGAATCCTTTGATCACGCACAGCTAGAAATGTTTTGGAAGTGGCCGTGACCTCCTTTTGGGGGAAGGGGTTTGCACAACAGCAACCAGCCACCACCATCCCACCTCCATATGCGACAGAGAGCATTACTGCGAAATTAGCACCAATCTTCATTGGACCATTCAGTGTCACCAAGTATCCGTCAGATGTGAACTGCACTCCGAACAAATTGCCTGAAGGAATGGATACAGGGTTTTTCATGTTCTAAATGTGCTCTCTTATTAGAATCAAAGCCGTCCATTGGAGGATACTTCACTCCTTGAAGACTTGCAGCTAGCAGAAAGGCTGAAGTACTTTACTGATCTTCCGAAGCGCAGTCCGCAAGAGAGCCGGAAGCACAAATCTTTAAGAGAGACTGCTGGCTTGCCTCGCCTTTCCCTTAGACACCACTCTAACCACATTATGACAAGCCCCACATCATTATAATAACAACCAAATTGTCTGGCTCCCACGGGTGGACTTACAGTCAGGGTGGATTGTACTTACAGTCAAACCAGCCACGAATAATCAAGATGAGACTCTCTGTTCAATAATGCAGAACCAGTTTTGCATAAAAACAAATTGCTTGAGATTAGGGGTGGGGGGAGAATTAATGTGGCTGATAATAATTTGGTATGAATGAGTAAATAAGGGGTCAATTTTTTTTTCTACAGAGGCAAATGACCCCCTAATTTGTTTTAATATTCAGTGTATACTTAGGGATGGAATGTGCTGATTTAGAACAGTTCATAAGCCAATCTGCAGGCATAAATACTAACAGCGAAAGAAGCAGGGAAAAGGAGGGAATATGTTGCAACACTCTGTTCCTCTGGCATGGAGGAAATCGATAGGATGCAAATTTTGCATTTAGTGAAACTTCCAGAAGTTTCAAAACTGGAGTTGGTTTTTTTGCAAAGCAAAAACTCTTACGGAGCTTTTTTATGGTGTGTACTATGGAAAGAACTAGGCAGGAAATCTGTGTGGAGATTGATTTAAGAAATAAATTGATTGTGGAAAACACAAACAACCTCAAAGGGGTTTACATACAGATTAAGGTGTGGAAATACTGTTGTTACACCATTTTGGACAGAATTGCCCTGGTTTTGGCACACAGAAACTGAAGAAGGGAACCTCACCGTTTAGCTCTACAGGCCAACCATGGTACAATAAATTTAGGGGGGGGGGGATTTTTTTACAAGTGCTGCTGCCTTTAACTGGCACTGCCAAGGTCTGAACCCTTGAATCTCAGACAGGCTAAAATATGCACTCTGCCCCTGAAACCTGATCCCTCCTAAGTTTTGTATTACTCCATTTTGGAAAGGCTACCATAACTGGCCAAGGTACCACTAAAGAAGTCAAGGTGTTCGAGCCATTCCCCTAAAAGTCAGGCCAAAACCTTGGAATTTTTAGTTTAGATTTTTTTTTTTTAAGTGTAATCCTGATGAAGACATGAAAGAGCATAATTAAATTATTGGCTCAATAGGAGAATTTCTCTATCATAGTTTCTGCAACACCCCAGGAAACTAATTGAGGATTGAAAAAAGAAAGCACAGTGCATTATTTTATGAAATGTGATGGAGGAGCCAGAGCAGGGTTGGTTGACCTTCAGCCCTTAGGTCCCATGCCCCCCCCCCAGTTTTTTGTCTCCTTCCCCAAAATTAGTAGTTTTAAAAATAAAATAAAACAATGGTCTGCTCCCATGGGTCCCCCACAATGTACTGCCACAATGACAAAAGGGTTTTCTGTCCCCCACCCCAAGGTCTCCTCAAATTTTATTTAGTGTTTTAATATAGAAGGTAAATTAATTTAAAATGATTTTGTGCTGACTGTTCCCATGCGTCCTATACTGCGATACAAGGATGTATACAGAATGAGTGCATTGGAGGAGGAGACAGAGAGACTGCATAAAGAGGACCCTACTCATTTAATCCATGATAGACTGGACTGTTCTGGGGGAGACGGAGTCCACTACCCCATTGTCATTCACATACGTTGGGTCCTAATGATGATGGCCTTCCAAGTCATGGATGTTGGGTGATGCTTGTAGCAGAGATGGTTTTAGGGTGGCACGAATGGTGCGGTTGCTCTGGGCGTTGTGGCGCTCGCAGGGGGTGTGCAAAACAACACTGTGGAACAGAGCACAAGAGGCGGGGGCACCAAATGTTAGCATCACACTGGGCGCCACTGAAATTTGAGAGCTCATAGTCCGCCACTGTTTGTAGCCCCAGGAGGGACTGAGTGTAAGCATACAACCTATAAGCATAGAATCTCAAGGCATGTGTATGGCTGTATTTTGGCATTTGAATGTACCGGAACCCAGGAATACCGTACTTTTCCATGTAGGTTTTTTTCTTTAAAAATCATGCTAAAAAGTAGGGGTTGTCTTATACATGGGTAGTGCATAGGGTGGGTGTTTGATTGGTTGCTGCTGTGGATGTCAGAGGCTATTGGGCATGTTATTGGTTGTTGTGTCAAGGGCTGGTGTTGACTGGCTGACGCTGCGGCAATTGGGCGGGCAATTGGCAGCTTCTGCCGGCGAGAGGCGTGCAGGTAAGCGATTTTTGGCAACCCCCCCCTAAAAAACCCTCAACCCTATGCAATCCCAAGAAAAGCTCAACAACTCTGAGCCATCTCCCCCCCCCCCGCCCCCATTTTCTTAAATGCGAGAGTCTTATACACAGAAAAGTATGGTATATTTAATTAGCAATTCAGGTTCATAGGAATGTAGAGTTCCAGAATTGTGAGGCAGCCACTGCAAATTCTTCTCTAAGTATACATGAAAGGTGTGGAAGAACACTAAACACTCTACTGTTTTCATCAATAGTTGAATTTCATACTTTACTATATGAAAAAAGCAACGTACAATAAAAATATTAAGCTTTCCCCCAAAATGCTCAACAACTTTGGGCCATTTCCCTCCATTTTCTTAAATATCAGTCCCCCAAAATAAGGGGCGTCTTATACATGGGGGCATCTAATACACGGAAAAATACGGTAATTCCTTGCTCTAGTTTTGCAAACACCCCTGAATAATGCTGAGCACATTAAAGCATGCACAGCATCTAAACATTTTGAGCCAATCTCACATTTAAAGGGAAGTGTTCATATGGCAACACTGCGTAGCACGACATGGAATTAAATCAATACAAAAACAAGTTTGCTCTTTATCGGAACTAATTGCACTTTTATAAGCCATTTGGCATACGTGAATATGTTTACTTGCAAAGAGCAGAGAAACACCCAATTCTATTGATTAGGTGCAGTGATTGATTGATATGATATGAGTGCATTGTAATTACTGAATCTATGAAAAGAGGTAGAAAGTACTACAAAAATTAATGTGGTGTAAGGCCATATGTCTTGCCCAAATGAGAAGAACGGAAGGGAATGCAAATGTTGTAAAAACAAATGCAACAATAAGAGAAGCACAGTATGCGTGGAGAGAGAATTTGAGTAGCATATTATTGTGAGATAGTTGGGTGGTGCCTGATTAAGACATACTTGGAATAGATTGGTTGAAAACAATAGGCGTAAATTAGTCACAACTAATGTACATAACTCCATTGATTTCAACAGGTATAATCTGAGTATAATTTAGTTGCAGGGCTGCTGACAAGGGGTTCAGGGGTTACCCATGTACTGGGCCCCAATCCAGCAGGGGCCACAGACTCAACTTTAAAAAA
Source organism: Podarcis melisellensis (assembly GCF_964234715.1). Taxonomy (NCBI): domain Eukaryota; kingdom Metazoa; phylum Chordata; class Lepidosauria; order Squamata; family Lacertidae; genus Podarcis; species Podarcis melisellensis. The sequence continues at coordinate 9,092,685 of NC_138531.1, forward strand.
AGTAATTCAACTGTGGACTCCTAAAATGAAAGTAGCAAGCAAATATTTCAGGTGTGCTTTAGCCTCATAAGTGATTTCTGAGCAGTAAGCCAGCTCAGGTACACCTGCTTTTCAATAGTTTAATCCAACAAGTACAGTGGTGCCCCGCAAGACGAATGCCTTGCAAAGCGAAAAACGTGCAAGACGAAAGGGTTTTTCGGTTTTTGCGTTGCTTCGCTAGACGAATTTCCCTATGGGCTTGCTTCGCAAGACGAAAAGTCTTGCGAGTTCTTGCGAGTTTGTTTGCTTCTTTCTTAAAGCCGCTAAGCCGTTAATAGCCGCTAAGCCGCTAATAGCCGTGCTTCGCAATACGAAAAAACCGCAAGACGAAGAGACTCGCAGAACGGATTAATTTCGTCTTGCGAGGCACCACTGTAAAGCCAAAGCTGTGCTTGATAGGTGAGTTTTTGGACTCCATGAGGTCCAAAAAAGCTGGTGTTCTCCTTCATCCCCTGTATGTTTCTTTCTGGCTAGTGGCTTCTGTCTCCTTGTGATCTCCATTTGAGATCAGCTACTATCTCTAAATTATTTCCTGCAGATTCTACCACAGAGTTAAGTGTGGGCAGACGTTAAAGAATGCTGTGAACATTTTGCAGAGAGGCTTAGGCATGTCTCCGACAGACAACACACTTGTGAGTAATGTAGTGTATAATTAACTCACATTAAAATGGTATCTACTCAGAAGTAGGGCTATTTGCATTTAATGCGGCTGACTCCCAGGTAAGTGGGTACAGGATTGCGGCCTAGGCTTTCTTGTGAAGAAGCAGGAGAGAAGGGTTCATGGTGAGAGGGTCCATATGAAACATCCATGTGGCAGGCAGGTATTAAACAGAGTGTTTTGTAGTATGGAACTACAATTATGTGGAACACTTTGCCTGTTGATTGTCTATTGGACACGTTATTGTGTGTGACCCCTGATTTATTTTTGGGCGCTTCATCATGACTGCTTCATCATGACCTGCAAAAGAGGGTTGCATATGCGTGTGACATAAAGTGTTTTATGCAAATTTATCTCTTTTTTTGGTGAGTGCACCAAAGGGTGCTACGTACAGTATACTATTCCTGTTGACACTCCTACTTACTTGGATAACACCTATTTGGATCAACAGTAACATTTTCTTTAAACGTGTCCAAACCAGGAAAGCAGCTGGGGACAGCAAATGTCTGTTAAATGATTCTTGGGAAACTGGAGAGATACTGAATGAATCCTATTGTGTCTAAAATGTGCACCATATGACTTGTTCAGGAAGGGAATCTGTGCAATTGAGTCATATAGAGGTGGCAAGAGATCAAATGATAGGGTTACTGGCAAATTTTAAATTTACAAACCATCAGATCCAGATAGATTTAAAGAACTCTGGTATGAAGTTACTCATCTACCAGTAAAACTGTTTGTCACAAAAGCTCCAGGGGAGATCCAGGAGATTTCAGGCCAATTATCTTAAAATTGGTAGAAAATATAATTAAAGATAATATCGTCATGCATATAGACGATCAGTCTTGCTTAAGAAGATTCAACATAGCTTCTGCAACTAAAGGTACCTAATTTTAGAGTTCTGTGAGAGGGCGAACTCATACACAGACTGGGGTAATCTGGTACAGGTGACCACTTCATCAGAAGGAGAACAAAAACAGATGTGCATAAAGTTTGCACATACTAATTTACATGTATATATGCACAATCAGTGGCGTAGCGTGGGGGGTGCAGGGGGGCGGCCGCACCGGGCACAACATCGGGGGGTTAGGGTTAGGGGGCACAAATCCATGGGTTAGGGGGCGCAAATTACTTGCCTTGCCCCGGGTGCTGACAACCCACGCTACGCCACTGTGCACAATTACTGTAATAGTAATTTAAATGGGAATCCAATACATCTCACCAAAGCAGGGGATGACTGTGGCCAGATAACTTGCCCGCTTGCTCAGACCACTTGTTTAGACGCAGCTTCAAGACGCCTTCTTCTTTCCCTTCTTATGGCTCTTTGTCTTTATAAACTAGGATTGGACTGGACAATTCTTCAAATAGAAGGCTATCCTCTGCAGTCTGATAGGCATGATCTGCTTGGATTTATGAACAAGCTTTTGAGAAAATTGCTCAATGCTCTGAGTAAACATGGCCATCGTGGGATGTGAGGAGAGGTCCTTGTGGATTTGTAACTGGTTAAAGAAAAGGAGGGAAATAATAATAGAGAAAAGAGAGAGCTGTAAGGATGAGCTAAGTTTACAGATGACCAAACTATTCAGGATTGTGAAAATCAAAGCAGACTTTAGAAAGCTCCAATATAGAGAACTCTCCAAAATGAGTTAACTGGCATCAACATGGCAAGTGTGGCCCAACACAAGTATGTGCAAAGTGATGCAACTTTGGAGCAGAAAGCAAAACCAGATCTTTACATACACAGTAATGGGTTTGAACTAGTGGTGACTATTCAGGAAAGAGACGTCAGACTGTAGTGGATAGCTCAATTAAAATGCCAAGTAGTTTTGAAGCAGCGGTGACAAAATGAATTCCATGGTAGGATTACAAGGAAAGGGAATTAGACTGCCAGAGTCATGGCTTATTGGATGATTTGGAATATTGTGTACAGTTTTGGTTGCTGCACACCTGAAAGGATATTGTAGAGCTGGGAAACGTTATGGAAAGGTAGCCACAACGATCAAGGGAGCGGAGCACCTTCTCTGTGAAAGAGGCCTATGATGAGCTGTAGGTTGACAAAGGTTTATAAGATTTTGCATGTTGTGGAAAATTGACCCTGTCTCCTAAGACTAGAACCTGTGGTCATCCAAAGGAATGTAATCCAAGTACATCATGCCTATCAGACTGCACAGGATAGCCTTCTATTTAAAAACTTGTCCAGTCCAATCCTAGTTTATAAAGATAAAGAGCCATAAGAAGGGAAAGCAGAAGAAGTCTTGAAGCTGCGCCTAAACAAGTGGTCTGAGCAAACCCCCTTCCACATTGTCATCTGATGGTTGTGAAATGACCAGGAGGGTCTCCTTGGCTTAGAAGATCTTAAAGATTGTGTTATGTACAGAATTGAATAGGATCCAAACTGCAACAGTCTGATTGGTCCTAGAACAAAAGGATCCAAAAGGCAGCAGTCTGATTGGTCCTAGAACAATAGGATTCAGAATGCAGCAGTCTGATAGGTCCTAGAACAATGCAGCAATATGATTGGTTGGCAGGAACCACCCAATCATGCTCCAGATAGAAGTGAATTCACAACCTGATTGGCTTACAGTAGAATTCCAGAATTAGCCAATCATGTGCAGCCCATTGTGTAAATAATGTATATAAAGCAGATACTTTGAGGGGACATTCATTCATTCCTCCTCACCACTATGAGCTGAATAAAGAGCATGAAATCACTTTGCGACTCTGAGTATATTTCAGATTGACTTAGTCCTTGCCAGGGGGACACAATCTGTTGGGAAGTGGGACCTTTTGTCTAGCAGGGCAGATCTTTATCTTGCCACCCTACCTAACAGGCCAGATTTGACAGGTGAGTGAGGTCGTCCACCTATTCATCATCTGACGTGAGATGCAGATGACCAAGGTACCCCAAGGTAAAGGAGGTGGTGCTGGTTTTCAGACTAGGCTGTGAGCCTAATGCACCTCACTTGGCTTTTATGGGAGTGAAGTGAGATGGATCTCAGTGTTTGCTGCCCTGAGATCTTTGATGCCGTTCAAAGCAAATGTGGTAAATAAATGAATCACAGTTATGAAATATTTCACAAGTTAATTGTTTTCTAAATAAGGCATTTTCCTACTAAGCAGGCCAATGCTATTTCAGAGCAAATACTAAATGCTGCAGTGTGTTATCGGACAATGTTTCATTTCTGTTAATGTACTTGAGAAAGATAAATATATCAGACTCTGGTGACTGAATGTATTATTCATAGTGTCATACTTAGTCATAAAACTCACAGGCTGATTATGTGTAAAGTGAATGAATCATATGGTTAAATATTTCCAAGTGACGTTATGAATGTTGGATGTAATCAATAATATACTCGAGCAAAAGTTACACCACTCTTATGGTATTCTTAAGCTTTCCAACATCCAGGCAGCCATTGGATAAGTCTGTTGGCTTGATATAAGATGGTGACCAATATTATCAGTAGGCTCCATTTTTAACAACTTCAGCAAATGTTTATTAATATCTACTGTACAGAGGCCAGTATTGTCACCGGTTTCTTAGCTGAGGAACATGTTACTTCAGCAACTTAGCTGAGATGAGTGACTGCATTTTAAGATGCCCTCTTCCCATTAAAATAGAGTATATGCAAGTCCTGGAACAGCCCCTGAATGTGGTCTTGGGCTGGAGGGTCAACAAACTAAGCTTGAATCCTGGAAAGGGGGAGGCTGCATGGCCCCCATGTCCAAGGAATAGGTCAACTGCCTGTTCTGGATGAGGTTGCACTCGCTCTGAAGACAACATACACAGTCTGGAGGTACTCCTGATTTCTTATGCTCCACCTTAATCACAGATCCTCTGATGGGGCACTTCTGGTGGCTCCTCACACCACCGAGGTTCCATCGGCCTTCACTAGGAACTCTGTGGAACTGCCTACCTGTAGATGTTTGGCAGAAACCATCCCTAACTACTTTCAGACATCTTCTGAAAACTGCACTGTTTAGGCAGGACTCCACAATGTGATTTTTTCCCCCTTTATACCAAACATAGCTACTGATGTTTTGCTGATTTTTTCGATTAAGTATTATAGATATTTATAGACTAACTTTATCACATTTTGTATGTTGTAGGCCACCATTTTATATTTTATGGAAGAGTGGTGTATACATTTTAAAATACATAAAGCAACATTATATTATTAGGAACTATTGGTCTATGTAGCTTGGTATTGTCCACACTGATTGGCAACAGCTCTCCAGAATTTCAGACATGGCAGAAGTCACTTTTCCAGCTGTACTGGAGGCACCTGGGATTGAACTTTTGCATGCTGTGCAGTTGCTCTACTGAACTGTGACTCTATGAAGGAATGTGGAGTCTAAGAAAGGTGGTTTGGGGGAAAGCAAGGAGAAGAAGAGACGCGGGTGGTGCTGTGGGTTAAACCACTGAGCCTAGGACTTGCCGATCAGAAGGTTGGCGGTTCGAATCCCCATGACGGGGTGAGCTCCCGTTCCTTGGTCCCTGCTCCTGCCAACCTAGCAGTTTGAAAGCACATCAAAGTGCAAGTAGATGAATAGGTACCACTCTGGCGGGAAGGTAAGCGGCATTTCTGTGCACTGCTCTGGTTCGCCAGAAGTGGCTTAGTCATGCTGGCCACATGACCCGGAAGCTGTACACCGGCTCCCTCGGCCAATAAAGTGAGATGAGCACTGCAACCCCAGAGTTGGCCACGACTGGACCTAATGGTCAGGGGTCCCTTTACCTTTACCTTTAAGGAGAAGAAATGAATGAGACAAAGATAAGAAAGGTGATGGATGTGAGAACAGGCAGTTTTATGTAGACCTTGTTTCAGCTGAAGATGGAGATGAAAGATTCAGGCCAAGTTTGTTCACATGAGATCAATAGGATTTTGTCCATGTAAATAAAATGAGATCCAAGCCCTTTGTTTCAACTGAATGGACCCTCAAGCTGAGAGTTTCCAAAGAGAAAATAAACAGGATCAATAAAAATGTAGTAAGAGTTTGTTGGGAGCAGGAAAGCAGATGAACTTACATTGTTGATTTTCCACAATGAATGCAAAACCTGGCATTGCTTCAAAACCCAGAAAATATTTATTATTTAACATTCCTCTTTTTAAAAACAATTAATCTACAATTAGACATGCTGTAATTATAGCAGAGATCCTGGCAGAATGCATTCAATGGTGTTAACCATTGATAGATTTGTAAACAGAAGCAGCTGGACTGGAATTTCTTCAAGGAAATATTTACATGCCAACAGTTTATCAAACTGAAAGTCTGCCGATAAATCCACACATGGGTATTATGTTAAGGAGAAGAGCAGCAATGATTCATATGCTTTTTTTGGAACAGGCTTGTACTTCTCCAGCTGTAAAAGAATAAAACCAGGAAGGAAAAAGGCCTAACTTGCGTCTCCATTCTCATGCCTTTGTTCCAAGTAACTAAAGTATGTCTCACACAATTATTTTTTGAGTTGGCCATTGAAAATGTGAGGTGGGCAGAGGAGACTTTCCATGGATACATGGAGGTCCTACAGCTGCAGACGGTTGCTACAGAGTGGTCCACAACCTTAAGTTAGAAAGTCATTGCAGCACGTTCTTGATTCCTCTCCATGCTTGTGAACCCAGTTGTATCAAACACTGGTTCAGGCAAGGAGGCCACGGACTCAATGATGCTCTAGTGAATCTTCTAGTTTCCAGATGAATGCAATCAGCTCCAGGATTTATTCCACAGATGAAAATGCCTCACCTTCCAACAGTTAGAAGAACTCACTTTCTGGGATAGCTCAGTCAGTAGAGCAGATACTATTAATCTCATGCGTATGATGTGTGTATAAGAGTTGTAAATGACCCTCATGGTCCCTTCCAGCTCTACAGTTCTATGATTCTGTTGGTACCTGTATGAACGACATGGGTTCAAAATCTGGAAGTACAAATTGGGAGCTGCACATTCATTTACCATCTTTGAAAAACTGTGTTAAGCCCATTCCAGACGGGTGAAGGCTGAGCTACCTGCTATTTATCAGATAGTTATTGACCATCAATATCTAGCTAAGGGGAACTTGCACTCAATATCAGATATAGGGGAAATATCTGAAGGGGACTGGAATGCAGTGTGGCAGTCAACCTCTTTTACATCAATATCTGCACTTGTTAAGGAGCAATCACTTAAATTAATCCACAGGTGGTATCTAACACCGATGTGCCCACATCGCATTTGTGGCTCAGTTTCCTCTCTCTGTTGGCAGGGGTGCTCTACAAATAGGACTTATATTCACTTATGGTGGGAGTGTCAGGCAGTAAACAAGTTTTGGGATGATGTGTTCTACAGGATTTCTATATTACAGTGTTTTAAAATCCAGGCTTCACCTTGCTATAGTTATTTTGAATAAATAAATATATTTTGTTCAAGCCATCAACAATCCCTTTCCCGGTAGCAGCCAGGATGGAGATTGCACGGAGAAGTGATTGTTAACTATTCAATACTGGTATGATAGGCTTTGGTAGGTTTCACTTGTAGACAAACGGACACAACATTGCAGAGTAGTCAGAGGTGACGTTACTAGAGATAACTGTTAGGATGGCTGGTCTTCCTTCATTCTTTTCATTGATTTGTCACCAGAATAACCTATATCAACTTCTGTTTGTTGTTCTTTTTGGGGAGAGATGTTAACCCCAACCCTAATCTGCGGGTTGCCATCTGATTGGATTTTATTCTGATCCTGATCTGATGATGTATTTTAATTGATTGTCTGATTTTATGTTAATGTGTTATACATTTGATGTTAGCCGCTCTGAGCCCGGCTTCGGCTGGGGAGGGCGGGATATAAATAATAATAATCATCATCATCATCATCATCATCATCCTGAACTTTATCTCAATATTCCAAACTTCGTTAATCAGATACTATATTACCAACTCTCTCCAAGATTTAAGAAAGGTTGCTGTTAACTTTGCAAGTCTGCTACTGTACTTGATCTTGTGGGTTTGACATTTAAAGATAAATTCCTTTCAAAGTGTGTAACGGGGATGCAGGTTCACTTACATATTTTTCTTCTTATCTTGGCATAATCTTTGGAATGTTTTGTTTATACTGGTTTGTTTCTTTTAACGTTTTGTCAATAATAATAATAATAATAATAACCTGGCTTGAGAAAGAGAAGGTTTGTAGTTAACAAGGAATATATAAAGGTCCTGCCCACCATTTTTCTAATGCCTACAAAATAGGGTTGACAGCATGAATTAATAAATAAGAAGAATCTGATTAATTCAGTAATCAAATTCATGGGCCAAATGCTTGCTGATACTAATAAAATAACCTCGCCAATGATTTACACAATTAATTTCAAATGAAATTCCAAATGAAGCCTTGTCAGTTTGGATTAAAGAAGAAAGCTCTTTACATGTCACATATTTAGGGCATTGCAGGGTAACAGTGGCAATCTTTCTGCTCTTTTCTCCCTCCCTTCCTCTCCCCCCCAAAAAACAAGTGCAAGGGAACTAGTGTATATTAACATGCTGAGAAAGAACTTGTGTATTTCTTCTGATAGTCCCCAAACATGGGTTTGCATAGGCCTAGTTTGCAGCAGAATGTGGTGCTAGAATAGCCCGGTTCAGGCATTCAGGACAAAGTTTTCATTGCAGGAGGCAGTGTAGGGTCACCCCTCGACACTGTCGTTTCCGCCCCCCCCCCCAAATCTGCCTGGGCATTTGAGAGCAAGTCTCTCTCAGGGCAGCCTGCTAGCTCTCAGTGCCACCTGTGATTGATCAGGCTGCTTTGCTACAGGCAGGCTCCCATGTGCAAAAACCATGGATGGGGAGGGACTAGCAAGGACAAAAATGTGCCGGGCCACTCATGCATCTTTCGCTCCATATCCTGAAGAAAGCTATTGTCTGTTGCAGCCCATAACACTGCAGATGAGGGAGATGATGTCTGAATGTTCCCTGTATGCAAACATCCTTCAGCTAGCAGAGTATCAGGCAGAAATATTCTAGTTCACCGTGTCCTAGGGACTTTTCTACTTTAAATTTGCATTTTGTTTTTTTAATGTTGGGAAACTTTCAAAAGCGGTCCCCACCCTCTGCGGTGCAATTTGAAGGGTGCGATCTATTCTCCCGTCTCTGCTGCATGTGCTGCCCTGGTCATATGCTAAGGCCACATGCACACTGTCTATTGTGCTTTTATGTTGTAACTGTCCTGAGACCTGCGGGTATAGGGCAGTATACAAATTTAAATAATAATAATAATAATAATAATAATAATAATATGGCTACTCAATGGCTATGTTTTACCTCCACTGTTGGAGGCAGTATGCTTCTGAATACCAGTTGCAAGGAATCACAGGTGAGGTGAAGAATGTTTCGCTCAGATCCTGGGCTCCCCTGGCATCCGGTTGGCCACTGTGAAGATACTGGACCTTTGTCTTGATCTAGCAGGGTTCTTCTTCTTTTCATAGGTAAAAAGTGTGAAAGACGCTTGTTGTACCAGGGGCAAGACTTTTGCTTTATTATGGTACGTCCAGTTTATTATGTTTTGTCCAGTTCAGTAATTTGTCTGTAAACAATCCCGCTCTAACAGTTCGTAGTAAAGGGGCACATTGCAGTTATTCAGAGCAACACACACACACACGCACACGTTGGCAATCCTGGTCATAGCTTTGTAATGCAGGTGTACGGTTTAAGATGTAGGTAACCAGTAAGATAGGGGACGCAGGTGGTGCTGTGGGTTAAACCACAGAGCCCAGGGCTTGCCGATCAGAAGATCGGTGGATCAAATCCCCGCGACGGGGTGAGCTCCCGTTGCTCGGTCCCTGCTCCTGCCAACCTAGCAGTTCGAAAGCACATCAAAGTGCAAGTAGATCAATACGTACCCCTCCAGCGGGAAGGTAAACGGCATTTCCGTGTGCTGCTCTGGTTCGCCAGAAGTGGCTTAGTCATGCTGGCCACATGACCCGGAAGCTGTACGCCGGCTCCCTCGGCCAATAAAGCGAGATGAGTGCCGCAAACCCAGAGTCGGTCACGACTGGACCTAATGGTCAGGGGTCCCTTTACCTTCAACCAGTAAGATACAAGCACTGAGGAGCTTATGTAACCTAGCCCCAAGTTGCCGCTGGTGCCTTGCTCTGACAATCTGGATCCAGTTTGCCTCGGATTAGATTGTGGTGACTATTTTCTGTATCAATCATGCTCAGTCCGAAAGCCTTCATGCTGCGCCTCAAACACGAGGGCCAATCCATTTCTTCAGGAAGTTGCTGCAGAATGAGAAAGTGGGGCATCTAAATTCCTTACCAAACGCTTTCATCCGTTTGCTCACAAATTGTGAATAAATATCTGAAGGAGGAAGGCCTAATCTAAGTGTTAACTAAGGCTGATTTGTTGAAACCGCAGAGTAAGTTGCACAAGGAGTAGAACTGGCATCGCTGGGCACCCAAAAAGCCTTGCCATTGTTAGCTGAGCAACTACACTCTCTCTCTCTCTCTCTCTCTCTCTCTCTCTCTCTCTCTCTCTCTCTCTCTCTCTCTCTCTGGATGTGACTTCTTCTTCCTCCTCCTTGCTATCACTGCCTCTTCACCTGCCCTCTCCAAGTGTGGAAATAGTGGCAAGAGAGCTACCAGTTGCCTGTTGCTGTCCCTCTGGTCAGCTGCTCCCATATTGGTGCCAGAGGAAAAGGACAAGTCAATGGGCAGCGGTGGCATGGCATCACTCAGAGAAAGGAGCAGGGGAAAAAGAAGGGCCTCCTTGGACACACACACCCCAACCTAAAACTGGCAATAAATGACTCTTTGCTTGACCCAGTCAGGAATAATTAGTATTTAGTGAACTTTGCCATTTGGTTGGTTGTTTTGTGTGACCAAACTCACACAAAATAAAATGTTTTAGCACCTAAGTTTGGTGTGCTTTATCTACTTTTTTGGACCGGCTTACTCATGATTACCAGATACTTTCTGCCCTCGATTGCATTCTGATTCCTCCTGATTTTCTGAATGAATATATATGAATATTACAATCGAGTGAAATTATGTGGTTGCTGGACATACAAATAGGTATGAGATGAGGGTAGGGATTGGTGACATTTTCCTTGTCATCTTTCTGGTATGGTTGAGAGGAACAACACGAGAAAAGGGTTACTTATGTATGCTGCTTGCAATTGCTAACTCATCTCGATGTTTTCCTGAAGCTGGGAAGGGATGCTTTCCTGAGACAATAGAAATGATTGTTAGTGAATAGAAAGCAAAGTTATGAGGCGAAATTTTGCCAGTCGGGACCTGGAACGTCAGGCTAATGAAACAATCTCATCTAGCTGGACTAATCTTGTTTGTTTTCAAATTTCAAGCAAGCCCTGCCATTGTGAAAGTACAGCAGCCTCACATGTTAAATGTTCCTTCCCATATGAAAAAAACACAGCTGTGACAAGCCTACCACTCTTCACGCATATGATTTGCAACCAATCCTTTCTGTTAAGAGTAATAAAGGCAAGTATTCACATGGCATTACTCTGCTACATCAGGGAACTTTCTATCCAAATGGATAAAATATCTAAATGAGCAGCAGGAGTGTTAACACTCTTACAGAAATGTTTGAATATAAACTTAATCATATTTTGACTATATCCCTCTCTGAAAACAGCAACACAAAAGCAAGACCCATCTTATTCACTTAACATATATGTTGAGACTGCAGTGTGGATCTTCTCTTAAGGTCTTTTTAAATGTTTAAAATGTTTTCAGTTTAAGTGAGGAAGTGCATTAAGATTTTAAAAGTTTCTAAGTATTTTGCAGAACTTGATGGGTATTTGACAGAGAGAGGGGGGGGGGACAAGAAAGTGGGTTAGAGCAAAAAAAAATCTTCCACACTCTTGTAGTTATGGAAATAACATGTTTTGTTCCATCAATGTGTGCACTTTACATTATTCAGCACAAAGCTTTGTAAAATAAGAATCCTGGGAATATCACAATATAAAGGGGGAAAAGGTACAAATAACAGCTTCATAAACTGAGAAATGTACATAAATAAATCATGCAGATGGGGGCAGTTTGCTTAGCTGGCAAGAAACAAAATATGGAAAATCTGCTTGTTAAACAATAACCACAGAGTGTGCTTTTATGATGTGTTTTTTTCCTCTTCACCACAGTAATTCATATTAGAGGTAGAAGCGGTTGCATGTTAAATAAAATCATTCAGCATTGTTCTCACATTGCAAAGAGCTGACTTATGTTGTTTTAAGATGCCTCCCATTAGAAAGTAAATATTTGTCTGATGTTACACATTTCACAAAATTTAATAAAGATGAACTGTAAATAAAGTCACAGGCAGATTTCAGACAGTTTTATTAGCAGATTGTTGAAAAGGAGGAGGGGAAAAAAAGAGAAAAATTAAATACAATACCAGTAAACGTGGTTCTCACATTGAAACCAGGCTCAAATAACTAGGCTACCATAGAAAAATTTTCCAATTCTTGCATTATGATGTAAAAACAGATTTTTGTACAGATTTTGTACAACAAAATTCATAATAATTTTTTTCTCATTTTTAGAAAACTTTAAATATATAGATAAAAATAGACAATTTTCATAGGTCCTACATGAAGATGAGAATGTTCTGTTCCAAGGGCTTGCATAGAGCGCAAAGGTGGTTATAATATAGAACAACTAGACATTAATATCTCTTAAGATTACAAAAAAGCATTTAAACAATAACATGAACACAACATTTCTTCATAATCTAGGCAAAAGAAAAAACCTTTGTGTGTAACTAAAGAGGGGCAAAAGGAACCCAAATTCATCATACGGTAGCATTTAACGAACTGTAATATTTACACTTGTTTTTAGTAAGATATACTTCTTTTCCTCATTATCCTTAGCATTTCCTTTATGTAGGTACCAAACCAAACGATGATGCATACCCAAAGAGTCTGGAAAGTATACACTTTATGAACGATTAAGCCTACTTACAGGTGACTCTCTGCAAGGAGCAGGAGCAATGATAGAGATGCTACAGATTTCATTTGTAGATTTTTTTTTAATTAACAAAAAACACCCCTCTTTTCTCTCATATAAATAATTTAACAGTTTGCCACAAAGTCCATCTAATGACAGCTGTTAACCCTTTAAAGACTGCACTTCGGGGGGGGGGAGAACCACTGTAGTCGTTTTATTATTATTAACATGTCTATTGTGAAGTATCCTGTAACAATGTTTGAATGACAAAATGGTCCCTAATGCCTCTTTTAATTCCATGGGGTGAAATGGTTTTATTTCTCGGTGTAAAATCACGAGAGACCAAAAACAGGCCACAAAAAACCCATTCCGAAACACTATTACCAGGGCAAAAATAAGAATTTTAAAACCACCAAAACCAGAATTATTTAAATTTGGACAGCGGTGTTGACAGTCAGCATTACTTCAGGTGAGACATTTTACACATCAATGGTTCCGATTACGTTTTTATATAAAACGTATGCGTATAAACATTGAAGAGGAAGAATGTGAGCGCGAAGGGTGGCCGTTAGTCAACAAAGCAGTCTTTAAAGGGGTAACTTGGAGTAAAGAAGATAATTTAGGATGTAATAAGCACTGCGTCACAGCTTGCTTCCAGTTATGAGCACAAAGGTGGAGAACAGATATCATAGCATTTATAAAGACAGTAAAAATAACACGCAGCCAGCCTTGCTTAAGACAAGGCAGGCAGGAAGGACAAAAGACTTCAACTTTATCACTTAGCTCTACGTGGTATTGGACTGATAACATCAAGTGTCTGTTTAGCCTCTGAGGTTTCCCCCTCCCCAGCAAATTTGACGTAATATGACATTAACATACAAAAATATTTCTGGCGGGTTGACTTGCTCTTGAGCCACAATTTACTCTTAAAAGTGCTGCCTCACAGCACTGACCAATATACAAATAAAAGTGGCTGTCACCCCCAGATCCCGTTCGTTAATACTGTGACTTCAGGACAAATATTTACATGCCTGCATGCGTTAAAATCAGAAAGGTGTCGTTTGGACCAACAGGGTGACAAAAACATATTATCTAAAATTGTTGTTTTCCTAAAATCTAGTATTCTACGGCATACATAATACCTTCTGTGTGTGGTTTGTGATTATATAACTGTACATTTGACCAACAGTTTCAATAAGAAGCAACATCTTGTCACTCCCCCTCCCAAACTACTGCCAGGTTAGAATCAGAAATTATAACAGATCTTTAATCTTTACTTACAGAGACTATTGCAAACAGTAAAAATTACTTTGTTTACATTCTGTACTTCTTTTTTCCACCCAAGATAAAATTGTTTTGACTTCTTGTAATGTGTTGGTCTTTTGAAAAGGATATTGGGGAAATAGGTCTTTAAATGAAACAATACTCTGTCCTAGAATCGAAGGGGGTGGTGTTGGTGTAACTCTTTTGTTTGTCTGTTCCTAGTTTATGTTTTTCGGAATTTTCTTATGCCTCTTTTGGAAAGATTCGCTTCTATACTGTCTTGCTGGTTTACATAATAGTCTTTTAAAAGTGGGCACTGTGGAAGTTTTGTTTGATGTGCTCAAAGAATCGGAGGAGAGTCGAGATCCTACTCTGGCTGTTCTGTACAAGGAAGTGTCCATAGGCAAATTTCTTGTTAGCTGGCTGTTGAAGAAGTGTGCTACATAAGTTGTAGAAACATTCTCTGCAACACGGGGAGAAGTCCCAGGAAACTCACGGAAGATGCCCTTTCGAAAAGTTATAAAACCTCTGCACACGGATACATGAAGTGGCCAAGTTGCCTGAAAAGCACCTTTGTTTTTGCAGAACTTGCAAACTGGCAAATGTCTTGCTGCAGAGTTCTTTAAACTGTAGCACACAGGTCTTCAGCTGGATATGTTCAGTACATGACAGTAGTTTTCAAATAAAGTCTTCCATCTAAAATATAAATAATACAAAAAAAGTTTGAAAGTGCTTTGAACATTGCTCTCTGAAAGCATATTTCACTTTGTAATGCTGATAACATTTCCTGCTAAGCAACTACAACTCTGGCGGTATCTCCTCAAAACTTCTCCAGTCTGACTGCTACAACGCTTTCTAAGTGACTGAAGTTGTAAAAGAGGCTGCGTTCATATAACTATTATAACACTGGGAGAAACTACGGGGCCTGCTGTGGATTTTGTTTAACATTTAACTGTGCTAAAGGAAATTACTTTGCTATGGCAGGAGCAATACTATTCATAGGTCCTACGTGCTCTTACCAAAAAATGCAGATCATGATGCAGGAGAAGTTCTGAAGGACAAAAGACAATGAGGACTGGGTGAAAAGTGAGGGAAAGGGTGGATGAGCTAGTCTGGTCTGTCCCACCCAGTCTTACTAATCAGGGATGGTACCTAATAGTACACTCTTCCCCGTGGTGAACCAGCCAGAGCGTTATTCCTAATAATCAGGCTAGTAGCCCACTCAGAGGAGTGGAATCACTGGATACAACCAAGGAAGAAGCAGACTGTCAGGGTGCTACTGCCGAGTTGAAAGATGCTTTTCTTGTACCTGCAACTCCCTGTCCATGGAGATGCTAGCTTATGGCCATTATTTGGATTTTAGGTGTATTGTTCAATGTACATACAACAAAATGCCCATGTCCACTTGTAGATGTGAACACAGAACATCAGGAAAGAACAAAATATTCAATAGATTCCATGATTCTAGAATTTTTGCTCTCTGTGTTAATTGTCATTAATATATGTATATATTCTTCTCCACCTTTGGCTTTCAAATACAAAAGGGATATTTATGAAGTATGGAACATGAGAGGACCACCATGCATGAAATCAGCACTGACATTGTAATAGTTTTAACCCACCCCCACCCCCACTCCTGTTTCCCCCCCTCCTAGGGGAAAGTTAACCTGATTCAGAAGCACAAAGAATTGCATTGTGGGTTGCAGTTTTATGCCAGAAAAAGACAAAAAGCAGAGGAGCTGGTATCTCTCCCCAATTCTGTGTCTTCTCTAGAGAAAGTAACCATTTCCTGGTAGATAAGGTTATGGAATCGGATTTAGGTGACTTGGATTTGCACCCAGTCTGTTTTCATTGCATATATGCCACTTTTTCAACATTGTCTATTTTGGTGTACAAACCAGACTATAAATGTAACAGTAAACCAAGAAAGCCCCCCCCCCTTTGAAGGACGTACACTCTGCTTCCAAACCAGGATGGACTGATTTAAATCAATGTGATTTAAGCCACCCGAAAACAGGCTTAAATGATAGATTTAAAACATGTTTCTTGTGGGTATTTGATATATTTCCTAGCCAGTGATGCATATTTCTACATCTTAACTTACCACTGTAGCATCAAATCTACCTAGGAGGGTACAGGTTTCTCAATCTATAGAATAACTTTTTTATTAATTTTAGCAAATTTTATATGGTACACAGCTGATTTCATAGTTTTCTCTGTATGTATGTCAAAAGAAGGGCCCTGCCTATTCATAAATATCAATTACAGAACTGTGCTTGTTAAAAAGCACGTACAAAAAAAGGAAGATACAACATCACCCAGGTAGGCGCCATGCAATAAATGATCATCCCAGGGATATACAGAAAACATATAAAAAATCTGATTGAACGGGGGGGGGGGGGAATCATTTAAAAAAATAAAAGATCATCCGTTTTTACCTATTCCATTATGCATATACATATCCCTAACTGGATGAGAAATGGCATACGCAAATTAATGTTGTGGTAAGAATCTCAGTAATCGAAGCCGTAATCCCACCAATAAATTGTAGAGAAAGAGCTGTGTAAGGATGGGTTGAGTCCTCTTTTCCCTTCCCTGCTAAACAGCTGATTGGTGTAATACTGACTTATGTTTGATCAGAAAGTGCTCTTAGTGATACATTCAGGAGTCTGAGGTTGTGGCCCGATGCACCAATCCGCATCTGTAACTGCTGATGGATCCGTTTCACATTAACAAAACTGTTAGACTGAAAATTCATAATCTCAGAATAGGGAGAGGTTTTAGTCAAAAAGTTGTGCATTTCTCCCCTGCCAGATACTGCTGGTGCTTTAATTTTAAAAAGCACTCCAAGATGTAAGGCTTTTGAAGTATTTTTTTAAAGAAACAGATTTCATTTCATTCAGCTTGAGGGAGGTAGGAATCCAAGCAAACAGAAGTTACGAGGCCTCCTCGCCTATATTTTCAATGCATCCTTTTTCCTTACTGCAGCTGGCTTGTCTTAGCAATGCTTCCTATTGACATTGTCACAGACTGGATTTCTTGTCTGTCCTTCTCACTCCTTTTCCTCACCCACTTCCAGAGAAACAGGCCCTCCATCTATTTTGCTCCTTCATGTATTACTGCCACACTCAACCATCTGAAAGCTCCTCTCAGCTCTCCAGCAGTGGCCTAGCACCCTGGCTTCTTCTTCGGCTCACATTTTGACAAGCCCTATTGCCTTCATTTGTTCCTTCTGAGAAGGGATCTAAAACTGAAAACTGAAGCTGCAAAGCTTTTAGATAAACACTACGCTTCCCCAAATAAAGGGAAAATAAAGGGGCAAAAATATTTTCAAGGATCTGAGTGGGGAGGAAATCCATAAACCTATCAAAGCTAGTTTGGGAAGTATTAAAACTGGAGGGGTTACATTGTTTGTTTAAAATATGAAGCTGAAAATAAAGGCTTTCTGGACCAGCTTTTGCTTTAGCAAGATATAATTCTCCCGCGTGAATAGAATAGAACAAAGCCGTTATTTACTGCTGCCCAGAAACAACTGTTGGAGACTGTATAGTATTTATCAGAATTTTGGTTATCTAGAATAGTAAAGGTAAAGGTACCCCTGCCCGTACGGGCCAGTCTTGACAGACTCTGGGGTTGTGCGCCCATCTCACTTAAGAGGCCAGGGGCCAGCGCTGTCTGGAGACACTTCCGGGTCACGTGGCCAGCGTGACAAAGCTGCATCTGGCGAGCCAGAGCCACACACGGAAACGCCGTTTACCTTCCCGCTGGTAAGCGGTCCCTATTTATCTACTTGCACCCGGAGGTGCTTTCGAACTGCTAGGTTGGCAGGCGCTGGGACCGAGCAGCGGGAGCGCACCCCGCCGCAGGGATTCGAACCGCCGACCTTTCAATCGGCAAGTCCTAGGCACTGAGGCTTTAACCCACAGCGCCACCTGCGTCCCTAGAATAGGTAAAAGCTAATGGTTACAGACATTGGCTGTAATTCCTGTACCTACGGGTTAAAGGTAGTCTACATTCAGTCCATTATGTTTTATTTATCTGTACTGGGTCTCAAGGAACTGTTTGTATCTTTTGTCAGGACAGAAGCTTCTAAATCTGCAGGAAGAGTGAGTATATTTTTCAAAGCCTGCTACGCGAGGCCTTTTCCACCATGAATGTCAAAGAGGGGGAAACAGCAGGGCACATTCTGAAAGACGGCGTTTGCCAATATTTATGTAGGACTGGTTTCCCTTCCCTTCCAAAAAAAGGCATATGCTTGCTACATAATCTAATGAGCATAGATCAGGCCTGCTCAACCTGTGACGATTCAATATAGTCCACCAGCAATGCGAAGTCAGCCACTAGAGAGGACTGAAAAACTTGCTGTTTGGCTTATTTGCCTGAGACTACATATAAATGGGTGAACTGTCAAGCAGCTAGCAGACCACGATGCATGTTTGGTTGGTGAGTTGCATCTTGTCACAAGTTGCTCAGGCCTGACACTGCGGGTAAATATCACTGTCAACCCGTTTATCTGTGAATCATAACATTAAAAGCATTTGCAATGGCAGCATGTCTGAACTTACTTTTAAAAAGCTGTAGGTAGAAATGAAAAAAGAGACTGCACATATTTTTGTAAACTTAAGAAAATAATAATAATAATAATAATAATAATAATAATAATAATAATAATAATAAAGCTTTATGTGAAGGTTTTGATTCCAGCCTATGTTAAGACTCCTTCATAATATAAATATGTCCTGATTAATTTATTTGAATGGTGTGCTATAAAATATGTCCCATCTGCCACAAATCAGCCGCATTAATGATTAAGAGCTCAAATCCTTTGCTTTTCTCAGCCTCCCATCATCATTCATTTGCTTTGCTGCTGGGAGCATAACTTTCCCTTTCTGTGTGACGACAGTAGCAATCCACCAGTGGCACTTCACCATTGCCAGGTAAACAGTGCAAGCGAGGGACTGATCTGGGTGGATAGGAACATGTTCGGGGGAGCTTGCATATTTCAGGATCAATGAAATGTCCCCATAGCTCTATTTGCTTTGCTATTCCATTTTAAAAAGTAATGTTATGCCTCTTTTAAATGTGACTTTCCAAAGTGGTGTAAAAATAGAAATGAAAGAATAAAACAAATAATCCAAGCCAAGAACCACAGAGCAGCATAAAATAAATAAATAGTTGCTAAAATCAATTTGCTTGGGGCAATTAAAAAAGCCTTGGGTCTTAGCCCTAAAGCTTGACAACCTGTGCACCAGGTAGCCAGCCCTGGTTTTGTTCAGTTGCTAGTCTTATCGCAGCTAGGACTTCCACTGGATATATCAAAAGAACGGCCTTTGTCAGCTTTTTAGCATAGAAAATGGATGTGGAGGAGGAGGAGGAGGGACCTAACTTCAGAACCTTGCTCCTCATCCTCATGCGCTGATGTGCCTGCAGTTAGTGGGTGAATGTACAGCAACTCTTTACATGTGTAACACTGCAAAGCATCCTTGCAAAGCACCTTGCATCAAGGGAAGCCTGTATGTTTCCATGCAGATAGGTCTCCTTAGCTTCACTGGGCTGATGAAATATACATCAAATAAAATGGAATGTTTTTTCTCTGAATAAAAACAAACCTGCTCATGTACGTTAAAGGATGTAATCAATGTGCATTTCCTGTTAGGAAGAAACTCTTATTGAAAAACGGCAGCTATTTTGTTTCCTCAGAAGATTATTATTATTTTTTTGTAGGCACCTGTAATCTAATGAGGTTTGCCATTTTTCAAAGAACAGCTGTGCCCAAATGCACACAACCCCTTCATCCCAATGTTGATAAAAGCATCTCTGATCCACAGCTCAAGCAGTTTTAAATTATATAACTGCTGGGTTTATTTTTTTTAATAAGATAGGGCAAGTGTGAATCGCAGTGTAATCCTAACCTTCCATTCAACATGGTGTTTTAATAATTGAAGGGAAAGGAACAAGAACAATAAAAAGGAGACAAGGACAAACAAATGGGGGATGATTCATGCAATGTTTGATAAAGCAGAACTGGAAAATCCAACAGATGGAAGGGATCTTAGACAAACTGTAACCCTTATCCAAAACACACACTAGGAAGTAGCTTATTAGGGTGTTTTAAAAACACACACACAAAAAAACTTGCCCTCATATATCTTGTTTAAGATGTAAATGCTGTTACACAACGAATCCTTTGGGGACGTGTTTAAAGTGAAGTTGATACATATTCAGAAATTTTGAAATGGAAGAGATTATAACTGTGGAATTTCTAAACATTGTCTTCAACAATTTTTGCTTGACAATCCTGTACATGCCAATCAATCCTTGTTATGGCAAAGTTTGAACTCCTAGCTGGTACATATAAGGTTGTTTCATACTGAGTCAGATTATTGTTTCATCTAGTGCTGTCTCCTCCTGGTGTTGGTCACCTCCTGGGAGTCAGAGAAGGTATTTTTCCAACCCTACAAAATTATTAGCTAGAAATACCAGGGACCGAACCTAGTTTATCCCCTACCTAGTGAGGGGCTAGGTAAGGATTGGGAGACCAGACAAAATAAACACACTGTAGATCTCTGGCCACAAATCTGTATGTGAACAACAGGCCTCATGTAATTAAGCTGAAAAAATAAATCTTCTGATAGGGGTGCTAAATGAATCCAATGGGCTTAATATTTTGTAAAACAGAATATGCTGGAATCTTGCTGAAGATACTGTGCTGAATACTCCTGGTGATAACGCATACCTTGCCTTGTCAGAGTTCACAAAAAACACCAGGCATGGTCCACACAGCTGTATTTCCAGCTCCAGTGCTAATTTAAAAAACTTCCCCATGAACTGTGCAACTGTCCTCTTCCCAGTGTCAGGCTGGGTCACAAATAGGTTCTTCATATTTTTAACAGGTTCTTGGACCATGGGTACCGGTTTTGAAGATGTGACAATATATATATATATATATATATAAAAGAGAATTTTTCTGCTGCCTGGTGAACTTGGCTATCACTTGTTTTTATCTGTTTCAACAGAACAACAGCACTTCCCGGAAAATGAGAAACAAAAGAACTAGTTACTTACAATCACTGAACCTGAATTTCTAAAGCACTGCATTCCGGTCACTTCTATTAGGAGAAGAAGCAGGAGGGGTGGGAAAAGAGGAAAACAAGGGAAAAAATAAACAAATGTCGGAGTCAGACATACTAGACTAGGAAGTCATTGCTAATTATAATCGGCTTGTGATCCTTTTATCTCTTACTGGGTTCAATTTGCTTTGCATCCAGAAGTTGACCAATTGTACAGAAATTCCGCAAGAAGTGGGTTCATTTGGAATTGGTGGTAGTCATATTCCCAGTTAAAATACATATAGTTCCCAACGTGCAAACTGCATTCATTGGGCAGAAGTGGCAATAGACCATTCTGGTATTGCTGAATGAATGTTGATTCAAAAGATACTGTGATGGCAAGAAATGAATTTGTTGTCAGCAGAAAGGTGACAATTATGGCTTTATGCAAAGAAATAGTGAGAACGAAGTTTCTTAGGTGAATGTGATAACTTTTTCCAATTGGGAGCAGAGAGGGAGATAACCTCAGTTGCTCCAGTGGAAGTCCTTGTGTGGACCTCTGCTAGCAGGACCCATTAGCTGGATCCAGCCCTCTGAAATTAGAGACCTAAAGGAAACACAAACTCCTAAGTATATCTCAGGGAGTAAGTATTCGTAGCTGTATATAGTGGAGAGAATATCTTTCTTAGACTTTTTCTGCCTCGTTTGACGCCAAAGAGCAAGAAATACGTGCAGAAACGTAAATCTGCCAAACTTGACATAGAAACTTTAAGACGATTCCATTGCACCTTTTAGAACAACTATGGAAACTGATGTAGAGCAGATCATAAGGATACATAGCTAATAGCAACACAGTGCATCTCCGATTAGATTTTACAATGGGATACAGTAACGTGAAGCATTCTTCCCACAATAAAGTGATGGCTTGCGGCCATGGTTACTATCTGCAATGCTTTTAATGTCCGTCACTAGAGCTTGTAACATGAATGGAATTAACTTATGTCATGACTGGGCTTGCCATTTATTAGCTACAATTGCACATCTCTCTCTCCCCCTTCTCATCCAGTTTGCAATGAGGTAAAACAGACGCATCTCCAACACACATGCAAATGCATATGTTGTCTATCTGCGTTACATTGCCAATTTCCCTGTCAGTACTTTGAACAGTGAAGGCTTTCCTCTCTTGTAGTCTGAAGGACCTTATGAGGAAGGGGGGAACGGAGATTGGAAAATGTCTGCCTGATGGCACACACTCTTGAGAGTCTTGTCCTCCCTGCTTTGAACTGCAAGGGAGCTTTCCATTTACGTATTTTCCAAACCATTTGCTTTATGCATTTATATACATATGCGCATAAGCAAATAGTTTAGAAAAATAATGCATTCACTTCAAATGGTAAGGGTAGTGGAAGAGGGAATGACCCCCCCCCATTGTTGATGTAGTGATGATACATTCCTCCTTCCCTCAGCCTTCAGACTGATAACAATAAGGCCTAGATCTGGGAGGACTGTACAGTACATAGGCAAAGATTCTGAAAAAAGTTCCATCATTTTCCATCAACTGCTATTACACACACACACACACACACACACACAGAGCCAACAAAGGTATGACTTCTCTCACTGTGAGGAACATCCCTTTCTTGTCATTTGAAGAATCCTAGGGTAAGGAGGCTACGTGCTTCATGTCACCAATTTTTCCTCTAAAGAGAATATATAGCTGTAACCAACTTCAGGATAGTGTAGGAATTTGGAAATGGGCATAAGAAAATAGCTACCACTGTTCCCTATCTTGCTTCACTTGTTAGTTTTAGCAGACTTTTAGTCTGCTAAGAGTTCAGCCAATTTACAGCGTTATTGGTTCAATGATGTTGTTTGGATATTTTCTTCTAAACTTTTACTATTTATTTTGATTTTAATGTTTATTTTGTGCTGCCCTGGGACCCTTGGTTGAAGACAACAAATTACCTTACATAAATAATCAAAACATTTACTCAGATGAAAAGTCCAGTGTGTTCTCTGGAGCTTACTTCCAGGAAAGTGTCCATAGCAATACGAATTGCATTGTATATGCCATGTGCCCAGAAGAAGCCAGAACTGTAATATCTACAATGACTCCAATGTCATATCTATAGAGCAGCCAAAAGACAACAGTATTGCTGAATACAATAAAAACAAAAATTAAGTATGAATCCTGGAAAAAACTTGTTGCACACTGTTGTTTCTAGTGCAAAGGAATGTGATTGAAAAGCACACCTCTCTTAATGCAGAGAGTTATTTTGTTGTTGTTTGTTTGTGTTTTCCCACTGATTGTTTATAATAAGGGAAATAAAGAAGTCAAAACCTCAGGTGTCTCATATTCCAAGGCCAGTTTTGCTATCCCTTATATGATACCTTCCATCACAACCTATGCTATTATGCTATGGATGTTTTTCTATACTAGTTCCGATATAATATCTGATGGTGTTTCCTGCTTGGCAGGGGGTTGGACTCGATGGCCCTTGTGGTTCCTGCTTGGCAGGGGGTTGGACTCGATGGCCCTTGTGGTCTCTTCCAACTCTCATGATTCTATGATGGCAAGAACATAACAGAAAAAAAATGCTCAACAAACTGTATCCCTGTCAGTGAGAGCCAGGCTACCCAGTGTCTCAGAATGGAGGTTTTGCTCTCACAGAAGAGCATGTGATTTTTATCCTTCATTGCCGTAGCAAGGTAATGAGTGCTGTTATTAACTGCCGTGATGCTTATTTAGAGATGCTGTATGATCTATGTAATAAGATTTGATGTTTTGTTGGTGGGTGTTGGTTGGTGATCTTAAATCTCAAAAAAAAAAAAATAATTAAAAAAAGAGAGAGATACTGTATGATAATGTTATGAAATGGCAACCTGAATTTCGCAACATACATTTTAGTCGTGGCAATTTACCATCCTTAGAAAATGACACTCAGGTACTGGTGATTAACCAAAAGGATATTGGAAAATAAGGCCAAGCTTATCAGAAACCACAAGAGCTGTATTACTAGGAATGAGCTGATGTTTTGAGAGATGAAGAAGTTGCCATGGTCTTTGGTGAGTGTGTTGATGTAAAGCAAGCTGGTCTAGGTGAAGCCAGTGTTAAAGTTGCACCAGATCCAAACTCTGTTCAGCTACAGGGCTACTGCTGGCTGAGCCTCCCTATGCCTGGGAGGACTTTAAAACAGTGTTTGAGTTATGTTATTACCGTAGATTCCGGTGTATTAGGTGACTGGGCGTATAAGACGACCCCCCAAATTGGCAGCACCAATTTGGGGGGGTCATCTTATATGTTTCGGGGACGCGGGTGGCGCTGTGGGTTAAACCACAGAGCCTAGGACTTGCTGAACAGAAGGTTGGCGGTTCGAATCCCCACGATGGGGTGAGCTCCCGTGGCTCAGTCCCTGCTCCTGCCAACCTAGCAGTTCGAAAGCACATCAAAGTGCAAGTAGATAAATAGGTACCGCTCCAGCGGGAAGGTAAACGCCATTTCCGTGCGCTACTCTGGTTCGCCAGAAGCGGCTTAGTCATGCTGGCCACGTGACCCGGAAGCTGTAAGCCGGCTCTCTCGGCCACTAAAGCGAGATGAGCGCCACAACCGCAGAGTCGGTCACGACTGGACCTAATGGTCAGGGGTCCCTTTACCTTTTACCTTATACGCTTCGGCAGCTTCGCTGGGCAGCGGGCTCCATTCCGCGCCTGGAGGAAGCCGCCCAGCAAAGCTGGCTTAGCATCGCTGGGCAGCTTTCTCCCAGCGCGGAGCCCGCCGCCCACTGCAGCCACACCTGGCGTATAAGACGACCCCCAACTTTTTAACCTCTTTTCCAGGGTTAAAAAGTCATCTTATACACCGAAATCTACAGTACGCTTTTAAATTTATGCTGGGTTTCCAAGTCATGTGACTGAGCTGAATGACTTAGGATCAAGCCTAAGACTCCTCTCCTCTGGTCCTGAGCGCCCCCCTGCCTCTCCCCCCCACCAAATGTTTCTTTTCAGGACTTAAAATCTGCTGGGCTTGGCTTAGCCAGCTTGGTCCTTTCTGAGATGGGATGGGGGAGATAAACCAACATATTTCCAGCTGGGGCATGTATGGGGGAGTTAAACTGACATAGCCCAGCTGTAGCAAGAACCTCCAGGCTGATCTGCTGGATACAAACTCGCTCATCCCTGTGGCCAAATGATTGCTCCTTCAATATCATTTAACTATAACTGGGCTAGTATTGCACTGATAGCTGAACCCAGGACTAGCTTACATTGATGCAAAAAAGATGCATGGCAATGGCTCAATTTGTTTATAAAAGAAAAAAGAAAGCAAGGGGGGGAAGAGACCTCAGTGGTGCACATAAGACAATTTATTGCCTAACATGTTTAAGAATATTTCAATTCTTCCTGTGGGCAGCTCTGATTTAGTCAAAATAATGATGTTGTGGGAAACAGTTTTGGTTTCTCTTTGAAACTACTTTAAATGCATTAGGCAATAAATTGTCTTCAGTGTAGCTTTTAATGTGTTTTTTCCTTTAGTTGCAGCTTAGCTGGGCCATAATATGACCAGGCTAGCCAACAGTTAGAATCCGAAGGTGAAATACCAATGATTAAACGACAGGCAGAAAATGCTTTAAAAACTAAACTAAGCCTGGTATTGTATGCTAGCCCTGAGTACCTAGCACATCTGACACGTCAATAAATACAGAATCACTTCTATGATGATGTAAGTAAACAGAAATTCTATGATGAGTGATTTAAAGAATTTCGGGATTACTATAAACAACAACAAAAATTCAAGAATGCAGTCTGCTATAGCAATTCCTTTGGTACCTCCTCCTTTTGATTGACAAGATATTGCTTCTATGGCAAGTGTCCATTTTTAGGGAGTGTAACTGCAATAATAATGTTATACATCTAATAAGTGTGAAGCATACAGAGCATAGGATTGTCCTCTAGGGTATTTCCGTTTTAAGACCCATTTTAAGGTAGTTTTCAAGGAGTTTTTGCCATTGAAAACTGTTTATACAGTGCAATCTATGCATTTCCTCAGAAGTACCCTACTTTTCCGTGTATAAGACTAGGTTGTTTGTTTTTTTACTAAAAAATAATGTTAAAAAAGGAGGGGTAGTCTTATACACGGGAGCTATCTCCCCCCATTTTCTTAATTTTGAACCCCCCAAAATAGGGGCTGTCTTATTTATTTTATTTTATGAAAATAATATTTGTTAAAGTTTTAAAAGTTACAAAAGAAAAAGTAAAAACACCATATTGAACAAAAACAAAACAGCACATCACAATAAGGAAAAAGAAGGGGGAAAAAGAAAAAGAACAGAAAAATAGAAACAATTAAAAAACACATCAAACCTTCCCATAACTTATCTTTCATTTGCTTGTTTCCTTGACCTCCTCACAACTCCCTTTTTTTGTATTCTAGTTCGGATAACTATTTCAGCAAATCCTTTCCATCTTTTCCAATTTTTGTCCTGTAATTTATCTTAATATAATGTAACTCTACTTTCCCTCCTTTCACCATTTAACAGTCTGTTTTTTCCTAAACCTTTATAACATTTCTGCTAAAACCACATAACTTCATTCCAACATCCTTCTAACATTCATTAATAGGGGGAGGGCTCAAATTGGCCCAGAGTTGTTGAGCTTTTTTTGGGGGGGGGATTACCAATCGTTGTTGAGTTTCTGGGGTGGGGAGTTGCTTAGACTTGGGTTTAGGCAGCTGCTGCAGCTGTTCTGCTGCTAAATGGGATTTGGATCTGGTATAAGTTTATGCTAGTTTAACTGACTGAGGGACGCGGGTGGTGCTGTGGGTAAAACCTCAGTGCCTAGGGCTTGCCGATTGCATGGTCGGCGGTTCGAATCCCCGCGGCGGGGTGAGCTCCCGTCTTTTGGTCCCAGCTCCTGCCCACCTAGCAGTTCGAAAGCACCCCTAAATGCAAGTAGATAAATAGGTACCACTTTATAGCGGGAAGGTAAACGGCGTTTCCGAGTGTTGCGCTGGTGCCGGCTCGCCAGAGCAGCTTCATCACGCTGGCAACGTGACCCGGAAGTGTCTCCGGACAGCGCTGGCCCCCGGCCTCTAGTGTCGGACATGACTGGCCCGTACGGGCAGGGGTACCTTTACCTTTTAAATGACACCAATTTGCTTTACATCAGGTTCCTGTGCACTGGGCTGCTCCCTTTAACTCTTGCAAAACACTGAAAAGATGTCCACTGAATATTAGTCTCCAGCCTCTGAGGAGCTGGGGCCCACCATTAACCTTCATCTGTACTAATAATAATCTCAACTGTAATGTATTTTCCTTGCTTCTTATGTTTGCTTGATTGACATGTTACACTTTTATCTGTACACCTGCATTTTTAATGTGTGCAGTGGGCCTGGGCCTGTGGCAAATATTGAGATTAGTGGGTGCAAGGGTTAGAGGAGAAAAATGTGATAGATAAATAAGAGAGATGCTTTTTAGTTTGTGGTAGTTCCGTTCTTTTACAATACCTGCAGCTATTTGTGCTTTACTGTCCCTATCTTCATTTAACGACTCCACTTACTTGTATTAGAAAATTTCTGTGTAGATAGTCTATATAATTCTCTGCCTCATATAGAGACAAGAGCATGCATAATAGGTAAAGGAAAAGCTCTTTCTAAAGCGAATTATTTGGTCCTAGGGACAATTTAAAATCTCTTTCTATTTACAAGTGCCACTCTCTCAAAGGTGTTCTTACAGAGATCCTGCTTCTGTGCCATATTTGTTCAACAACAAGACGGGTCTGCCATCTGTTTTTAACATGCCGCTCTACTAATTTCTGAGTTTTCGAACTCTCCGAGCAAGAATTTTAACCAATCAACGTGTGGGAGGCATTTCCATATGGGGCACAAATCTTGTTGCGCACCTCTATTGAAGCAACTTGTTTTCATTGTCCTCCAAACCCACAACTGTTTGCATAGTTCAAGTATGGGTTTATTATTCTTACAGCGTTGTACTTATCCTTGAAAAATGAATCTCCAGTTCATAAATCTTATTATGCACTATGTTAAATTTTGTATAGCAGCAATTTTGCATTGTAACCATCTCTTTGCTTTCCTCCATTACTATCCGCTGCAATATTAACTACTTGATACATTACCTTGGGATATAGGTGGCCCCCTTCTCAAGTAATAGCCTTAACCTTTGCCTCTGAAAGACTAATCACTGTCCTTTTAGATCCATAACTTTTATAGAAATTGCTTTCTGCAAAGCACTTCATCACATTTCATCTCCTAATGCTCTCCTATTCTGATTTTAACACTACAGCTTTAATATTCAGCATGGGCTCATCTTTTGAATTCTCCTCCATACAAGACGGTGCTACCATTACTTTAAATGAATGCTTTTACTGCACTTGATTATGACCTATCCTTGCAATCATGATGTTTAAAGCTGTTTATTCTATTAGAATACATGTAGCTGGCTCTCCTCTGCTGTTGGTATTTCAATTCTGTTAGTTCTGTTTTCCCCTTCTGGTTATGTTTTACAGGAGATAAAAAGATAGGTCTTGCAACTATATTCACAAAAATCATTGTATTGATTTCAGTTAATTCCTAAAGAGGGACCACAGTTCAGAAAAATGAACTTGTAACATTTGATAGAGCAAGAAATTTTTTTGGAAAACATTTAGCACAATATTTTTAGTTTGCAGCATTGTCATTGATTTGAATAGAAGCAGGATTGCATCTTTATTTTTAAAAATGTTCCTGCGGCCCAAGTGACTCAGAATATATAATAACGTGTGTGTGTTTTCGGATGTTGTGAGCCTAAAGAGATTTTTCTGAACACTTCAATTATAAAAACATTTAAAACATACAAACTTGCGCAACTTTTATTTTAATGAAGATGAGAAGTTCATTAAAGAAGATAAATATTTCATTAGATGTTAAATAAAACAAAGAGAATTTTTGGCTTCTCTCAGCACAAAATTCCTTTGAAAGATTAATTAATACATGCAAATTATGCAAATTAGACCCATGCAAATATTTTATGAAGACAATTAAGGGAACCATTAATTACTGCTTTTTTTTGCTTCAGTGAGATTCATTCATTTAATTTTAATTTCACTTTAACTGTTCTGATGTATAATCTTGCAGCTAAGAACTTTATCTTTCCTGGTGGGTCACTTAAACTTATAAATTTCATCAAGTGAGCAGCAACCAGAATCTGAACAGATACTCTTTGGGTTATGTTCAGTATCAAGAGAAAATTTTGACACAATGCACTTTGAGGAACTGGGAAACTGAAAGAGAATGTGAGCTCATTCTTGGACAAGGTTCAACTGCTGAAAAAGCAATTAATTTGCTTTGGCTGTGCTAATATAGGGGAATTAGAAAGTGTGACACAAGACAAATAGAAATAATTAGTTCTCCAAAATGATGTTCTCATTAATATGGTTTGAACAGTAGAAATAAAAAAACCAACATTATTGTGGTAAATCTGCATTCTCTCCCTAGCCACAGGAGTCAGAATAATGCAAGAAACAGCATTTCTAAAACCTTTAAAAATCCCCGTAGTATTTTTTTCCCTTTTGGAAATTTTCTAAAAGCATACAGTAGATTTGATTCTTCAATTCCATTTTCCAAAAGTATTTATGATTGAAAATGTATGTTTTCAGAGAAGTAAATCCTATTGTGTTCAATGAGATTTACTCAAAGGTAAATGCGTACAGGATTTCATCTTTCTGTTTTAAAGTGTGAATTGTCCCCTCCCTCTTTCCTTCCTCTCAGGCAACATACCTCACCCCACACAAATAAAAACATACTGGTAAATCCCAACTGTGGTTTCTGCATTGTTTATTTAAATCAAATTTTATGGGATATGGTGGGCGATAATGCATAATGTGCTTATACTGTCATTTAAGCTGTGGTAGAAGTAGCATTATCCTATCAAAAGTTTCCCTAATGCCCTCTTTTATATTTGATAGCATAAAAGTTTTCTCCTTACTGAGTCTTTAAACAGGCAGGTACTCAGGAAAGTAAATTTTCTGCTGCTTTACATATTAATGCTTGTTGCCCATAGGAGCAGGTAAGGATTCTCTCATGGAGTAAATAGTGAAAAAGCGAGCTTACTCGGGTTACAAATAAAGCAGTAAAAGGCGATGTTAGAAAATAGTGACCCTCTTAGTGACAGTTCCTATGATCAGCATTTTCTGCTGCTGTTCCTATGGCACTTAGCATTGAAATTATCTGTTTCCATATTCAAGCCCTCTGGCTTAGACAGTTTCAGACACATGCTTAAGGTGCTATTGTTCATGAAGCCCTAAACCACTTGGGGCCAAGCTACCTGGGAGACGGTCTTCTCTCATATAATTTGTCTGCACACTGAGGTCAGCAGAGGCTCTTTTGGTGGTACCACACCTTCGGAAATCTATCCCCAAAACACTGGAGAAATGCCCTTTACCATAGTAGTCTATGTGGGCCCAAAAATATGATGTGTGCCTGTTAAACGTACCTGTTTATCCAGGTGTTTCTTGATTCTTGCACATACGACCAGCTATTATAGCCTCTGCTTAATGTTTTAATGCAATTACCAATATTACTTATTGAGGTTCTTATGATTTTTGTTGTTCTGTTGTTTTATGGTTATAATAATCATCTTTATTGCGGTCCAACATGGATTCAGAATAAAATACAGATTCATACAGACAACCCCCCAGGGAAGGGAGACCAAAGCGTTATTTGTTCATGTTGATCTGTTTTACGGTTGTACATCTCTTTGGATGTTTTATATAAAGTGGTGTAAAACTAAAAACATACACATGGTTATGTCTGAGTGAAGTAGCCACACAACACAGGTGTATGGCTATTGTACCAACAGTATCCATGAGAAGCTACTCCAAATGCTATAACAAATAAACAGTGAACTTGAAATCTAAGAAAATACCCCCCCCCCGATAAAGAATACCTTTATCTATAATAGCCAATTAATGCATACGAAATAATTGATTGGGGGAGATACAAACTGGACTTAAATAAATGCAGGTGATAAGTTTATAATAATCAGGGAACTTTTAAAAGCACCCCAGTAAGCAACAGAAAGAAAAGAAATGCAATTAGCTTTAAGCCAGAGCTTGACAGATTTATGAGTCAGTATTTTGATGAGTTCCTCAGCTAATGATTCACCAGTCACCTACAGAGGTTAAGAAACCCTTTTGTTCACTGAAGTATTTTTTCCAACCTTCTTTGAAGTAATCGGGTCATGAATTTCCTTACTTACAAGCCACGCAAAGCTGAGCAGCCTTAGAACAGGAAACTGCTACTGTACTGCAAGGTGGAGAGCCTTTGGCCCTCTGTAAGTTGTTGCAATTCCCAACTCTCATCAGCTCCAGCCATCTGGAACAATGGCCACCAGGGTTGGTGGAAAGCTCCATCCAGCAACACCTGAAGGGCCATAGGCTCCCTATCCATGCTGTACTGGTATCTCCTCTCTTGGTTGCCATGAAAGCTTAGATCAGCCTGGTCCAAGGCAGTTTTCACGTATTGCTTGTAATATCTCTTTTTCAGCCTTTCCTCTCGAAATCCTCCCCACATGATTCACCTACTGACATGACTGCACTGCAAAGTTCAGAAGGCACTGAAGAAACCTGAAGCTTAATGCTGACACAATGTGAGCAGTGGATGGCAATGTCACAACATATCCATCACCTCTACTCATGGGATCAAGGGTGTTGAGATCATGGATGTGGTATTTCTGCATCACCATCTACCAAGGTGGCAGTGGAAGGTAAGAGAGGCTGAGGATTATTCAAGTTCAGATCAGCCAAACTATATAAAATTGTCACTGAATTTTTAATGGGAGAAACAGTTCTTTTTGTCCAAAATTGTCATGCTTGGGACCTCAACAACTAGCTTTTCTGTTGAAAACTTGAAGTGTTTTCTAACATTGTTCACTGTAAAAATAGGAACATTTTGACCTTTTTGCATTCTAGAAGTGGAAAATCCTTTCTGTATTATTCTCACAAGTTATTTTTTTATCTATATTGTACTGCAAAATTCATTTCCTCACACCTTCTACTAGTAAGCTCAGGTGGTGAGTGCTACCAGGATTGTAGCCAAAACAGAGCCATTGAGAAACAAGAGGAAGGTATAACTGTCAATATCCTTAGCAGAACATCAAGATTTGCAGAAATACAAAAAAAAGAGGCTAAAAAAACCAGCCCAGTGAGGACCAAACATGGTCAATAGACTTTGGATGTAGAGTGACGATTAGGAAGAAAAATGAAATAAAGATTATGGGGAAAGTGAAACACCCTGTTTGGAAAGAATGGCTGGCTGCAATCCTGAACGTAGGAGGGAGTACTGTTTCAACCTGTATCCAAAGAAATTGAATTCTATGTGTTTGAATTGAAGGATCAAAATGTCTTGACATCAGAAGGCTGAGTACCCTACATGCCCAGAGAGACTAATGTTTAATGAGCACAATACAGAAAACAACCTGCAAATCTATCCTCCTTTTGAAATTGGTGAATGAATGATATGGATGTACAAATAATATTTGTCACAAATTATATAACAACTCCTAATACAGTGATCAGCAGTGCTAACATATGCATATCTACTCAGAAATAAGTCTCTTAGAGTCCAATCCTGGGCTGTGTCCTAGGTGAGCAAGTACAGGACCAATAGTTCTCCTTATGAAATGCATGGTGTGACCAACATACTCATTGCTCCTGAACTTTCCACTTGATTTTGCCCATGCTTTTGTATTCATTTTACACGTTGGTTATTTGAAAATTGTTTAAGAATACCATGTTTGAGAAAAGCTTTCAGTAGATTAATCATTTATTTCACAAGAGGAAAAGGTATTTAATTTCATGCATCTCTAGGAAAGCCAAGTTATAAAACAAGATGCAGGTTGGGCTAACTGTGAAACATTTATGTCTGCAACTTTAGAAATTATTTTGAAAGAAAGTGAAATGACTAAGTTAGCATGCTTTAAGTTTGCTTTCTTAGGTGATAAATAGAATGGCTGTCTAGTTTAAAGGTGTAGCTAACAATGACCTATGAACACTATGAAACAATAGCCTATTTATAGGTTACTGTCGGCAATCAATACCACCTTTTGTTTAACTTAATCAAAGTTGTCTTTAATTGATTAGCTTGGGCTGAAAAGCTGCCAAAATACCGGAGTTCAGTGCCAAGCGACAGGAAGCAAATTTATTATTGTTTAGTTTCTGTGCACTGCGGTAGAATTCCACTGTTTATTCTTGGTTGAGGGGAAAAAAATGCAGTATGAGAGTACATAATTAGTGCATGTTTTCCTACTGACTATTTGGGTATCAATTATAAAAGAGACAGACGAACCAGAGAATGTTTCAAGGCCATAGACTGTGCTATTAGTTTCTGTCTCCGTTCTGAACCTTTTAAAAGCGTTCAACATAGCCCCAAAACAAAACAGGTAAGCATAAGGCAACTGCTAGAATTAATACAAATAACGTTTTCTAGAAAAGAGCTACAATTCCTCACTCAGAGCTGCAGGCGGCTAGGGCAGAGCAATGGGGACAGCCCCATTTACTCAGCTTTGTTGCCTACCAGTCCCATGAAGCAGGCAGCAGTCAATTCTTTTGACCATTTAAGGGACTTTTTTTGGAGGGAGGGTTGCTTTCTCTTGGGCAGAGAGAGAGAGAGGAAGATGAGTATGTGGTGTGTGTGTGTGAGAGAGAGAGAGAGAGAGAGAGAGAAAGAGAGAGAGAGAGAGAGAGAGAGAGAGAGAGAAAAAATGTGGTCAGCATCTGTATGGGGAGTATGGCTTGGCCATCTTGTCTCTTTTCCCTGGTACTGGGGAATACTGTTGTCAGACAACAACAGCATAATTTTTTGCAGGGGGGTGTGTGATTCCTGCATTGCAGGGGGTTGGACTAGATGAGTCTTGGGGTCCCTTCCAACAACAATTCTAAGACCCCTGCAGTAGTTGGTTCTGTTGCAGCTAAAGAAGTCTTATGATGGGCTGGTGAAAGGATGTCAAGGCCCACAGAGACTATAAGGAGAAACTGAAGCCTTCAAATATGAAACAAAGATCAGAGGTCTAGCGCTAAGGCACACTGTGATTTCCCCCAAAGGCGCCCCCCTTTCTTGGTGAGAAGGAAAGGAAACTAAGAATGAGTGTTACTGTTTATCTCATCTACATTTTATGGCCTTATAAATCCTCTTTTCCCAGAGTCCTAATATCCATCAAAGCAGGGAGTCAAATCATTAAAAATCTGAGTTCAGAGTAACATTTTGTTCAATGTACTCTCTTGCCTTCCCTTTGATAAACTCATAGTTCATTATATAATTGCCACCTCATTTTTTTAAAAAAAACCCCACACCTCATATTAGCATTAGCTTGTTCTGACTTTCCATTTAAAAATGGTATGCAAAGAACGATGGCCTGCATCATATTAAAAGTATGTATCATATTAACATAGTATCATAGTAAAAGTGTGTATACACACACACACACACACAGTAGCACCTCGGCTTATGTTACCCTGGGGTAGCGTAAGCTTCGGGTTGCGAAAGCGGCAAACCCAGAAGTGTTTCACCACACACACATGCGCAGAAGCGTTCCCTCCAGTTGTGGAAATCTCAGGATCCCACCGGAGCTCCGGAACGGATCCCGTCTGCAACCGGAGGTACCACTGTGTGTGTGTATATATATATATATATATATATATATATATATATATATATATATAAATTTTGTTGTACACTACCCTATTTTGATTTTATGAGGGGTGGTCTACAAATATTTTATACATTAATTAAACAATGACTGTTGTTGTTTTGATTAAAGGGGGGATACTTACAATTCAGCTCACCTGTTCTCTTTTTGCATCTTTGCACTTGAGGTATGGAATCTGATGTCAATTATTGCGCGTCAAAAGTTGTTAAGAATGTATGAGCATGGCCACTTTAGAGTGGGATGGTTGATCCTTCAAATCATTTGCATTCCAGGTCTCTCTGATAGATGACTATTTGTTATATCAAAGGACTAGCAGTGGAATCCTATCCATGCATACTCAGAAAATAAGTCACTGAATTCAGTGGGGCTAAAAAAATTACAGCTCCACAAATGATTGAGGCAGCCATAGGAGAGGTCCTCCTGAAAGTGAATGGCCACTAGGGGTGCTGTTACACCCCTAAGTACTAGTTTTTGAAAATGAAGCACATCAGGGTAGGGTAGAGTTTCAGTTACAGCCTCCAGGCAGTGGAATCACTGCAGCTTACCAGTTGTTGGGAGGTGCAGGGCAAGGTTGGAGCTGCACTGACATACTGGTGTAGGAGGGCCCGATTTGCTGCACTGGTGGGCCCATGAATCCCAGACCTTGCCACCACCTTGGTCCTCCCACTCTTGGCAAGTGATGCTGAGGGGAGGCTATTGCTGCAGCTCTGCTACACTGGTCAAGCCAAGTACAGAGGAACACACAGTTTGATAGTAACTTGCCTTTATTTTGAAATAACAGTTGAATGCTAAGATCTCCAGCTTTCTCTGTGAGATGGCTAAGTTTTAACAAGGTTGCTGCCATGAAGATAGAGAGACTCCTTACTTAGGTTGTGAATACTATGCGTTTTCTCCAAATAAGAGATGTAATAAGACAATCCGAACTGAGCAGCTATCAGGCAGCCTATGTGTGATTATAAAGGCTGTCGGTTGTCAGGTTTGCTAAGCAGAGTTGTTCCGTATAAACTTTTTCTTTTTCAAAACTAGAGTATGTTTCTTTGTACAATATAAATATCACTGTCAGTTTTATTAATTTATTTATTTTAAAAGGAAGGAGAGGGAAGCTTTCAACTATAAGACAAGTATGTTGCAGAAGAATTGCACACAAACAAATGCTCATTTACTCAGACTATTATACTCATTAGACTTGTTTAATAATAGATTAAAAGGACTGCAAATCCGTTTAGAAAACAATTCCGTTTACTCTTTCAGTCAAGTGGCTGAAGATTTATTTGAGCAATTCTTATGTCTGCTAGTGGAAGCTCCTGGCAAAGTTTGGTATGAACCTCTACCGCCTGTTAACAGCTTCTAACCAACCTGTCTAAAACATAGTCCTCTCCTCCTAAACTCCTTGGTTCACTGAAGTTGGCAAAAGTTGGCCAAGCTATTTGCTTTTCACTCCTTCTCATGTGGTTGGGACAAAGAGAATAACTCTGTCAGGGGTTAATTTGTGGGCCAAATAACTGAAATTTGATGTAATATGAATTAAATGACACCACTTAAATTCTTCAGTATTCTTAGCTTTCAATGACATATATAGTGGTACCTCGGGTGACAGACACTTCAGGTTACAGACTCCGCTAACCCAGAAAGAGTACCTTGGGTTAAGAACTTTGCTTCAGGATGAGAACAGAAATTGCGCGGTGGCGGCAGCAGGAGGCCCCGTTAGCTAAAGTGGTGCTTCAGGTTAAGAACAGTTTCAGGTTAAGAACGGATCTCCAGAATGAATTAAGTTCTTAACCTGAGGTAACACTGTAATGCTAAGCAATATTGACTTACAGTGAACAAGTAATGCCCAGGCTCCCATAGAGGATATTGTAGCTGCCTTGATTCTTCTCCAGTGATTCTGCTGCTGCTCTGCACTGAGCTAACCCATGGTTTGGCTTAGCATGTTGTCCAAATCTCCCCAGACCAAAACATGAGCTGTAATCAAGCTTTGTCCTATGGTTTACAGCTCATGGTTTGTCTAGGAAAGATAAGCCACAAGCCCAAGTCTGGACAACATCCTAAGCCAGACCATGGCTCAGTAGTGCAGCAGTAGAACAACTGGAGGAAAAGAACGTCAGAAACACCAAGTCTCCTGAAATTAGTAGTCCCACATCTTTTTTTTTTTACTGAAGTATTTATAAACCACACACTCATACAAAATATCAAGGCAGTGTACAATAATATATGCAGGTACGATAAAACATAGGATACCATTAAAAAAAATTAAAATGAGAAGTAAAAAAATGATTGATCAATCTTTAACGAAAAAATTAAACAGCTGAATAGGCCTGTTGGTGTAACAACGTGTTCAAGAGACTCCTTAAAGTGAGGGTGCCTGCTGAATCTCTGCTGGAAGAGTATTCCACAGCATAGACTAAATGCCCAACTTCTAGATTAAGGTTCTGAAGTACAGAGGCTTCAGAAACATTACTTGGTTGTATCACCTGACTTCAGGGTTACAGAACCTCCCCTCTGTATATAATATTTATTTTCCCAGCTCCTAGGATTTGCAGGAAAGAGTCTATTCCTGGCCTGGTGCTATAGTTGGTGTCATTATGCTAGTATCTGGGTATGTCCCCAGACATGAGGTTGGCAATTTGCATGGTGCCATCTACCAACAAAGGGCAGTGATCTTTTTATATGCCATCTAATCAGCCATTATGGAAGGACATGCTTCCTTTGCCTGTTATACGATGTTGTAGAAATTAGAACTGCACATGTCACTGCTTGCATCAACTTCAGTATGAATGCTCAATAGGATTTAAACTTCCAGGCTATTAGAAAATGCAAAAATCAAAATGTTGCAGTGGCCTGTTAAGTACATAAGATGATCCCTGCAGGGTCAGACCCAAAAAATAACTAGTCACGTATCCTGTATCTCACAGTAGCCAATCAATTGCCTATAAGGGGTGGCACATTAAGTAATGCTCTATATGTACCCGTTGAAATGAAAATTTGCAGGAGGATAGCTACAGTCAAACTTAATCCTAATGCGACGAAAGCGTTGACACATCCTCTTTTGATTTATTGTTCTGTGCTCTTTATGGGGCAATCAGCAAGTACAGCACAACACAGCAGCCTGTTTCCAGACAGGAACTGGACCCAGGCATCATATCAAACCCGCTTTGCCTCAGCTTATTTGCACTGACTAGCTGTTCACAACTGCTTCTAGTTCAAGGGGTTGAACACGAACTTTAAATCACTAAAACCTAGGCCTTTAGTGTCTGAAGGAGCATTTTCTTCCCTGTAAACTCCCCTAATCTTTAAGACCTACTGGTGAGGAAAAGCCTCCTTCATTTTGACAAGCTTCTCTAACACACTCAGTATTTCAGAACCAAAAGATTAATGACTCTTGGTAAATAGGCAGCTGTCCTATCAGCACTCTGATTTATGTGTAGCCAAGAGAAATAACATATATGTCCCATTATTCCATGCTGAATATATTTATGACAAAGAGACGATGGAAGCTCTTTTCTACCTAGCCTCCTAGATTATAATAACCTAGAGAAGGCAGGAGGTCATTTTCAAATCTATCTGATGTGGTCAGGTATCTCCCAAGCATCCTTCTAATGTCAAAGGTCGGAGAGTATCATATTCATTGATGCTGGTTGTCAAAGTGCATATGGTTCTCCCTCTTATCCTCACAATGGCCCCATGTGAGGTGGATTAGTCTTAGAGATAATGAATGGCCCAACTAGTTGGCTTCATGGCCCAATGAGGATTTAAATCCAAGGCTGTCTGCTCAGTAGTAGTCAGAGATACCACTACACCACTCTGAATTTGGACCTGAAGTAACATGCTTAGGGCTTGGCTGTGAAGATGGCTTCAAGTAGGGAGCATCACACAGAGAGGAAAGATAACTAAACGGGGAATTCAAAACTGCTGTATGCATTTTAGACATTTTTAAAAACTCTTAGTCAAACACAAGAGTTACAGCCAAAGCATGTTATTTGTGCTTAAGTTCCACCTGAATCACTGAGACAAGTTAATTCCTTCTGATTTCAGTGGGATCAGAGAATGACTAACGCTCTCTGAATTGGGGTCAATGGGCTTCAATATGTTTAATTCTTTGTTGAAACTTTTTTTTTCCTGGAACAGGAGAACAAGAAACAAAGTTCATGAGATGATATTCCCTCCCTGTGGAACGTCCTCCCTTCAGATGTCAAGGAGATAAAGGAATACACAACTTTTTGAAGACATCTGAAGGCAGCCCTATATTGGGAAGTTTTTAATGTTTGATGTTTTATTATGTTTATATATATATGTTGTAAGCTGCCCAGAGTGGCTGGGGAAACCCAGCCAGATGGGAGGGGGAATAATAATAATAATAATAATAATAATAATAATAATAATAATAATAATAATATAATGTCATTTGAGCATTCAGACATAATAGAATTTTAAAAAATGAAGAGTCATTGAGCTAATATAGTTATTTATAAATTTTCTGGAATTCAGGCAATAAGACACCAATTAGGTAGACGAGCAGGTAGTTAAGTTATGCTCACTTCAGATTTTGTAGTCTACATAGTCCAATCAGTGATCACTCATTACCTAAGTACTGTCGCTGCTTCTTTATTGAGTTCACACCTCACAAAATAATTCATGGCATCTCTTGGGTTCAGTTTCCTGGTGTGTGAAAATAAGCTTCCTGTACCCTCTTTTTTGACGTGCATTTAATAAATGTGTTGCTTATTATCTTTTTGAATATTTTCCTATAGTACAATGGCAGGCAAAACACCTTAGAGGAGCTAGGATATGAGATTCAATAGCAGACTAAAAGACAGCAAATGAAATTTTTAGAGTGATTGACTTTAAAATGCAAACGAAAGGCATCTCAGAGAGATTACTTCAGCTAATCATTTTAGTCTTGTCTTTGAAGAATGTACCTTCATTTAAAATTGAAAATAAATGCTATTTTTTGCTGCTCAGTATTCATGTAAGCACATCAGCAACCACAAATAGAATAAAATAAATGCAACCTTCAAAATTTGCTCTTTATTAATTTTGTGTGTGTTTGCTATCAATGTATTTATCTATCCATCTCTTAAAATAATTAGCCATGGAATATTTTGCAAATATGGGTGCAGTTGTACCATCAGTTATATGTAAGAACTAATTAATTAAATGACACTTATTGAGGTATAGGATCATAGTTTGCTGCTTATTTCCTTGGATCTGTTAAATGAAAACTCTGCCTGCCCCCCTTGAGATAATTGCAAAGTATTTACCAGTCACTGAACTGTAATGTTTCTGTCCTGAAGATTACCTACCTGGTTAAGTCAGGTTTTTGTTGTTTCTACCTTTACTGAAAAAACAGTCTTTTTAATAAAGATGTGGTGGCAAAGACTTTAAAAATATATTCATCTTAGCCACACTAAATGCAGTTCTGCAAATTAATTATTCATCTTTAATTGCATTATATAAACAGAAATGACCTGCTAATTTAAAGGAAATCTATCAGTGCAAAATGAATTCTCTTCTATAAAAAAAAAGCCAGATGAACTTGACCTTGTATGAACTTGTTTTGATGTGGCCCAGATGGTAGGCTGCATGCTTGAATAGCGGGCTAGAGCAGAGGAAAAACTAATATAGTAAGATCTAGATTTATAGCCTTTTGCAAATTCCTACCTTGTATTGTCCTTTCAGCATCTGTTCTGCCCCCACTGCGGTCAGCTTCTATCTCTGGGGTCAGAGAGTCTAAAAGCACAAAAAAGGTAAGGCTGACACATATTTCACTTCAGTCTCAAAGCCCTCTTTTTACAACCTGTTACTCCAGTCCTGAATTACAATACAATCAACCTTTGCCCTGTTTTTAATGTTGAACAATGACTGGATGCCAGCACAATAATTTTTCAATGAGCAAGATTAATGAGAAATAGATGTTTAAAGCAGAGTCAATAACAGAGAGCTGACATCTCAAAGCATTTAATTTAATAAAATCATCTGGTTTAATTCCCCTCCCCGCAACAATATAGAAATAAAAAATTGCAATACAGAGGAAAAACCGCTTGCTATTTTATCTCTATTGCAGTTGGGAGGAACTAACCACCAACTCTCTTTCCAATATGACCTTTCTGCTTCACACTACTTGAACCATGCATTAGTCTAACAAATGCAAAAAAGGTGGCTTCTTACCATTTAGGACCCTGAGATTATCTGTGGAAGCTGCCTGCTTCAGTGTCTGTTCCGCTTGTTCTCGTCTCTTTGTTTCAAATTCAAGTGCTTCCTGCAATTTCCTCTTGGCTTTCTTTTCCTTCTTTAACCTTTTCTGAATTATTGCTGTCATGGAAAAAAATCTATTCAAGTTCAACCCCAAAACCTTGACTTGAACACTTTATTTACTTTAGATTCTTAATAGCTATGACAATACTAAATATAAAATATTACATATATGTACTCATCATTTATTAATAGTTCACTTAGATCAATTTTCATGGTCCAGTTTTATACACCAGGAAAAAAAAAGTTATAATGAGCCGTATCTTCCCTGGATTGACATTATATTATTACATGGCATTCTGCTAAAGTTGTAATCTATGCAAGCACAAACACCAATCCAGCTCTTTAGGGTTGGTGTCCATGGCTTAAAGCAGTTTTAATGAGCAGGAAAGAAAGGATTTGTTTAAAAACCCAAATGTGTTACGAATTTCAAAACACTGCATAGCATACATGATGTGAGCATCTCATCTGGAACCTGCCTTTCCAAACACTTTCACATGCTTGCCATTTTTGTGTCTCAATTATGCAAGCAGGTTCATAATATTTCCTTTCATGCTCATAGCTGCTTGTTCTTTTCTCTTCCACAAGGTGGAGTTTGCAATGGAGTTGAGCTCAGGTGACAGACTGCTTCACTCCTGGAAGCATTCCAGTTCACGATGATTTTCTGTCCTGGATCTGCATAAACTACTGGGATAAACAAGCCCATGTAATCTTTCAGAGATTCCTCTTCAGCTGTGACATGTTTGAATTCCTTCCAAGGTACCCAAGCCTATTAACTTTCCACTTTCAACCTTCATCCTCCTCCTCTTTGGGCAAGTGTCATTAGCTGCCTTCCTTGCCCTCTGCCGCCCTCCCTCTAGCAGGCAGGAGCCGAGTGTACATCACGCTGACATCTACAGCAGGACAGTGCTCATTGTCAAGTCAAACATCAGGCAGATGCACGGTTGTACAGCAATGAAGATGGAATTTATAAAATAAGGGCTCTTTTAAAGATGCACCGACTTCGGAGGTCCTTGTGGTGCAAAACCATTTTAAGAACGTGTGTGAAGCCAGAATGCAATTCCTACCATGCATTCATACGGCAAACAAAGAAAGTTCTTATTATATTTCAAATGTGAGGTCGAAGCACCTTGAGCAGCTCTGTGGTTTAATGTTTTATTATAACCACACTGTTAACAACCTAAATGAATACATAGAAAGCGCAGGTTGCTTTCTGAATTATGTGTTTGTTGTAGCTTATCCTTTGTAGCTAAGGCTGTGGATTTCACAGCCACAGAAAGTAATGTTTTGCTGTGCACCTAACCACTTCAGAAAT
Organism: Podarcis melisellensis; assembly: GCF_964234715.1. Lineage (NCBI taxonomy): Eukaryota > Metazoa > Chordata > Lepidosauria > Squamata > Lacertidae > Podarcis > Podarcis melisellensis. Next base: position 9,134,882 of record NC_138531.1, read on the forward strand.
ACGATGCTAGTTTTACTACAATCATAGCAGAGTCTACAGTCAAAACAGTCACTAATTAGAGGATAGGAATGGAAATCAAAGGAAATGAGACAAGTAAACATGTCATGGAGCATAACTCATAAGCAGCTTAGGGTATATATGCCCCTATATAAGGTTCCTGTGCTGTTCAAAGCACATGAAGTTTTACTACTAGTTCATTAGCTCAGCTGTTCGCTTATAAGCCCAACATATCAACCCCTAACACATTTACCTGCAAGGCGGCTTCATTGATCTGATCTGTTAGGGTGCCAAAAGACTTTAACTTTTGGGGTGATTTGTTTGCTTACTTTGGTCATGCATCATCATAATATTCATAATACTTTGGACAGTAGCATCAAAACTGATTTAAGGAGAAAAGCTCTATTTAGCCTTTCAGTTGTAACTGGGTGGACCCTAGTAGCTATTTGAAATATTGGTGGGAAGGGGAACCTTATTGATATGAATCAGTAAGTGGAACTACCAGATGCCTAAGGTAACTGGGGTCCCCAGCAATTTCTAAAAATAGAAGAGGGAAAACTTTAGCATCATAAATTCCATTAAAAAAAATAATAATCTGGTTATAACACTTTAAGAGCACTGGAGTAGATTTCTCCCCTTCTCTTTGGTAAACATAGAAGTAGAGGTGTCTCTACATCTTCAAGATCTGCTTCTGTGCTGCCACCATGTGACAATCCTGTGGTCATGGAACAACCAACAGGTTCTCATTGGAAGATCAGCTTGGTTTGTAACAGTCCACCAAATATCCTGGTCCCAGGCTGGTTAGAATTTAGATGTCAGCAAAACTTTAAACCTGGCTCATTAGCTCACAGGGAGCCAGTGCAGTTCTTTCAACACAGAGAGGTGAAATCTACACACATATAGAAAACGTGTGAAAATGCTTTAAAAAAAAAAATTTTGTTTTGAAAAATACATTGAATTTGACATAGCTCACTGTCGTCCTCTAGTGTCACATTTGTATATTTGCACATTGCAACACACTTAAAAGGCTTTATTTGCAGTTGTTTAGCTGAGTCCTAAGCACCCTAATAGCTGCATTTCACACTAGCTGCAGCATCTAAACCAGACACAAGGGCAGCCTAACACATAGCACATTACGGTAGTCTAATTGTGAAGTTTTCAGTCTACGGCAACTTGGCCAGGGCATTCCTGTCCAGCAACAGTTGTGCATGCCAACTGAATCTGATAATGAGCACTCTTAGCTACTGAGTTCACCTGGGCCTCTACTGACGGTGATGGACCTATGAACAGCCCCTAAACTATGCACCTGCTCATTCAGAAAATGTGCAACCCCAGGCAGAGCTGTACACAATTCCATCTTGTCAGGATTTTGTAACTTCAGCCTGCCTATGAGTGCATCCAAGCACTGGCTTAGGATATGCAGTGCCTTTCCTGAATCAGATATTGCAGAGAAATAGTTGGGCATGATCAGCATACTGGTGAATCCCAAATTTCCTGATGACTTCTCCATGCAACTTTATCTGGACATAAAATAGAGCAGGGGAGAATGGTGCCTACCTCCCTGTGCCAGCTGGTAGAGGTACAGTCACCCAATGCTAGTGCCTGAAACTAACCCCACAAGCAGGAGTGGCCTCATTCTGTTCTAAAATTGGTCCTGAAGTCAACCTAGAATGCTTCAACAGTAACTGCAGGTGAAAAGACCACCTTGCCCCCCCAAAAGTATATTGCTGACTGAGTGGTAGTTGGCAAAAATCTCTGGCAAAAACCACCACCTCCTTCAAGGGATCAGGGACCACCCCATCGCAAAGCAAAGCATTCACCACACTCTGGATCTAGCCAGTAAACCCTCCAGAGCTGACACAAGCCAGCTGTGATGGACATTGGTTGAGAGTGTGGAGTAGGCTGTCCACATCCTCAGGTAACTGAAACTGATCAGACATGATGGTGCACTGGATATGGTGATAGACATTGGATCAATGGTGGCACTCAAGTCTACCTGGAAATGAGCGTTTTTGTTCTCAAAGTGCCTTGCAAAACCATCCAGTGGGCCCCCGAGGGCTTCAAGACTCTTATCCCTCGGAAAACCTCCACTAAATGGCTACCTAAGGAAGCAATGGAAGTGGCAAAGTAGGCCTTCTCTGCCAGCTTTCCCACCACGCAGTAGGCAGGATTATGTGCTCTTATGCATGTTCAGTCACTATCGCAACAAGACACGTACCGCTTGTGCGCCAGCTATCTCTGCACCTGTTTCATTGCCTGTAGCTCTCTGGTAAATCTAGGGACTGCTGCAATTTCAGAGAACGTGCAATTGGGTCTATGCCCTACTATGCTTTGCCATCCCATAGCATAATTAGGCCCTTGGTAGAACTCCCAGCAATGGCTGCAGGACCCCCTCGCCCCCCCCAAGCATTCAGGAACATTTTGGAATCCGTCTCCAAGGGCAGAAAATTTTAATAGGAGCCCCATCACTGCAGTGAGGGATTGATTCCGTCAGACCAAACTTCAAGTGGCAGTGGATAACAGCGTAATTTCAATCCCCTAACATACAGACCACCCTCAGCCCAAGACTAGATTGCAAGTGTGCCCTGCCATACATGTTGAACAGGTGACAAACTGAGAAGCCCCAGGGTTTTCTTAGAAGCTGCCTTACAAGTGTGCTGATTATTTCTAATGTTATTGGGGGTGGGGGAGAGAATCCTTTTAAGGTATTGGGGTACATTGGACCCCCCATCTTTCAGCCCAGACACTGAGATCCAGCACCGAGGGCCTCCTGGCGGTTCCCTCTTTGCGAGAAGTGAGGTTACAGGGAACCAGACAGAGGGCCTTCTTGGTAGTGGCGCCCGTCCTGTGGAACGCCCTCCCTTCAGATGTGAAGGAAAGCCCTGTTTAGGGAAGTTTTTAATATTTAATGTTGTATTGTTTTTAACACTTGATTGGAAGCCGCCCAGAGTGGCTGGGGAAACTCAGCCAGATGGGCGGGGTATAAATAATAAATAAATTATTATTATTATTATTATTATTATTATTATTATTATTTGCTATGAGCCCAGATTTCACCTAGGCATTTTGTTGTTATTTCTCTTTTGCTTTCCCTTTCGTTAACATTGTGAGGACCAATGAATCCCAATAGTGTTTTTTTGGGGTGGGTGTGTTAAACTATGTTTTTGGAATGTGATACTACTAAAACCTATTTCCTCCTTTTAAACTAGAATCATTTTGAAATTTATCATGATCTTGAAAGGGGGTCTACAGAATGTCAGCAGCAGATTGGCACTATTAAAAAAATGGTGAATGAGGTTTAACAAAGAGTTATGGTCATCCACCCAGGGTTTCTGCTCTGCAACCTCGATTTGCTTTACCGAACAGTATTCTCCTGACCATGCTAGCAAACAACCCAATTTGAACAGCAAGGGCACATAGTAAGGCCTTCTCCAAACTGCAATACTTCCTTCCTATAGAGTCTCATTTTTTTCAGAAGTGGTGTAATATTTCTTCTTTGGGTTTTGCTCCAGAATCTACATCTATGTGCAGGAACTCTTAAAACAAAAAAAAATTCCTTCCAGTAGCACCTTAAAGACCAACTAAGTTAGTTCTTGGTATGAGCTTTCGTGTGCATGCACACTTCTTCAGATACACGGTATCTGTGTATCTGAAGAAGTGTGCATGCACACGAAAGCTCATACCAAGAACTAACTTAGTTGGTCTTTAAGGTGCTACTGGAAGGAATTTTGTTTTGTTTTGACTATGGCAGACCAACACGGCTACCTATCCGTAACAGGAACTCTTAGTGCCTCCTGACAATCTGTACCATCCCTAGCAGTGCTTTTCCTTTCTAAGCGCACAACACCCGTGAGAACACATGAATGGGGAGAAGGAAGAGGGCCTGATTTGGTCAGCAAGAGTCCAGGAAAGCCTCCAAGTTCCTTTTGAGTGCCTGATGATATCATCAGACACAAAAGGGGCCTGGCCGATTCATAATTAATCCAGGGGAAATGATTAATTTTCAGTTGTCCAGTGAACATCTGGGCAATTAATCCAGTTCTCCTGGATTCATTACAAATCTTCCCAGGGATGTCAATCTGCTCGTCATTAACTTTATGTAGATTACCTAGCCCCAGTTGTGGTGTCATGATTCCAAACTAACTTTATCCCTTTACCTATGAGGGGCAACTACCAAATGTCAGGTCCTAAAGTAGAATAATAAAATTTAAGTAAGAATCACTTGAATATCCCTTTTTAGAAACGTGTTTTGGAAATAGCCAATGAATTAAAATTGACCTACATCAAATAATATAAATATCTGTTTTCACGATATGCTGTCTGAAACTTTGTGAATTCCTTTTGACCTTGCTACTGTCAAGACTGTGGTGAAGACAAGATAAATTTATACACTGAAAACCTACAGTCAAATTTTTGCACCGAGCATTGAAGCGATGTAATTTTCTGTGTGGAACCTTTTAAAGATAAAAAGGGTCTTTATACGAAACCGTATGTTGTATCACTGGCAGTTACTCTTGTGCAAGGGAACTAAGGCAAGTCATATGTGAATAGTGGCATGGTATCTTTGGAAAACTGAGATAATGCATGAACCCTATAAATGATTATGTTTCTATTATCGTTACCTCTGTTCTTCTGTTCCACTGCCAACTGTTTTTCAAGTGTTTCCCTCAGTTCTCGTTCCCTGAAAAGTTCCATTTTCAGCTCTGTCTTTTCCAGCTGGACTTGCTTCTCCTGAGCTCGTGCGTTGTCTATGGCAACCTTCAACAGGCCCTGTTGGGAGACAAAGTTCAATGGAGTAATCTTCTGAAATATTAAGCTACCCAATCAATGTCTGTTAGCTATGTAAAATCCCAATAGTAACCTGCCGGTACATTATAACATGTTATCAAATTATAGCACAGTTGCAGCATTGTGGAGAGGGAAACAACAGAAATAGTACAAAACCTCTTGACACTTTTATTCATATAATCAATAGAAACATACAACTGATAGAAACATGTCACAAGCTTTTATGGGAAGGAGCTATCACTCAGTGGAAAAGGACATAGTTTGCATGCAAAAGATCCCAGGATCAGTCCCTGGCATCTCCCACGTAGGATGGGGAGAGAATTGTCTCAGAAACCCCAGAGAGCCTCCCTTCACCACTCTGCAGGTAAATGAGATTCTGCTTCCAGAATAACAAAGACACAGAAATCATTCCGGGTTAAATGCCGCACTGTACACAGTAGTCTAGTTCTTTAAGCGACCTATTTTGAGATCGTAGTTTCAAACAATGTTGTATTATAACACAAAAAAAAGTGGCAAAAGTGTCAGTAAATGCAAAAGCTCACAAGCAGACCTCCTTTACATTTTGACGATCCCTTCTTGTTGAACAATAAAACCTAGCTGCTATGGCAACTGCCATCTTTACTCAATCAGCAACATTCATGTACATGTTTCTTCTTCATCAGGAACAAACAATTAGTAACAAATGAAAGAGATCATTACATCAAGTGCCCTTTTAGATCACCCCAATTAAAACTTTAGTTTAGCTGTATTTTAATTCTAACATACCAAATTCTAATTTTCTGCTCTGATTGCTCTTGTTGACTTATCTTTGAAAGATGTACTCGCAGCGCAAAGCCTAGAGATTTATTTAGCAAGATGCCAATGTTGGCACCACTTAACGTGTTGATTGGTTGTATTATCAGTAGCAATGGAAAATAAATTACTATTAAACTATTATTGTCCTTGGCTGACAAAACACAATATTTTGCTGTTCTTTAAATATGAAACAATCATGGATAAACATGGAGAATAATGCTAAACTGCAACACTGATGGGTGTAATTTTATGTTAAGCACCTTTGCAAAGTGTGAAGCTGCTAAGAGCATGTTACATTCTCATTGGGCCTCAGCACCATATCTTCTCATCCACCATATTCCCCTAACATATTTTTGAAACACTTTCTTCTAATGCTCCTAATGGTAATGCACTGTCTACTGCTGCTCATTATGTCTGGAAAAATATTAGCATTTTTGGCTCTGAAACCCACTAGGGACAACTTACAACCTATGGAAAATGAACTTTCGTTTTTAGAAGTTATATCCAGCACATCAGCAGGGCAGCCAAAATATTACACTTGGAGCCAAATTGATGCGTATGCAAAAATGTTACTGCTGCCAATGGCAATCCTAATGTGATGCACTCTGAAATAATAGGTATTAACTCATAGTCAGTGTAGCAGCGTGAGAGAAGGGGCAAATAACGTAGCCCCTAGGACCCTCAAATGCCTTTGAGCCATCAACAATAGTAGTAATTTCTGGGCTGTTTGGATTTGTGTGAATTCTCTCTAGACCCATTGAAAAAAGATTTTACAAGACACGTTGGCTAATCCTCTTCCGTGATATTAAATCAATGTGCTGCCAAACCATTGAAAATGCAGTGCAAACTAGGACTACAACACTGTGCGCAGGTAGTTTGCTTGACTCTCACTGACATCAAGAGCATTTAAAATGCCTAATGGGTCTAGGATTACTGCCCAGGACAGCAACACAGGGAAATATATTCTTTTATGGAGACACAGACTTACAGTGAAGTTGACCAATGGTAGTAAAACCAAGAAAGTCAGGTTTCTTTTAAGGTAATAAGGCTGTATCATAACAGGGCATTACTTTTAAACCATTTGTACAAAACTCTCTAATCCCAATCTGGAAAGAGATTATGCAGAGAAACCCTATCAAAATAACTGGGGAGACATTACCAGCAGCTAATCCAGCTTCGTCTGGTTTATAGCACTGAAAGTCTTGGTTGTTCTGATTGATGACCTTTAGCAGGACAGAGGCAGAAGGCACATGACCCCAAACAGCTTTCAATATCATTAACCATTGTATTGTATTAAGAGTTGTTCTTTGGGCTGAGAAGTTGGAGATACAGCAGCTTCACTACTACCTGCAGGGCTTGTTTTAGAGAGTAGCACTGGGGGACTTATGCTTGACCACCTGACACTAGTACCATGAGATGCCAAAAGGTTCCATTTTGTCCCCCATGTTCTTTAATATCTACATGAAGCAGCAGGCGAAAGTCATCTCTGGATCTGGAGTACGGTGCCACCAATATGTGCATGAGACCCAGCTTTGTTTCCCCTTGTCATCTAAATGACAAGGTGAGGCTATGCAGGTGCACACCCCTTGAAGCACCAGGTTCATAGTCTGCATCCAGCATTGTAACCAGATGGCCAGGGGCATCAGAGGCATGTATTGCCAATCTTCCACTTACAGCTGGTTTGCCTTCTATGGCCATTCCTGACTGAGATAGACCACTAACTCATGCCGTATTTACAGCTACAATAATCTAAATGGAAGAAGGTCCAGAACCTATAAGTAGTGCAGAATGATGTTACTAACTATTGTGGTTTACAATACGTTTTACAAGAGTTGCACAAGTTGCCTGCGTTGTTTTCGCTTCCATATGCATAGAAAGAAGCCAAACGAGCTTTTATTTGCACTTATTTTAATTCGTTTCATGTTTTTTGGGTGTCTATGCACATTCACCGAAAATCGCAAAGTGAAGTGTAATCAGCCCAATTATGGCAGACAGGAGTTCTTTTCGTGGAAAGGACACCGGTGCTTTAAAGGCAGGGGAGAACCGCTAGAACGCTGCAGTACCCCAAAAAATCCTCAGATTGAGCGTTCTGAGGACCTGGAGTTCCTGCGGGTGCTGGGAACGACTCCCCCGCTCCCCAGGTAAGCTCTAAAAAGAGCGCCAAGTGTGAGCGGGGTTGGAGATGGCAGCACTTGGGAATCAATTCGCTTCCTTCAAAGCATGAAGCTCTGAGTCCGGCCATCGCGAGCGGCCAATTCCTCCAAAGAAAATTGGACTTCAATCTCTGGAATTTCGTGAGTAAAGGGATTTAAATTGGAATTACAAATTGGGAAGGAAAGGGATTTAAAAATGGAGGTTGATGCCTTCTGCTGAAAGAAAAGTGAAAGCAGCTAACGTAACCAAAAGCCGCAACTTTAAACTTATTCTTTTAAGAAAACTTTCTAGTGTACTGTGTAAACCACTGAGCCTCTTGGGCTTGCTGATCAAAAGTTTTTTTTTTTAAAAAATAATAATTAGAGAGTCTAATGCCATTCTTTCTTGTCTTTCTTTCCGACTCACGTTTATAGCTTTCATTCATCCTTCAATGCAACCACTTAATTGGGTGCACTTTCAGAATAATTGGTACAATCCAGCACTTGAGTCCAAATATGGCCTCAATGTGAATTGCTATGTGGTGCCCACTGGCAGAGGAAGAGGAGTGTTAGAATTCCTACTCTATGATTGCAGTCATGGGATTGCTGTCTATCCCATGTGTTTTGACTCCAAAATGTGGGAAATGACGGAGACAGGATGTTTGTGTTACTGTGTTCCGTGAAGTGGGACTATTGTCCTTTGTTTTTTCTCTTTGCTGTCTGATGCTAGAGAGAGAGGGAGCCATGTTGCAATGCTCCGTGTGTGTTTGTATGTAAATAAAGTAGATTAGCCAAAATGCTGAGTTGCTGAGGTCTGTTATGCAACTACAAAGAATCCCTAAGTGTCTGATGTCTGTTGGCATCGGTCACTGTGATGTTTGGGAGGAAGAAAGCTTTTGAAGCTCCCGAACGATCAACCAGGAGGGGGGGAACATGCCAGTCGGGCATGTGTCTCTGCCAGGGTCCTACTCAAGTGTAGGCTGAGCTCCTGACAGAGCGACCATCCCCAGCAGTGCAATCCCTGTGGGGTGCCATCGCGGCTGTCCCTGCGCTGGGTGCCACACCCCTGCAGTCAGAGTACCTCACCCCGGGACGCGTGCCAGCCCCGCCTGCTCTACGCCCACCGGTGCCAGAGCATGAAGCTCCACCACTGGCCATGCCCTAATGCGGCTAGGACATACTGGGATGCATTGAGGATAAAAAAGTGTATTTCTTATGCACCTACGGCAGAGCAATATATTATGTACAACTGCTTATCACAAACCCCCATCTGCCAATCACTTGGGGATAAGCAGTTTAGGGAGAAGGGTGACAAGAGTGCAGAACAAGTGCTCTGCAACTGTTCCCCAAAACTCTTTTGCCCTAAAAGAGAGGTTCAGATATGCTTTTAGCCTGGCAAATGCAGAATTGCAGCAGAAAAACAAAGGACAGGGAGGCACTAAGTACACTCTTCCTCTTGCTGTTTCTCCTATCCAAATGCTCCTCCCTGCTTTATGCAACTGTAAAGGGTTTATTTTACTTGCTCACATGTTCCCACCTTACAGCTTAAAGGGATTAATATTCACTTTATTTGGGGTGTTTTTTTAAAAATATAAATCTGAACCTGTTCCCTCCTTGCCATTTTCAGATCATTTCCGCCCCAGGCAAACACCTTTTATCTCTGCTGACTGCTGTTATACCGCTCTTCTGATTTGCGTTGCTTTTATTGTTTTTTCTTTTAATTCCTTTAAAAAAACTCTTTACTTGTCCACATGCTGAAATATTCTTCAAAGGCCCTCCTTCAGCTGCCTCTGCTACTTCAAGTGAGGAGGGTGTAAAAAATGTGTGAGTTCCCAGGGGGACTCACCTGGCACCCACACCTATGTCTTTTAGGCTATCATCTTAGTAATTTACCTGGGCATAATACCCAAGAGCTTCTACCCATGTAAATGCATGGATGAATGGGATCAGGAAAATACCCTTTTAATCTATTTTCTCCTTATTATTGTTGTTTTTATCCCTGCCTTTCGAAGTTTTTTTCTTTGTTTTTATTAGCTATTACCCTAGAAATCTCAAAGGGCGGAATAGAAGAGTTTTAAGTATAGAAAATACATAGAGAGTAGTATCCAATGGGTGCTACACTGTTGATGCAAGTCAACTGCAAGTGGAATATGGAAGGAGGCAGTTTTATGCCATTTCTTCACTACCTGCAATCTTCTGTAACTCCCCCCACCCAAAAAAACCATCTCGTTTCACTCGTCTTCTTCTTCTTCCTAAGGTACCAGGGTGGCTTACATTAAAAACCACACTGTTGCCACCCATCTGTCTTGAGAAACAATGGAGTGCACTTCTGGGGATGAAGTCAAACCATGGTCTTAGCAGCACCAAAGTGATCTGCCCAGGGTGGAAGCCTCGGCTGTGTGTCTGGAGGTCCTGGGCTGCCCAGACAACAAGACCCCCACCTCGGCCTCTCTGATGTGGTTCAAAGGAAAGCAGAGCAAGACGTTTGGCACCAGCCTGGCTGCAGGAGTAGCTGGAAGGAGGCATGTAAGGTACCATCCAACCGTCGTAGGGACTCCACTCCAGATTTGTGTAGCGTTTACTCCAGAAGTTTAGGGTCAGAGTTTTCCTTCTCCTAGATGTGTTGCACATGCAGAAACTGTCATATTGACAGTAGGGCCCACTATGGGTCTCGTCTGCTCAATCTGCCTAACTCACTAAGGACTTGAGACCCATCCACTACCCTCAAATGGTTTAGTCGGCCAGCTGAAGCTGATTCTAGCGTCCGGCCACTGTCGCATGCTGGCAGCTTCTGAGAGCCACAAGTGAGATCTGAGTGCAGGGTGGGGACCAAAGGTGGATAAACTACCCCAGAAGAAGCACGATGTGCCCCTGCCAGAAATACTATAATATAATTTAATAATTTATTATTTATATCCCTCCTCTAACACCCAATAACAATATTAAAAACAATTTAAAACATTATTTTATGTCAGTGGAACAATACCCATTGAAATCCACCCATATGCTGTATTTTTTATTTGCTGTAATCCACCATGGAAACACATTGAGAGGCAGAGTATAAATTCCTAGAAATACACAATATTAATAATGGCTTCATGGATCACTGCCTTGCCGTGGCGAAGGGGCTTGAATAACTCAGAGAAGCTATGAGCTATGCCGTGCAGGGCCACCCAAGATGGACAGGTCATAGTGGAGAGTTTTGACCAAACGTGATCCACCTGGAGCAGGAACCGGCAAGCCACTCCAGTATCACTGCCAAGAAAACTCCATGGACAAAGGCATCTGACCAAACTGCGGGAGGCAGTGGAAGACAGGAGTGCCTGGCGTGCTCTGGTCCATGGGGTCACGAAGAGTCGGACATGACTAAATGACTAAACAACAAAAACAACAATAATGACTGCTTTTGTATTTTCCTATATCAGTTATTTTTTTGGGGGGGATTAATTCATGATTTTAAATGGCCTAGCATTAGAGAGAATACGTCTGCTTATGGATTGTTTGTTTTTGCTATCTTACCAAACGTTATTTTGAACTCTCTGTTCACTCTCTGTTCTCTGACCGCTTCATTGTCATAACTCACACGTGGCTATTTTGTACGCCAACCAACATAAAGACACAGGAAGTAAGATAGTTGTACCCAACTACTTGTAACTTTCCACTCTCATTAGCATTCTGGTGAAGAGAATGTCATTCTCATAAATGTTTGCAGAAGGCAGATAAAAAAGGTACTGAATACAGTCGGTGCTAAATTGCAGCTTTTGTTTGATCTAATGCTTGCAAATTATTTTGCAATATTCATATCTTGTTGCAGTACAGGAACTCCCAAGTGCACATGCAATCATTGGGTTTTTTTAATACATGACTTCATCTTGCACACTTTTTCTTAATTGAAGAACCATTTTGTTCACGAACAAATCTATTTGTATTTTAAAATCTCATGTTCACGTAATTCATCTGATTTTTATGATTATTAAAATGCTTTGTTTATTTCATCCATTGACTCATAATGTACAACTCTAAGTTTAAAAGAGTACTGGCAACTATTTGCAATTATATGACTTGAAACAATTATTCCATTAATTAATTGCTTAGATTTAAATAAATTTGCAAAGAATTGCCAAAACATTAAATATAACTGCATTTTAAGCTATCAAAGGAAGTCTGAAATACTGCAGAATGAACAATAGTTGCTACTCAAGGGAAAATACTACTTCTGTTATTTTTTTCAATTTTGTATTACAATAAGAAACTAACATTAAGGCTTAATTCTTGTTGGCGTGGTAAATTCAAGAGATATGCCTAGAATTGGGCTTGAAATGACAGCTAGAATTCCACCCCCACAAAAACCCTTTCTTCACATGCTACTGTTTGGGGGATTTGGGTGGGAAAATGTGTTCCCCAAATGCTATTGAAACATTTGTAAATAAATCAGATAGAAATGTTAAACATGTGCAGGAGAAGGGATATTCACCTAGCCTGCTTGATATGCTAATTTTGAAATTGGAAGAAAATTCTCCGTATGAACAAGGATTTCATCATGTGAGCCTTTTCCAGCAGGCTTAAGAGGTAGCTAGACCCCAGGCTCAGGTCTGCCATATCAGTGAGTACCTGGCTCCAAAGAGCAGGCATGCCCTGAACTTGCAGTCCATCAATTAAAATTTGCCCTCCCTGATTAAAATGAACTTGCACAGATAATCTTTTGAAGCTTTAGCTGATTAATCTATGATTAAATCTTGCAACCCAACCCTAGTTTAAAAATGGATACAATTTTTCCCGTTTTCCTACTAATAAATGGACAGAGCTGCAGAGACTACATAATCAACCACAGAAGATGCATTTGAATATGTAATAATAATTCAAATCATGATTTGGTGCATAAACGAAAGGCTGTCACTTCAGGTGAACAGGGCTTCCTGGTCAAATCAAACCATAATTTTGCAGGGACATCTGAACTTGCAAACTATGATATGGGATAACAGTCCAAGCCAAGGCTACAAACCATGATTTGATCATGGTGTGTAACACTCACATATTTGTCCCTTCAGGCACATTGTGGCCTGATTAGCACAGGTAGAGGTGGAAGGGATCAGGAAAGGATGGAGAACTTGGGTCCATGCCTTCAATACAGCCAATACTCAGACGCAAGTAACAGTTGAATTGCTGAGCTACAACAAAAGCACCCCAGCAGCAGTATTACGGATGTTCACTAGGAGTGGGGGGATGTTCACTGAGGGAGGGGGGGCGAACCAGCAGAAGCACCAGATTGGACCTGCCAGTGCAGCCACACAGCCCCAACCTTGAAGCCACCTCACCCCTTCCTTTCCCAGTGACACTGGAGGCAATCGTGGTAGGTCCATGTTTCCAGTTGAGCTGCTCCTCCTCAGGTAAACTGGCAGGTTTCTGTCATACTGTAAAATGACCATTGTGGAAAAGAGCACTATTACTAGCGTGGAACCACCAAACAACACTGGGGGCCAGGCCACCACTTTTTTGATTACATATGTAAGTAGGCTTTGGGTATTTATCCTGAATCAACCAGCATGACAGCTGGTTGTTTTGCAGTGTCGATCCTGGGTTAAGGCTCTCCCAGACAGGGGCGACCCCTTCAGGATTGCCATCTTGGGGGTTGTCAAGGCCCACTGTCCCCCAATTGGGCTTCCAGGCAGAAGCACCTCCCCCTAGACCCCTTTAGCGGGGTACCCCTGTCTCATGAAAGTTCCCAATTCCGGCCACCCCACCTAGACTAAGGATGCAATGCCTCATCCGCCAACAAGTTGTGGCAATTGCTATGTGGTAGGCAAAACCTTCCAGACGAGCTTGGTTTTTCTGCAGCAAATTCCTCCCTGGCCCCAATACAGTGACCAAATATTTCCATAGCAAGGTCATACTCAGAACATGCCCACCCACCTTTGTGCAGGGCCATATGAAACATAGGAGGATGGGGAATCCAGCTCTGACTGAGCTGACAGTCTGGACCTGAGTGAAAACCAGGGGTAGAAGCCCTCCCTCAGGTCCACCATGAAGCCTTGCCACTCCCTGCTTGCCTGTGATAGGTCTGTTCAAATGCAGCTTGCTTGTGATAGGTCCATTTGACTACAGGCCTCCCAACAACCTGCCCGGCTATGCCATCGCCCAACAGTCAAGTGGGGCCAGAAATTCGCCCTGGACTCAGAGCACAATCACCACTCACCATCCTATGAACGTAAGCTGTCCTTATTGCACCATAGTCGAGAATTCGGGTGAACCAACTTTTGGGTGCAAGTCATAGTATGACACTAAAAAAAAGCTCCAGTAATATTTAGCTCTAAGAAAATGATAAATAGGGCTAAACCATACGAAATTATCAAAACCACTCTTCACAAATTGCAGTCAAATCCTATACATGTTTATTCAGAAGCAGGTCTTAGGCTCCAATAAGACCCATGAAACCCAATGATATTTTTTTCTGAGAAGACACATAATAAGATTATGCTTTTTTTTAACCTCTATAGATACACTTCTAAACTGTCAACTTATTAAAAATATCATGGTGGTATGCAATAAAACAGACTTATGATTGCTATCATTGCTCCAGAGACATAAACATGGAATATTTTGTATGTATCAATAAATTATCAGTTGCACATGACATGCTTTCTTTTCACCATATCTGAAAATCTGATTACATTTATGATTAGAATAACACTACTGTTTTTGTATAAACAAACGATAACATGACTTTTTTGTGGTTTATGAGTACACTAATGCTCTAGATATATTCCTGCCTACCTGCATAAATGAGGTCCTGATGTGCTGAACAGGTTTCTAACAGTTCAACAGATTGAACCAAGCTTGGAAGCTCAGCACTAAATGTAATGAACCTGCTTAAATGAGTAAAGAAGGAATTGATGCTACTATTTCTTCGTTAATCTAACAACTGTTTCTTCTGTTATTTGAACTGGGAGGAACTTTCACAAAGATTCCACTTGAAGGTTTATACACAGAAGACACAGCTGGAAGGAGTATTGAGAAGGCTCCATTTTTTATTTTTGCACATGGCTGTTGATAAATGCAACACAGGGCCTAGTGGTGGCAGAAATTCCACCAGCCATATGCATGACCAGTATACTTCTGGGTAAGCCCCTTCTTTTCCTCCACCTAATCTCAACCATACTAGGATGCCCTGTAATATGCTAGTCAAAACCCTGAATAATGTTCAAGTCAGACTGCAGTATACATACAATAGACAAGCTGACTGCTGCAAAGGAAATCTGCAGAAAATTTTGTAATGCCCTTTGAAGTCTATTCTTTGAAGATAGTACTGAAATGAGCTTATTTGTAACAGAAATGCTTTTCTTATTAATGTCTTTTATATTAAGGCATATTTTCCATAGATTAACATGTCATTTCCACCTTGGCATTAATTCAGTTTAAAATAACTATTTATTTTAGCAGGTTTTCTCTATTTAGCACCATCGAGAAAGTTAAACAGATCACTACAAATCATTACTGAGTAATAGAAAAAGCATTTTAGATAAAATACTAGAGCCACTTTCATCTAACTCTGCATCAGTTCAGCATTATAAGCCGTATTTTATGTACTGCATTTAGATAGTTTTATAAACTCATTTGATTACTGTGCTGCCTTTAATACTTTAAATTCCTGAAAGAATTTTCCACAGTCTTATGAACTAGTTAAAGCTCAACTGATTGTATTAATGTCGACAGTTCGCTGACTGTTTTATCTGTATTGTTTTACGCTGATCTGCAAGGAAGGCCTACCTGGATGTTAGTCAGAAGGGTTTCTATGGAGGACAATCCATCAGGAAATAGAAAAGGAGATGGAAAACCTGGAGGTAGCGGCTGCCCATGCCCAGTTAGCGAAAGTTTGTCAAGGCTGTCTCTTGCGGTTGGTGTGGAGAGCGGGGTCTCATCTGTATGTGATTGAAACAAAAATATAGAACAAGTTACGCTTGTCTGTTTTTATTAGACCTCAGTAATGGCTTCCCTCGTGGTTTCCAGAACATTTATTGCAAATTGGTTCCTGCTATCAGGAGAAAATGCTTTCTGCTGAATTTTCTTTAATGAAAAAGCTGTGGAGATACAACAAGATAACATTAATGAGTAACTTTATAAGCCTTTTAAATGCAGTCTCTAATGAGACTGAGTTTACAGTGCCATAGAATCTTTTTAAAACAAATATTATCTCACATATACTTGTGATAATATATTTAGGCTGACTTTATGGGTACCTTCCCAATTATCTCATTTTAGTCTGTGCACTATTTGGATTGACAATAGAATATTTCCGAGGATGATACATATTTTATATTGCAGCAGTGTGTTTTATGCGAAGATGATTCTCAATTAGTTAACCCATAATCAACCATCTCCTTGATTTAGGAAGTGCATGTAAAAATAAACTTCCATGGACACACACACACACACACACACACATATAAAGGGGGCAAGCAGCTATGGGGACACACACCCAGTGGCCCTGCACACACATTGCTGGGTAGAAGGATGCTGCTGTCAGCTCCAACAACTATGCTGGACGTTGGGGAATCATTTCCAGATATCTCTCCCACTCTCCTGGTCCCAAAATTGCCAATCATCTCGAGTGGGGGCCTCATGAATGGGAACATTCATGCAGGTGGTACTATATATGGCAATATTTCCACTGGAATCTGTATTAAGACTGAGTGTTAAAAAAAAACAACAACCCCAATTTAGTCTTAGAAAGTAACACATTTAACATATTTTTTCTCCACTCTGTGTGTAGGTCCACTGGCAACTTTCTATATACTTCATCATAATATTGCAGTTGCCTTGTCTCTCTTCCACAATCTAAGGAAAGGCTTTGAAAAATGTTGCTGCATATGCCCCTGATTTGTAAAGTAAAGGTAAAGGGACCCCTGACCATTAGGTCCAGTCGTGGCCGACTCAGGGGTTGCGGCACTCATCTCGCTTTATTGGCCGAGGGAGCCAGCGTACAGCTTCCGGGTCATGACTAAGCCGCTTCTGGCGAACCAGAGCAGCGCACGGAAACGCAGTTTACCTTCCCACCAGAGCGGTACCTATCTACTTGCACTTTGACGTGCTTTCGAACTGCTAGGTGGGCAGGAGCTGGGACCGAGGAACGGGAGCTCATCCCATCGCTGGGATTCAAACCGCCAACCTTCTGATTGGCACGTCCTAGGCTCTGTGGTTTAACCCACAGTGCCACCTGCATCCCGCCCCTTATTTGTATATGAGATAAAACCGCACAACACTGTATAAAAATCAAGGGAAGAATTCAGTGTCATAAAAGCATAGCAGCTTGCCAGGAGGAACGACCTCCCTCTCCTCCCCAACAAGCTGGGGGGTTCTCCCAGTGCCCCCCCCAGCCAACTTTGGAGGTCAGGAGTTGCCCCATTGTGGGAGGAGAAAAGGAGAACTCTCTTGCTCAAGAATAAGCTCTGTTCTGTTATTCATCCTCCAATTACTCCCAGCTGCCTCCACGTCCACCACTCTCATCTGTCTATCCTTTGCTGTCTCCTCCTTGCTCCTTCCAGCACCCCCTTCTGCCTGTTGCCTTGCCTCTTTCTTCTCATTTTTCTTCCTAATTCTTTTGTCCTGCCTCTGGCAGGAACTTATGTATTGGTTATTGAAAGCTGCCGCACAGGCTCTGATTTGAACAGATCGTAAAGGCAAAGCAGCAGTGTGGATCCAGCATGCCCCACATCTGCACTACTGGATTCTAAGTCTTTCTTGGAATCCCTCTTCCATGCCCTGATTTTGTTGTCTAGAGCATACATCACCTAAGCATGCAGGTGCCTCCTTCTTGTTGCTTTGTGGTCATGTTTTTGCAACAATACCGTTGGCATGCATTAGAAAGAGTGGTATCTGTCACCCTGTAAGTTGGATTCATTACAGATTACAGAGATTCATTACAGGCTCCTCCATACAATAGGTTTGTTCAGCATTTATCCGGATATGCTTGTACAGACATTACACAGGGGTTAGATATGCTTGGTCTTTATCGAGCCTTTGCTATGTTTTGCTTATTGGGTTCATATACTACAATGAACATTCACCCTGCATTCATTCAGATTTGCTTACAGCATGTTTACACATTTTCCCATTAATAATTTGTCCCACATTTTCCGATATATTTTCCTCTCACTTTCCTACCTGCAAACAGCCAGTTTCTTTGTAAAAATTAGTTTGTTGTGCTAAGGTGACAGAGCACTTTAATTGCACAAACCTGCTTTTTCCCAGCATGCTTTGAATCCTTCTGCAAAATACCTGCTTCACTTTGTCAATGACTACTTATACACGTAGTGAGAAGCCATAGTTTAACACTAAATGAATGAGCAGAAAGGGGCCTGTGCAAAGTGCTTGGCTCACACCCCCACCTCCACCCTTTCACAGATCCTGGCTTTCACCGAAGACCAACTTCAAGCCATGGGTTATGAAGCTGGCTTGCTGAAACAAACTAGAGTTTATTGTAAATCACAATTCCTGGTTCACATATAAGGTTAAGCCAAGAGAAACTGAATTCTGGTTTATTCACCCTCTTGAAGGAAATGAAAGCACCTGAACCCACAGGGACTCACACACATCATGCTAAACCACGGTTTAGTGCTTTGTGTTAACCCTACAAGTATATACAAGCCTTTAAACTAGTACATAATTGTTAGCAACTTTAAACATTTCTGCTACATTCACTGCAATGCTTGTGAAGGTTCCCTTACATTCTTTCCTCCAATCAGAAGCAAAAAATAACCTAAGCATTCCTAAAATGGTACTGAATTGCATTCATTCCAGTGACTAAACACCATTTTTACTGATTAACAGTGGTTTCATTGAACCACAGTGGAGAAATAAGAGACTTGAACTCAAGCTGAACTTATTTTAATGAATGTTTAATTTAAGGAAAAATAATCTGACATAAAGTGACTTTGTTTTCTTTACGTCCCATGTGAAATAAACTTTGAATGTGACTGTATTTGAAGCAAAACAAATGTACATATCATACACAGGAAGAGTGGATATTTGGCGATGTGAGATAAGCTATGACCGAGGGAGGGGGAAAGGGGGGAAAGGTTTTAAAGGGAATAACAACACATACTGTAAATATTAGCCAATTAAAACACAACCATAGATCACAGTAGCATTAAAGTACTTCAGAATATGTCCAAGAGCTCTCCATTACAATGTTGTTAACATTATGTCAAAGTGAGTGGGTGCTCAAGGCTTAAACCTCTTTGAACAAACCCATCCAAGGGACAACACACATTTCTGCTACACCTCCTACCACTGACATCTTTCTTCTCCAACAACAACCACTGGGGGGAAGTGAGCAGAAAGCCTGGCACCTCAGCTCCTGCTCTCAAGCAAGGGGTTCGCCTGATCATTTGTGAGCAGGAGCTCGAACTTTGGGATTTCTCCTCACACAACCATGCATAGCATGTGGCTACTGGGGGGAAAGGGATAATGCTGGGCTGGGGCTAAAAACATGGGCCCACATGTTTATGTCCTACACATGAGCAATGCATCAACAGGATTTCTAAGTCCTTGTTATAAACCCATCCTCTCCTCTCAGAAGGCTAACTGAGGAACTGGGCAAATTGGTATGTTTATTTTGGAAGCCAACAACTGTTTGATATTATAATAGTACATCCCTAATGCACAAAGAATGGACATCCCTATTTTCATTCGAAAAACGTTGGAGGGTATGAGCAGGTGGAAAACAGCTGTGTGGATTGTTCTTTATTCTTGATATATACAGTATACGGCTGAATGCAGATATGTGCTGGCGGAAGAAATTAGGGCAGTAGCATTGTTCTGTGATTTGTTGTGGGAGCATGCATTTAGCACATGTTAAATGCCCATTAAGTTGTGGGCTTGCATTTTATTTGGAGAAGTGACAATGCAACATTATTATATATATAAAGTCTGTAAGTTGTAAGTATGAAAGGAAATCAAGGTGCAGTAGTATCAAAAACACACATCACATAAGGCAGACATTAAATTTGACACCTGGAAATAGTAACAACTGTCACTGGAAGAGCAGAACTGCTCACCTAGGGCCTTACCACCACATCACCTTTCCTCAAGACTCCTAGAATTTGTAATCTTGCATGTTCATACAGAGAATATTTGTTGGTAAGAATGTTTCAAACAAAAAGCTAGAATATTATGATGTATGAATCTAAGTGCCACTTTGATTTCTCCTTAAATTGTAATTAAGTACTTGAGATTATATGTGAAGGATAAGGAATATACATATTTTTGTGGATTTAGGTGCATATTAAATGTAAAGTTTTTGACATGTGTTTCATTATCAGTCTTAGAGAATAATTATTTGCCCCAAAACAAAGCCCCAGGGAGAAAAAATCCTCAAGTAGAACAGCTGGTATTTTGCAAGTCTCAGATGATGAAGATATAATATTAATGTGTGAAAACTCTTGTATATTAAATGATCTTTTTTGTTTTTACTTAATTGTTAAATATTTTGTTTCAAACCTCAGTAGAAAAAAAAATGATCAAAATGACATATTTAGAATATACATAAGCTGTTGCATAGCAAATATTAAATTCTGAATATCAGAAAGAAAACATGGGTTTTAATTAATTAGCATAAATTCCTATATTGTTACAACTTAACTTAATGGACAAAGTGCTAAGAGGAAAGCCCCCTATACCAGCATAACAAGTCTGACTATTTAGGGAGTGACATTCTGAAATGTATAGGAGTTGTGCTTCTGAACCCGTTGTTAATTGAGACCTGCAATCTGCGGATTAGCTCCAATACCGTTTTGCTATGTCTACGCAATTAAAAGACAGTTATCCTAGCCCAGAGGAACTTCACACCAGCAAGCAGCTTTCCATGTGTGTATCAGGAACCGTGAGTGTAAATTAGATATAAATCCAAATTAGAAGGTGTATATCCGTACAACAAGACTTCCAAGGAGTAAAGCACTGTAGTTTCATTCCTGGCCTCCTATAAGCAAGACTTGTGTGTTTGAGGACATTTCCCCCAAGTTTATTTACTATTACAACCTGAGTCGCCATAACTGAACACAGTTTGCCAACCATACTAGGCGCTTCGGAAGATCACAATTTGTGTAGGCCTGAAATAACCAAATCCCAAATAATTTTTATCAACAGGACTGAGCCTAACTTCATACTCTTGGATACCCTATATCAACTTTCTGGTTCATGTGAGGAGGAACTCCCACCCAATATGTCTTTCTGAATACATGGAGTATAGTAAGCAAAGCTTGGTGCAAAAGGCTGAGATCCATTCCTCTCTTGGACACATGAGCACTTGAACTCTCAAGGTTTTCTGTTATACAGTGCAATGCTAAATATGTTTACTCAGAACTAAGTCTCACTGAATTCAATGGGACTTACTCCCACATATGTTTAGGATTACAGCCAGAGTTCATTAATCTACTGGGAAGTTCTTCTCATGAGAAACACTGGGATGAATGGGGCTTGCTCAGTGGGGCTCTTACGCGGCTCCCATTCATCCCGGTGAGTCTCATTGAGAACAACTTCCCTGAGAATTCCTTCCTATTGCGCACAGCCCTCCACAAGCACATACCTCAGCGTGATGTGCTCATTTCATTGTTTGCTCTTATTATTCGCCTTTCGCAGATATGCCAAAACTAAAAGGAACTAGCAATGTTAATCAGTGTGTTCATAAACAAAATTCAAAATGAAATCAGTATGCAGTTTTATACCTGATGTGATTTTTGTGGCAAGTGCATTCATCAAATGTCTGAAACAAGCTGACAAAATACTTCCATTAGCAAGTTTCCAGTGGTATTTTCATGCTTGATGTTCACTGAAAAAACGCTACACAAGTTTTAGTTCTATCTTTCACGCCGTATTTAATTATTCTCCATTCAAGTCAATGTTTGTGTTTGCTTCTGCTGCTGTGACACAGGCCTTCAAGTCAGGATTTTTCAACTGTATGCCTTTACATATTCAGATTTTTAATATATTGTACAAGGTACCAAAATAATCTCAACAGTATCCCATATTTCGATATGAGAGAGAGAGAAAGAGAGAGAGAATATCCAGTCATAGTTGCTGCAATACACCCGCAAACATTCTGATGGTGCCCTCTATGAGTTACATATAAAATGCAGAAACTGTAAACCTGCATTCTCAGGTCCTGTTCTTCACACCTAAAAATTTCTTCCCAGAGATCGGCATTATTCTAATACAGTGGTACCTCGCAAGACGAAATTAATTCGTTCTGCAAGTTTTTTCGTCTTGCGAATTTTTCATCTTGCGAAGCACCAATTCCCTGGGTATTAACGGTTTTAAGAAAAAGGAAACAAACTTGCAAGACGTTTTTGTCTTGCGAAGCAAGCCCATAGGGAAATTCGGCTTGCGAAGCAACTCAAAAAATGAAAAACTCTTTCGTCTTGCGAGTTTTTCGTCTTACGAGGCATTCGTCTTGCGAGGTACCACTGTACTTTTATTAAAAGGTTTACCAAAACCTGAGTATGAATGCCAGTTCAGAAGTTCTGTGCTTAGTACAGATACAGTGGTACCTCGGTTTACGAACTTAATCCGTTCTAGAAGTCCATTCTTAAGGCCATTCTTAAACCAAGGTGCACTTTCCCTAATGAGGCCCCCCACCGCTGGTGCCCTTCCGTTCTTAAGACTGAGGCAAAGTTCGCAAACCGGGACACTACTTCTGGTTTTGCGGAGTTCGTAAACCGAATAGTTCATAAACCGGACTGTTCGTAAACCGAGGTACCACTGTATTTTATAGAATGAAAGCAGCTGTATCACTCACAACTCTGCACATAATGTATTTATGCTATACACCCCTCACTCCCAGTTCAATTCTGAATAACCTAAGGTAAACAGTTCTTGTATCCATTGATTTAGAGTATAAAATTTAGCAGTTACTAGTTTAACACAACCTGGAAATAAGACCATAAAATCTGACTACCTTGCTTAAAGGCTGCTAGCCTCTGCTCCCAGGCTGGAGACAGAGCCAAAGAACCCCTGTGTTTACTCTCTTAACTAACTAATATACAAATGAAGACTAATAAAGCAATGCAGAATTGGGATGGACCAGATTTTATTGGATCCTTACACCCCTACTTGTGAATGAGTCACAGAAAGTCTATTTATAAACTGCACAGTCTCCCTCCCTCCCTTTTAGTAAAGATATATACTAAAATGGTCTCATCACATAATCAAAACCAAAAAATGGTATGTGGAATGAACAAACAAACCTGTCAAGTTAAGAATACATTGAATTATTCTATGAACTGTGACCATCTGATAAATTAATTTAACCATGACAACCAGATAGGGATACTGGTATTGCTTATAGCACGAAAGCCTCATTTGATTCTGCCATAATCCAGGTACGGAGGGAGAGGAAGGAAAGAAGAAAATAAAATCCTTAACAGAAGCCAGTTTGTAGAGAATATCAGGTTATAATGGCACTATTCAGAAAAAAAAATTGAATCTTTGTATTCATGTATGACTGATGTTGTATTGCTTAAAACATTTCTTTGTTACTAGTCCCTTATACTCCCTAGTCATAAAGAGAGCACAGACTTGGCACAATTAGGCTATTTAGTTCAATTATTTTAAACACATTTAATCTGTGCTGAGTTGTATTAAGGATACCACTTAAGCAGTTTGGTAATCTCGGCCAGAGGCATTTGAGGCAGGTGGCTTCCTAGGATGGTCTCAGAAATGCCAGTGGCAAATTTAGCAATCTTTTGTGACCTCAAGGAAGTGATGTAGGAATGTAGGAAGAGGCACTCGAACAAGTAGTGCAGTTTTGGCTGCATTCACTATGAGTGGATCTCCAGAATTTCAGACAGGCGTCTTAACCAGTCCTGCCTGGATATTCAATCTGGGACCTTCCATGAATAAAGCATGACCTACAGTAAGATACAGTACATACTTCAACATCTTTCATCGGTATAGTATTATAGGCATGATAAAATCAGCCTGATAGATATCTCTGTAGCTTCCTTCTTAAACACCTTCCCATAGTCAGAGCAATTTTTGTTTAGACTATTGTGAGTGCCTTGTTGAATGCTCCTCTCTTCTGCTATTTCCCCCTTTTCAAGTTGATTCAAAATACCCCTGCTGCTTATACACTCTGTCTGTTCAGACTTATCCCTGTTGTTTGACCCCATGACATCTCTTTGCTTCCCAAACCCTTAAATGTGAGGTGTCAAAACGCTGTGTCAGTGTATATACTAAGTTTACCAGATGTTTTTCAGTGAATCCAGGGACACTTTTCAACTTCAGTAAGAATGATAGGATTTTGTCAGGGGACTGATTTGTAAATCCAGGTACTGTCCCCGGGAAACAGGAACGTCTGGTAACCTTAGTATATACACCATCCAGCTTTCCATCTCTGACTTGCATTCTCAGGATACCCTTTCTTCCTTGCTACCGCAATTTATTGCCAGCTCTATTTTTTCTTCCAATTCCATTCTCCATACATTCTGCCATACTATTCCCCATGCCTAGAACACTGTCAAGCAACCATCTTTTTCATCCACCAAGTTGCCCCAAACATTGTACAATCGTGGTTCCCAACACATGGTCCGCATCCATAAAGCAGGACAAGTTATAGATGACCTTGTTTATTTTGCCTTTAGTATTATCTTACTGATGGATGTCCTTTTATTCAAAGCAGACCAGTTCTTCATGCCTCCCTCACTGCTACCTTGGCTAAGAAAGAGAAACTGAGCACTGAAGGCTTAAGAGAGCAACCTAAAATCACCAACACCTGATTCTTTTGCACAAATGAATAATTTCCAGGAAATTCTATAGGATAGTAGTGCACAACACACACAAATACAAAGAACACAACATGCTGAACAGCATTAGATGAACGAAAGCAAAGCTTTCACGTAATCTCCTGCATCCCCCTCACAAAAAAGATGAGTGTGAATTTAAATTATAATCCATATTACCATAGTAATTGCTGTAAAATTAATTCATTGTTATAGCGTTTGCAAGTCAACCTAAGCCCTGCTGTCATTTTAAAGTAATTTAGGACTCCTAAGCACTTTACTTACAGATAGTAGTCCTACAGCCAAAGATGGGAGCAATTTATAACATCGTGTTTATAAAACTTTTACTGCAGCTGCAGCATTGTGTAAAAAGTGGAACTACGATATTTACAAGGGGGAAATTCCCAAAAGAATTCTGTACAAAGATGCTAAGATCTTAAATTGATTCTTTTCAGTTCACAGCATTTATATCATCTGAATCCTTAAGATTTTTGTTGTCCTCCGCACGCTCCAGCTGGGCCCTTCCTTTTGTGGTACTGTATTAGTATTTCAATTCAGCTTCCTAAACAGTCAAAAAGCTTTCAAAACAGTAGGAACCAATGACACATCGAATGAATAGTTCAAAGTGAGCACACAAACAGGTGCTGTAATCATTTATTTCCATAATTAGTTCAAATATGTAATATTGTAAACAATATCATATTCTTTTCAGCCCTCAGAATTTACTAGTGATTTTGCAATGCAATCCCTTGCATATTTACTCTGAAGTAAAAGCTACTTATCAGGTTTCATCCTTAGTCACGAAAAGTTTAGATGTATATTTACAGATTTATAGATTATACTTAAGACATAAGCTAAAGACTTATGCTCTTTGGGGCCATGTTATTACATTTTTAAAAAAATGTTTCTGAAAAAAAGCCCACATTGGAATCTGACTTGAGAAATAGTATTTGTTGTGATTCTTCTGTTGAAGTTTACATTTGTATTTGAAATCCTTTGAAGGTTACAGGGTGAAACCTTCCAACAATATCTCGAAATCTTCTGGGACCAAATCCCATTATGTGGAGTTCAGTGAAGGGGGTAAACACTACCATAAAGAAATACAAATTGCACTTATTTCCCATTTAGCCAGTGTCACTAAAGTTCACCATTTAGAATTCTAACCAGTTAGAACTTCTTCTTGGAGGTCAAGTGTCTTGTGAACCATGTCATCTCATTGATGACATCATATCCCATCCATCAATTCTTCCAGGAGCACACTTGCCATCTGCTCGGCACACTATAATAACTTATTAGATATATTCACAGGGTAACAACCTGTACAATGACACTGCTATCTTAATGCTGGCACATATAGAGAGATAACAGTCATGGGTTGCGGGGTTGTTTTTTGCCATTGAAAAGCACTCTACACTCAAATCTTTAGAAGGTAACGTTCGTTATCTGTAGTAATTATTCAGTATTGATTGAGTTGATATTGCTTTTATTCATAGATTGGGGACATTTCTTTCAAATGCTTCTTTACTATTTTAAATTGAAATAGGATCAATGAGACATACCACATCACAAATATCCTACAGTGAAGCATTTCTACCTTCCCTAGTAAATATCACACACCAATACAGATTCTCTAGAATAATACTACAAAAAAACCAAAATATTTAAGATAGGCTTTTTAAAAACCAAAATACAGTATATTTCAAAATAAAAATTTATGCTATGCCTGCATTATTGTTATTAATAAAAACTAATTAATAGAAATAACCTTCAAACAAAAATCAATTAAACTTTTAAAATCATGTTTCAGCAGAACAGCATTCAATGCTATGTAAAAAGCACATGAACGTTGCAATTTACTGAACGTTGCTCCTATATACCAATTCAAATAAGGGAGTTAAGAAGGATGGAGTTTTGGTTTATTGCACCCTAAAACTGTACAAGTTTAGTGTGTTGGCTGTTGGAACACACATGACATAATAAGGATCGGTCTGATACTCCCTCAATAGCTGAAAAATTGCTTTCCGGAAAAGGGCAATATTTGTTTTGCATTACAGAGAAATTTATCCTCTGTTCCTTCCGTTGGCTCGTCGTTTATTCCAGCTTACACTGTGATCAACATTGTACTAAAATAAAGTCAAGTACAACAGCCGCTCTCTGCCCATCAAAACTCACAGACGTCTGCCAAGCACTTGTAACAGCTGGTGTTACATTAATTAGTTTAAACTATTTATTTCATCCATCTCCAGAGCAGATTGAGCAAAAACATTAGAGATTATTCTAGCATCTGTAAGTGCCCTGCAAACATTAACCAACCAAAGTTAGAATATTAGTCGTTAGCTTAAAATATATGTGATTTAAGGCTCTCTGCAGTCAATTACAATCATAAATAAAAAATTCGACGTTGCTGCAGTATCACAGCGTATTTTATTGACAGTATTTTTACATAACCATGCCTTAAAGTTGTATTAGTCTTTTGTGTACAGAAAGTTTCTTTGTCATAAGGAATATTAACAAAAAAAATGCTATAATTCCTGGCAGCACAGATCATTAACAATATACAACACTGTGTGGGTGACTCAGTGGATTAGTCACTGGTTTTATGTCTAGTCTTGGAATTGAGCCCTAACTACAGTGATCAAAAGAGCGTTAGGAAACTGCTGTAAAAAATCTCCATTAAAATTACTTTTTGGCCTCAGCTAAGTTTTAGTAGACAGCAGCATGAATCTTCTTTGTATGGGGATAATTCCTGAAGTTTGTGGTATCTTTCTTCCCCTTAAAGAAAGGTAAGGAATGAGACAAAGAAGGTGATTCTATTAAACATACTGAACTCAACCAACTCAGAGCTCCTGTTCAGAAGATGGCAAATGATAATCAAGTAGGTTCCCATTAAAATGCAAACCAAACTGAATTACACTCCCATCCCTAATGACATCACCTGTCCTGTTGAAGAAAACTCTGGAGCCACAAGAGAGTCCAGTAAATTCCCAATCCATCGCTGATCTGCAGGTTCACTGCTACATTGGTGGCATATCTGGTCGGCGACATGCCTACTTTTGTGGAGAGGTGTGATTTATTGTGTAAAAACTGGTTCCAGCATGCAACTTCCCCAAAGCCACCCAGAATGTACATCGTAAATTCAGGCTGCTCTTTAAAAATTATGCACAAATGCAATAAAAGCTAATAAACTGGACTTGCTAAATTCTTGTTGGCTTATGACTGCAATATGTACCAGACTATTCTATACCACCATGGGTCAGAAATTATGATATAGGAATCCACCAATGATAACCAAACTCCTACCAGCTATCCAGTGTCACCAGACCATGTCACACGATTATTTGACATATTTATTATTATGAAGACTTATAGTGAGTCAGGTTAACTTAACTATGATGCTCACATCTGTGATACTGGACCGATAGACATGACATGGTAAGCCAAATAATGGCTTACAGGGACCATGCAACCATACTCTGGCTGCTGTTCATGGTTGCTAAGCCAAACTTACCTAGGAGCTGTGCACAGTGGCAGTAAAAAGGACCAGAGAAGAGCAAAGCAGCTGTGACCTCTTCTCCATGGGTTCACACATTTGCACAGTCCCAAAGAGCCAAAGTTTGGCTCACTGTGCTGTGCAAACCAGGCCAACAGTTAACTATTAAAAACTCCTTTTAAGCTTGACTGGCATCAATGTAAATTAGGAATGTAATTATATACAATCTTACATAATTGACTTAAATGATGTTAACAACAAAATTTCCACTGTGGATCCGAAAATGCTCCTCAAGCATGATGCATGAGACTTGCAAAAAAGTATAAAACTGGGACTTGTATCTTCTTTTTGAAAGTGAAACTGCATCTAGGAACTCAATTTAATCAACATGTGCTGGGCAATTTAAAAAAGGCTCACTATGTCTTTTCCTCTTCATCCCATATTGTCTTCCCCAAACAACTCCTACAGCTAGAAAAGCAGATAGTTATATTGCCAGAGCTGCTATGGACTATGTCAAAACACACAGGAGAGATCACCATCAGCACTTTCTCCTACTCAGTATCTACTTTTAGAATAACATAAAAGGCTTTCAAATTTCCCCCATTCTTTGTGAAGGTATCTCCCCAATACCAGGGCTGTTTAGGTGACACAGATATTTTAGAACTGAGGATGCAGCTGTACTTTTTGTTGTTGTCTAAACGTAGTACAATAATATTGTATGTGGCACCACATTCAACTGCACCAGTAGCATTCTACAACAAGGGTGCAGTACGTAGAGCAGGGCTTTCTGCCATTTAAAACTTCCTACCCATTTCAGTCTGTCTGGTACCACCATCACTGCTGCTGCAGAGTCTATTTTATCATTTACATTTTTTCATTCTGATTTAAATCTTTATCATTTTATTTCATTGTTTGAAAATGTCATTAGCCGCCTTGTGAGTCTTGAGAGGCAAGGCAGAAATATTTTGATACCTGGCTTAGGAGATTCTGACTTTACCGACTTTGATTAATTCACACTGGAGCTCTTGCAAGGCCTGCTTGAATACTGGGTGACCCTTTAACTATCACAAATTGTGTGTGTCCTATCTGAATCTCATGCCTCACAATGAGTTCTTCTCCAAAGAGAACAACAAGCATATACTGGAATTTAAGGTTTAGGCGATCTTATACTTGTTTAGGGCCTAAAAATGACCACGGATAAGAAAGGAAACAATCTACTATTTGCAACATCATTTGGTTGTACCAGATCAGGGGTTTCAAACATAATTTAAGCCAGAAAAAGGGAATTCATACGGTTCTACCTCTAAGTCTGAATGGAATTGCCTACAATTGGAGGAGAAAAGGCCTTGAAATGGTATACCCTTCCCTCACTTTCTTAAAAAAACAGGTCAGCATAAGCATGGTCAATAGATCACTTGCTTGGGTTTTAGGCTTAATGCTGCATTTAAAATTTTGTAGCTCTTTAATGAAGTTCTGTCATGTTGAAATCTAATTTGGAGTCCTGTCATTCTTTTGGGCTAAGAGAGCAATGAATTTCCTTGTATCATCCCATAATCCAACCATCAACCCAGAAACAAATTAAATGCCAGCTCTGGAGTAATATCTTATTGTCTCAGTTACTCTCCAACATCTCCAGGAAGGGCCACCAGCAGATAGGTCAAGTGGTTCAGATTTTAGGAGGGTCCAAAACCAGTAGGGGCCCCAGACTTTTAGCTTGCTTTAAAAACAAACAAACCCCTGCATGCTCCAATTCAAAAAAATGTAAGCTCTGAAATGTGACCTCTCTCTGTCTCAAACAATATCTGTGAAATGAGATAGCCTCGTTGACAGTCCCCACCCTATAGCGTTTCAGCCAATGGCTGAAGTCAGAGCAAGTGACCATTTTGGACATCACTAGGCAGAGCTAGGAATTTCTAGAGCTGCCTTTTCCTACTTCTTATTGATTCCCAAACATTGCATTTAATGGGGTGGGGTGAGGGGTCCTACAGACCATATGAGTTTATGGGTTTCAGTAGAATGTGTGGCAACCTTCCCCCTGTTCTCTCTTTGTGCCCCTCTAGCATGAGGGCCACGATTTCAAAGAAACATATGTAGACATCCCTTGGGTAGACATGCACAGTAAACAATTTCAATGACGATGACAAAATGTGCATGTGTAGCTTTTTAAAAAATGCAAATAGCATTTTATACATTTTATCTATCAAATAATATTTTATATAAATATAAAAGTGCACATGTCTCTTATGATACAATTAAAATGTGTTGATGGCTGTTTTCTAAATATTAAGAGCTACACATGTTTATTTTTTCCTGGGCTGCTGAACGGGGCAGTTTATTTGTCTAATTCACAGCCTGTTTTGAATTTGGTCCTTCCTAGCATCCTGTACTCACTTTTCTTGGACTAAAGTCGTTGTCCTAATCCCATTTATTTGGGATTAAATCGCACTGAATTAAATTGGACTTACCTTTGAATGTGAGCAGATTGGGGGCAGGAAGTTGCAAGCTGTGCCACAAAGCGTGTTCTTCCTAGCAGAGAGCGCATGTTGCTGTGGGGGATACATGCTACCCCATTGTTGCTGGGTGGATTTGTAGAGGGAACCAGGCAGTGAATTGGTTAATCGGGTCACTGGGGAGAACTGCTTGTTGCTAATTTTGAAGGAGGGGTCAGCGGTTTTAAGTACTGGTTGCCAAACTTTGAGCGTTCTCTTGGCTGCTTGCACTGGATCACCCACCCACCCTCCCTGTATTGGGGGGGTTGTTCGCTTGACCTTGCTATGCCTGTCATGGGGTCGTCTGCTTTGAGGCAGGGGCCTGGTAGAAATTTGTCCATTCGGCTGATTGGCTGGTGCCATTTGCATAGCAAATCGTCACAACTTGTAAGGTTGGCGGTTAGGCATTGGTTCAAATTGGTTGGTGGAGGGGTAAGTGCCTACCCCTCCAATGGTGGTGCGGAAAGGGAATTCCGTTAAAGGAATCCAGGGGCTTGCCATTCTTTTCGTCCTTGTCCCTGGCATCAGACTTGGGCCATGCAAGCCCCAGGGGGCATGAGGGCGAGATTGAGGCCCAGATTCATTTTCTCCCCAAAAATTGTTTCCCTAACTGGCTTCCGCTGGAATCCAGAAGTCAGTCCTGTCCCCTGGGCAAGGACAGATAGTCGGAACCAATGCCTAAGCAACCACTCACTTGGATATATTTAAATAAAGTTGTGGCCAAAATTGTGCCAAAAACCCAAACCAAAATTGATGTGTGAGTTATTGGGGGGGGGGGCTTGGGGACCTTGACACGCAACTTACCGTCCCCGCTCACTCTCAGAACCCAAACCCCTATCACCATACACAGGTTTACTCTCTCTTTTTCTAATCAGTGCTACTAGACTATCATGGCAGCTTTATGTGTCTTTAACCTGTAGGGTTCAGCACACCTTGCACTGTCATTACAGGCATCACCACCAACAACCACCAGAACTAATCTCTGAACAGCCTGTCCTTGTGTTGATGGAGCTATCCTTGCTAGTCAAGATCACGCGGGGAAATGCTTGAGCATGAATCAACAGGTGAAAGGGCCTGCATTCAATTCCCCACTGCTGTGAGGCAATTACTACTATGGATAATGGTAGCTAGCCAACTACTTGGTCATTATTCCAAGTCCCTGATGGCAATCCTCCATTTTGGGAACGACTCTTGTTAATGCAGATATTAATGCCTCACAGTGAATGTGGATCAGATACAACCTCATATTAAGACCTAAATTGCTTAGTTCACAGGGAAATAACTGTTTTGTTAGTCAAATTTTATATTATATATGAAATATAAGACCAAATACAGGAACACGCAAAGTTATGTTGTACTTATGGCGTGAATTTTCAATATAGAAGCATTCTGTAAACAAGAATAAAGCTGTCTTTAATGTCAAGGTTTTTTGCCCTTCTCTTCAAGCCAATTTTATTGGTTGTAAGTCGTTTGGTTTCCCTTGGGCAGGATAACAAATAAAAATAATTTATCAGACTTAAGAAACGGACTTCTTTACAAACCTCCCCTTTAATAAATGCTCCTTCCGCAGTATACACAATGAAAATTTAAAATGCCATCCAGAAATTATCAGCATACTTATGAATAATCAACAGGAAAATGTTTAACATATTCCCAATTCAGTATCTGCTTTTACCTTTGTACTGTGTAGCTCAAATATTCATTATAATTGCCATTTAAATGGTTAAATATATTGGGGCAAGCAGCCAATGCCTATTTTCGTTTTCCTCCCCCCACCTCAGCTTCTTCTTCATAGATTTTCTTTTATGCAATAGGAAAGTTAATTCTTAAACTTTGTCACAGAACCCTTTGTTCCTGCTGAAGTCACTTTGCTTGTCTCTCCTACAGTAAGGACACCAAATCCTAAAAGCTGGCAAGAATGCATATGTTTATTTCACCATTGCTCTGCAATTACTGAATGCCACTTAATTATAGCAACAGATGCTCGAGTGTAGGAACCAGAAAAATCAAACGCCTCATTTCCAGGTTATTTTTTTCCATTGCTTCTGCCAACAGCAGATGTGTGAGCCCCTTGTGCTCTGGCGTAAATACTTATCAAATCCTAACAGGTCACCTATGTCACAAACAACATTTCAGATGCAACTGTTTCACCTGATAATAGGCTCTGAAAATAAAACTGTGAGCTGTAAATACAATGTATTCGGAATGAAATGCCATAATGTGAAATTGCTTTTTCTCTAGCTACATAAGAAGTCCTTGACAGTTTTTGGCAGTGATAAATCACCCTCCCATTAATTGTCTCCTCTCTCATTGTGAGGTGAGCTGCTAAAAGGGGCAGTCAACAAAAATGACTTAAAGGACAAATTTTGGCAAAAAAGACAATGAAGAAATCTGTCATTGCTCTGCCTCCAGTAAACTGTCATGGAACAATCAAAATATATGTAACTGAAGTGTTTATGTCTTTTTTAGAAAGGTTATAGGATGATACATTTTCAGATAAAACAGAAGAATGAGGGGGTCTGAGGTAGATGGCGTCTAAAAGATATGTTCCGTCTCTGCTTAAACGACCATCCACAGCCCCAATCTATGGCAACGTTATTAAATGTTTCTGGTACATTTTGGGGGGATCACTCACCCTACGCTTCCTGCTACTATTGTCATTAGTATTATTAATATTTAGAGGGGGGAAATGGAGAGCCAATAACATGGAATCGTCTAATACTGTACAGTTTAGGAGGACTGATTCTGCCAGTTCCCCCAAACTTTGAACTCTCATTCATACCAGTGGGCTCTCTGCATTCAGCATCTTATGAAATTCAGGCCTTCATTACTGTAAGCCAGATTCTCAGCAGGAAGTCTCCAGGTTTGCCTTAAATTTTCAACAAAAGTTGTTTGGCAAGGGTAGAGCAGTTCTCCCCATTCTCCCTGCCCATATATTTCAGATACACGTGAATTATTCCTTGGAAACACCTCCTGGTTCAACATAATGATTATTATTATAAAGGTTTAGGGTGCCTTTGAATAGGTATGCATCGCTAAATGCACCTGACCATTTGCTTTTTTAAAAGGTAAGTTGTGGCATGTTAGATGCTGAAATGATGCTCCACAAATATCCATTTAATTTCAACCAGTTCAAATATCCGTTTAATTTCTATATCCACTTTCTAGGGGGGTGGGAGAAGGTGAAAAAAATATTGTACGGCAAAATGTGCCTCGAAGACAGAAATATTGGACTGAATTTGGTGTTCACATTCAGGACACAATTCTACATTTAAAATAAAATCTTGTTTCAAGGGGCTAAGGGAAGGAAGAAGACACAAATTGGTATCTCCTTTGAATATTGAGGGAGCATAATAATGATTAAGGATGAGATAAGCTCATGTGATAACTAAAGAGGCCTCTTGAATGCTGTTATTTTCAATTTATATAAATACAGGTGTGTTTGTTTTTTGTATTCTTAACTTAAAAGCACTTCAAATGGTAAAGCTAAGTATAAAAACACATAGTAAAAAACTCAAAAAGTAAACAGTAGACAATATCACATTCTAAGAAGAGGAAGTCTCTTCAAAAATCAGTACAATAAACACAGACATAATACACATCTACATACAACATCTATGGCATGCATAAATAAACGATCAACAAGTCATTCTGAGTTTTACGTCTCAAACTATTGCTAAACAGATTTCTGTGAAAGATTACTGTCAGTCAAAAACTAGATAAAACTTTAACAAAACCCTTATTTTGGCAAATTTGGTGTTCTAAGATGGGGAGAGAGATACAGTAAAAAAAAATATTCTGCTAATCAATATGGCTTAGACCAAGAAACACAACTATAAAGAGGAAGCAAATATCAAACAAGAGGAAAAAAAACCTGGAAACTTTCAAAATCTTCCAATATGGTCTTGTTATTTATTTTGCTATATATCACTTAAATGTAGATAAATGTACTCTGTGTACTCCTTTTAATGTCTCTTGGATGTCAACGATGGAGAAGAATAGAGGGATTGAAGTTTTTCTGTTTTGCTTTTTTGGTGATGAGCCAGTTTGAGAGCTTGCTGTGAGCATATGGAGATAGCATATTTGCAAGTCCATCTCTGGAGGATTGCAAAAGGCCCTTAGCTTGTGAAAAACAGCAATGTTATTTTTTTTTAACGTTCCCTATATTTAGAGATTAAATCGCTCACTGCACAAACCCATTTGGAGCAGGCGAGAAGGT
This sequence comes from Podarcis melisellensis, assembly GCF_964234715.1. Lineage (NCBI taxonomy): Eukaryota > Metazoa > Chordata > Lepidosauria > Squamata > Lacertidae > Podarcis > Podarcis melisellensis. The sequence continues at coordinate 9,169,561 of NC_138531.1, forward strand.
GAAAAGGATAATCAGTACAGTCACTGGTCCGTGTTTCCTAAACGCTTTTGAAAACATTACTGTGCGCAGGCATAAAATTAGCGGCAGGACCTTAAAAAGGCTGGCATTTAGCATGACTTTTTGGAAAGTGACACCCTCATTTTTTTCTTGTAGGATATCATTAAATTTCAATCGCCCTATGGCAGTGCCTTTCCATTAATAACCAATTCACTGTGTCACTTTGGCTCTCCTTTGAAATAATGAGCCTTTGCTTCGCTTTAATAAATTTAAACATATTCTCAAGGCCAGAGAAGATAGGAAACCGCAGATGGGCTGAGAAAAACACGATTCATAAATCCTTAACTGCCTGAGATCGTTGAGAGCAAAACAAAGTAACACTCGTAAAATATTAAACAATCCCAGCTGTATGAGTGAAGCTTCATTAACAAAAATGGACTATTTACTGCCTTCTCTGGAGCCTGTGGGTGGAAGGATTGGAAGAAGTAATCTTTAGAAAAACACTGTCATCCTCATTTTGATTCTCTAATCAACTGATGGCAGGATAGGCACACTTGTTTTATACAAGCAAGCTTGTATAAAACAGTGCTTGGTTTGTTTTACAGAAAAAATATATACTTTTATTGGTTCAATACCACGAATTGTCCTTCCTGGTTGTTACCGCCACAGAAATAAAAGAATGTAAGAACTTGCCACCTATTTTGTCATCCAATGCAGCCCCCAAACTGTTCTTGAGCTTACAAGTTAAGAATGACAAACTCTATTTCAATCACTAGAGGACTCCGGCCACACTCTTAAGAAAAACATGGCAGTACGAACCATGGCAGGGAAATCAAGCAATGCCAGTTGTCTTTGCTAGGCAGTCTTGATAGTTTATTTTAAAATGTTACTCTTCTTGTAGGGTTATACAAAAAGCAAATCCTTCCATGATTCATTAGTACAAAAATGCTGTAATCAAGTAGACAACTGGCTTGGGGGCTGCAAAAGTACCGATAAGTATGCATGCTAACTCTGGCATATGACTTAGTGGGGCTTACTCCTACGTAAGTGTGTTTTTTAGCTGTGTGGTGCTAAAAAACACAGCACAGAAGAAAGCTGCCCTGAAAGAAATGAATTTTATCTCGAATTGTAGCTCTTTACCAATGGGGATTAATGTGGTCTTCTTACTGATGTATGCACTGCAAATTTATGTCACTTCTAGAGCCCCATAGTATTTCACTTTGCACAAGCATTCACACAATTCTATCTAAAATAATATAAGCTCCTTGGGGCAGGGCTTATGTTGCTCAGCCATGCACAGTGATAGCTGTAATTGATATCCTTTGAAGAACTTCCTAGTTCTAGAAAGGCTTCATTCTGTCCATCTGCAGCTTTGAAGGCTGCTACAAGAGTATCTATTTAAGGTTTTACGTTATACTGCGCAGCAGCAAATGGAAGACAACTCCCCGTACCCTGTCCTGCATCCGTCCAAAGACCCACAAAAATACCCAAGAACAATTTAAAAAGACTCAAGAGTAGATAAGCTTACTCAGCAGAATAGAATTTTCTAATAAAATAATGCAGAATTGTGTTGCTGATTCTTTGGAATTCCACAAACCTATGGTTCTCTGAAATATAATGCATCTGTTATGATCCATTAGGCCCTCAATATGCTTACAAGAGCCTCTAAAATAAGGGGAAATAGGATACTTCCACTTTTCTGACAACTGGATGTTATTTATTAATTTCTGTAAAAACCGTTGCATCCTAAAGTTGCACACTATATCAGTATGCTATAAAGACCAACCGAAACTGATGTGAAATTTTGATATAAACCATTGATGTAAATTTAATATAAACTGTTAATTAAAAAATGAATGAAAGCCCATAGGCATTCTATAAAACAAGAAACATTGTTCCAGCTTCATATTAGGGCTTTCAAAAGTGAATGAAAGTGGTTCTACCAGCTGATAATGGAATTTAGTTTTAGGCTTCTTGTCTTCTAAAACCAAAAATATTGACATTTAGCAAAAGTTAAGAAACATCCCCAGGGGGGGAAATTGCTTTATGACATTGATGGCCAAACTTGTCCCTCCAGCTGTTTTGGAACTACAACTCCCATCATCCCTAGCTAACAGGACCAGTGGTCAGGGATGATGGGAATTGTAGTCCCAAAACAGCTGGAGGGACAAGTTTGGCCATCACTGCTTTATGCAATCTGAGTCATATTTACTTCAAGAAAAGCATCTGACGCGACAAAAGTCTCAATCTATAGTCAAATCACATGTAACAATGAAAAAAGTGTGTATGATAGGAAATGCTGAAGTTTATTCATACTTTTAAGCCTAAATTTCCCTTTGTGGCATTACAAAATGATCAATGTATATTAAAAGTTTTGTGGAATGGTATTTTACTTGTTAATAGAAATGTAACACGTCACATCATTTTCACAACCCCATCTCCACTCGCGTAACCGTAAAACAAGTGTATAGGGGGTCTGTCCACCAATAATGCAGCTTGCTAATTTACAACCCCAGCTTTATATTACAGCAGGGGTCAGCAGGGGGCCGGTCCACTGTCGCTCAGACTATATTTTTTGGGGGGGTGAACGAACTCCTTTGCCCCACAAATAACCCAGAGATGCATTTTAAATAAAAGCACACAGCCTACTCATCTGTGGACCAGATTTAGAAGGCAGTTGTGCCGGATCTGGACCTTAGTTTGCCTACCCATGTATTACAGTATGCAGGATAACTGCCACAGATATCTTTGATTTAAAATACATGCTTTCCTTATCCTCTTCTCACCATTTAAGTTTCAAATAAATAATACCTTTGTATACTTTATGACCTACAGGGGGGAAAACAAAGAATGAGCAGAACGATGGTCTGAAAATCAATTCTTTAAAGATGTATTTTTTAAAAAAATATTAATAAAGTTACTTTAAATGAAGTGTCTGTAAAGTTGCTCTAGTCCTTGCCCCTACACTAAACCATGAGCCAAAGTCCCCTATTAAACTCCACCCAACTTAAATCACAAGCTGGTCAGAGGACTTCAACTGAAGTCTCTCTGCTGAATGGACAACTGCTAACATTTTGACTTCAGATCTTCCAATGGAGTCTTCTTCTTTATCAGCTGTCTGCTGCCACAATGCTCTGCCAGGTCCTAGTCCCATCTCTGGACACTGGCTGCTTCTGCTCTCAGCTTGAAACTCTCCAAGTTTCCCTCTTCAAATTCACTCTGAATTTTGTTCAGTCTTCCAAAGACTGTCTCACTGCCCCTTAGACATTGCTGTGTTTACCCTATTATTCCCTTCAGTTCAGGACCCTACAGTCAATCCCACGGTTCTCGCTGGAATCCTGCAATTTCATTGGCCTATAGACATGGATGGGTTGTCTACAAAAGGACGTCTCTGATTCTGGCATTTTGAATTCTACTGCCTGGGACAGCAAGCTGAGTTCTGCAGCCAACTGCCATAACTAAAACCTCACATGTTATCTTCTTAGCGGCAGAATTGATTTAACTGCTTCTGGTATACTGGCAACCGAATCCCAATTCAATGTATCTAACCTCTAAACTAGAAAAAAGATGAACTCCCCTCTTAACTATTTACAATCTGAACAGTGTTTACATCGTAGCAACTGATGGATGGAGAAAGGTGAAGGGCGGGTTGGCTTAGAAACATGACCAAGATTGTATCGTGGTGGTCCAACAAGAGTCATGCTCACAAAATGGCAGCTACATCAGGCAATGTGGCCTCTGCGGCCTGACCCATGACAACCAGGGGCAATAAAAGATGACAGTTCATCCAGCAATTGAGCATTGGACCACACAATCTATTTGGTCTTGCTCTGGCTGTTTCAAGGCTTTAAATATTTTAATGTATCCCTCCCCACTTCTGCAGCAAGCCTTACTACATTGTTAGATACACTGCAGTTAGGATAGATGAGACAGGAATACTGCCATAAGCCTATATTTGCTAGTAGTTCTCTCATGTATGGATGCCTTTAATATATACTGCAATGGAGTTGAACGTAATAGTTAATGCACATAGTGCTTGTTGAATAGCCCAGTGGTAGTCTCCAGATGTTGCTGGACTACAGCTTCCATGAACCTGACCATTGGCCGTGCTAAAACGGGTTGCTGGGAGTTGTAGTCCAACAAATTCAGGGCAGGGGCACCATGTTGGTTACTCCTGAACTAGCAAAATGCTTGCTGCTTGTTTAATGATTTCAGATTTTTCAATACAGCCATTCTGTTACAACAGCTCACATGTGTAAAGGTTGTGGTGCTGTAACTTCAACATTGTAGAGAACCTGCAGAGGCACCTGTTGCAGCTTCCTTGCAATATCCCTGTCAGCTACCTTAAACAATCCCAGTGTAGCATGGCTCATACTTCTGTAACACAAAAAGGTGCCCAAATGATTCAGTTCACTTTTTCCACAGTAGTACACGACAGGTATTAATTCATGTGGGGGGGGGGGGAGTGCCGTATTTTTTCGTCATAAGACGCCCCCATGTATAAGACGCCCCTATTTGGGGGGACTCAGATTTAAGAAAATGGGGGAGATGGCCCCGTGTATAAGACGCCCCCTAATTTTTGACATTATTTTTTTTTGGGGGGGGGCTAGTCTTATACACAGAAAAAGACAGGAAGTCTACTGCAGAACCATTAGCCATTGAGGGCAGAAATAAAGCTACCCTAGTTATAAATGTGCCCACCCCTGAGTCAAACAGACGGTTCTCCACCTTCCCATGAGCAAAACCTATTTCTCCTTCCTATTTGGGGCCTTCCGGTGTATCTGAGTGTTGGACAGACAAAAGAAAGCACAGTATTTCACTCCACACCACAAAGTTAAAGTGTAGAATTCGAGAAGTAGTAGTGGCTTTAAAAGAAGGTTTAGACAAATTCACGGAGCATAATACTATCCGTTGCTAGGATCCACAAGTGGGAAGAATGTTAACTCACTTTATTTCCCCTTAATTCAATGGAAGCCACTAAGAACTGAGACAGACATTATCTGCACAGCTTCAGTGTAACATCTGCATAGAATGGATTCCTTTTCTTGGTCTACTCTGTAGTGCAAAAAGAGATAGAACGCAAAAAAGCTGTTGTTCTTTATATATGATTATGACTGGAATTAAAACAATATGGCCAAAAGAAGCTTAACCAGAATAGTGAGGAGGGAGAAATGGACAACTGTTGGTCACCACAAGCTTTGGGATTATTTAATGTTCTATGACAAGCTTTCAGTTCTTTCAGCCATCCTATGATTTTAAACTTGGATGAAAAGAGGGAATTAAATTTATTGCTAAGGAGGTTTACAAAGAGGAAATAAGCAGAGGTAAGATTTTTATTTCTTCAGTACATGCTTTTAGATCTCTTAGAGTAGAAACTTTTCTTTCGGTGCCCCCCACTCCGGCAAAGCAGCCTTTTTATCAGCAAATATGTGAAACAATTGTAATGTAAAGCATGTAAGCAGTCTTTGCCACTGGGCCCTCATAAATCTTGCCAGTTCCCAGTGAACAACACCAAATATTTGCAGCTGAGGAACATTTGGTCTGCCTTAAATTAACATATCTCAGCAGTCAGAAGTCATTAAGCTTTGCCAATGATTTGAAACCATTTTTCCATTTCAAAAGCGACACTGGCTGTTACTTTTTTTTTTCCTCCCCGGATGAAGAAGGTGGTAAAGGAACAAAAGAAATGAAAATGGGACATTAATGAATAAAATAAAAAGAGAGACTTTTAGCTGCTTTTAGAAAATCTCTTACTCAGAATGTTTTAAAAATCTAGTGTGTGTATATGCATGTGATGAAATAATAATTCCAGTTGATACATATTAATTTCAGCAATGGTGTGATTTTAAAAGCTGCAGAGGTGTACATTTTTTTCCTTGCTTAATCCCACACAAATAGTCATTTAGATGTCTCTGAAATCTTTATACGACTCAAGAAGCACAGAACAAAGGAATGTCGAGTGCAAAGATCATCTGAAACATTTGCCTGTTTGGGAAACTGAGCTATAATCAAATCTAAATAGTTTGCATGTTAAGGACACTCCACACGGCGAGAACTGTCTCTAAAGTGATTCTATTACTGAAGAGGCAAGCTGCTTTTAAACCAAGCAGATTGGCTCTTCAAGGATGCAAACAACTTCAGAGGAAACAAAAGAAAACCCTAGCTCTATGTGGATGTTCCCTTGCTATATTCACTTTCAAAATGGTGTCTTCAATTTCAATCAATCAAACATTTCAAGGAGAAAATGTGAAAGTTGTCAAGTGATTTTATATCATATTATTCTTGTTCACAAAGAACAAGAACATTCCAATCTGAGCTTTTATTCATATCTGTGATAAGAACCGTGGTTCTAAATTAGTTTGCAGCAATTTTTTGCCACTTTTATTGAGAGATATTTTTTTAAAAAATATTATATTTCTATTCTGTAATAACTCAAAAAAAAGAGTGGTGTTCAACTACGTTTCATTCAGAACAGACCCACTGAAATTAATTAACATGACCAAACTAGGTTTATTAACATCTACACTGAGTAAAATTTAGTTGAATACTTAAAAGGTATTTAAGGAAGTGTATTTTTCACTTTCTAATGGTTGGTATTTGCTTCATTATCTATCCCCAATATCTTGGAAATAATGTGATACATATCCAAATACATGTTTAAAAAATGAAGGATTACACACTAGGAACCTCAACATGAATTAATGTTTACCGTTAATTTATGATTAATCAATTTGTTGTCAAGAGTTTGATGCGACTCAGGAAGTAATAAGTTACACAATTATTAGCAGGGGGGATGATAATAAAGAAAAACACCCTCTCCCTTTTATACTGTGATAATTCCAGCCTTAAAAGTGCACAAGGACAAAAAGTACATTCAAAGAGGGCCTAAACCAGTTAAAATTGGCGAAGTTTAGGTCTCTCTGTCCTTAAAGCAAAACAGATGCTGTGGAAATCTTCTATTTGTATCTCATTTCTCAGACACTTTAGAAAAACTAGCTTTATGAACAGAATGAAATTAGTGTTATTCGCAGCTAATCAGATTCATTTTGCAAGTGCTTAAAGCTTTGATTTAAAAAAAAACCCCCACATTTTTGTCAAGGTTACGGAGGATATGTAAGTAATGTATTCACTTGCTACCTTTTAATTCCAGCGTAGTTTGTATTTTATAACAATCTTTTCTGAAAAGCTCTTCAGAAGACAAGTAGATTTCTCGACAAGCACTACTTAAAAGGAATTAAACAGTACTTGGAATTTTACCACTTAGAGACAAGTAGCTTCATTTCTATACCAAGACTAGAGGTTTTAAGGATACAAAAATCTTATGAGTAGAATTTGTTTTCTCATATAAGTTTTATTAATATAGGAAACACAAAACATCTGAACTTCTTATTCTGCTTTCATCGCCTCACGTCATTCTCCTGGCTCATAATGGAAACTGCTGGGACACATTTATGTTTTTCAAAATCTTGTAATTGAAGACATTATTGGCCTTTCCTAGATACCAGAAACTTTTTCATATGATTTATTGTTGAATAAAAGCTGCATGCACTGATGAAAATAAATATAATAGAGATAATTTCACTTTTTAGAGGCATCCCAGCAGTAACTTCTAGAATGCTTAGTGTGGTTCCTTTATCATTTGTGGGAATATTTTTTTTAAATACTCTAATAGCGATCATGGGGTTAATTTGACTTTTGTTAAAATGAGCATACAGAGCCTGAATCAAGAATAGTCAATAAACAAATGATTCAGGTTTAAAATTAAAAATAAGAAATTTAAATCTTTGTATTTCTGTTTGCATTGATAATGGAAAATTTCGTTTAAAAACATGTTGCCTATCTCTAGGTTATGTCATTTCTACTTTTTATCCTAGAAATACCTAGGGAGCACAGTCAGAAGACTTTGTTACTTTCTTTGTTTAACCGCCTTTAATCGGACGCTCACAAGGTGGTTTAAAAAACAAAAACAAAAAATACATAAAATAATAACAAACAAATACTCTCCCAGTTTAAAAGGTGCTAGATTGTTTAATTAGCTAAAAGCCTGGGTAAAGAGGAATATTTTTGCCTGGTGCCTACATATAGGTGAGCCCCGCTGAGGAGAGCATACCACAAATGGGTAGCCACCACAGAAAAGGCCCATTATCATGTTACGACTCGCCAGACCTTCCATGCAGCAGACACGTGTGACGATTGCTTCTATGACTTTACAAGACAGATTTAAAAATGATGAGATCCTGCAGCTGGACTTTGAAAACTTCAGTGGCTTTAGAGCTGTGCCATTTCTGACAGATGTTGGATACTGGATAATGATTTTGTAGTTCAGCAATTTAAAAAAAAATGTACTAAGGATTTTTTACAAGAACACATCACACTGTAAAAACAAACATTCTTTTTAAAGAAAAATGGAAGTATATTACTGTTCACAAATCACTGAGAACTATGTACTCTCTCCATCTTAACCAAAAGACTGTCTCTTTAGGGTTATTTATTTATTTATTTTAGTAATTGCTTGCCTACAAATACATTTTAGTGTTAACAGGAAATATGTCGGACTACCTTTTATAAACAAGTAATAAGTTATCCAGAATTTCTATTATAAAATTATCCAAGCTGACAACGACTGAGAGATTTGAGGGTAGGCACGTGGATCTTAATCAAAGTGGTATTCTAGCTTGAATACAGCAATTCCATTTATCCATTACTTAATAGAGAATTCTCATACATGAGAATTTTATACACGGTAACTTCTTCAGGTTCATGTGTATAGGGAAGAACGGCATGAACCAAAAACACAGGTAAATCTGGCTATATACAATCCTTGCAATACAATAGTGACAATGGGAATTACTAGTGAATTTCAGTGTGGGCAACAATTCAGTGTGGTCAGCAATTGCGTGGACAGGCGGAGTCCTCAGATCCCGCGCGGTCCCCCCGTCATGTGGAATAACGACTCAAGACAACGTGCTATGGGATTAAATTGGCCACAACTTTATTAAATTTCAAATGTGGGTAGACCTTGGCTCAGGCATTGGGCGTTCTCCCTCCCCAGTCCCCAGCCGGGGACCTAGGGAGCATCAGGGTTATCCAGTGTGTGGGGGGGGGATGGGCCGGCTCTGGAGAACATATGTTCAAGCAGAGATAGCCGCCCCTGTAACGCCGCCGCCGCAGGGGAGAGCAATGACGACCTTTCAGCGTACGGTCAAAGCCTCCCTTCAGAAAACCCCTTTAACGGGGAACCCTAGTATCGCCACCACAAAGAAGAAGATGGACTAAAGGATTCCGCCCAAGACCTGATACCGCCAAAGTTGTGACGTTTTGCTACGGGAAAGGCGAAACCTCCCAATGCAGGGAGATTCCTTTCCAGCCCTTTAACAGCGACCTTAACGTAGCAGCGCCCGCATACCTGTGAAGAAAAATTAACCTGCAAAACCTGTGAGGAAAATTAACCTGCAACATAAGACATTGACTGAGGGTGGGTAGGGTGGGAGAAGCTCTGGAGCCAAGTGAGGATTCCCAGGTAAGATCCTCCCTCCTTTGTGTGGGCAGGTAATCCCTCCCCTACCTGGCCTGGTCTCCTTGGCAACTCTTCCCCCAGGTGGGATTGGACAACTGACTGAGGTAGGCGGAGACCTCCCTGACTGAGGTAGGCGGTATCCCACCTGAGGGAAGGCAAAGCCAAGCCTATGCTGTTGGAGCCGCTCCAGGTCTAGGGGCTGCACGCGTCCACGCAAAGGGCGCCCCCCGTTTTAAGCGGGGAGCGGTCATTGCTACCTATAGGAAATGCCTATGGGGGAAAATTCACCCTAATGGTTACACTTTTCATAAAACTTTTCATAAAGCTACAGTCCTACGGAGAAGCTCAATATACCTCTCCCTTATTTGTTGACAAGGTCATGACATCACCACTGACATCCCAAGCTACTGCAGAGAACTTTTGCAAATATTCTGTTGAGTTTTTCACTCTCTTTTCTGTCTTTTTTGGTAGTTCTGTTGTCATCTGTCAGGCCCCCATCATGTTGGTCACTTAAGGTGAATAACCTACAGTCTTTTAGACAGGAGGCAGATGGGGACTCTGTTTCTCCAGCAACTGTTACTGAACTGCATCTAAATCTCCAGTTAACTGGGGTTTCCTGCTCATTCTACTGATACTTTTTGTAGGCCCCACAAGTATTTGTCCTGATACAGCAGGACTTTTAAGGGTCTGACAGGATATTGGGACTTGAATCGTAACAAGTGGCAGGTTCATATGATCCAGCACATTCATGGTTACATAACCAAGTTCCCAGAAGTGTTTTGTCCTTGCATGTATCACTCTGGAAAACCAGCAGCTGTAAGTCTCCCTTTGGAGAAACTTGCAAATTACCTGAGTTCTTTCCAAAAAATAAATAAGCCAGAACCATTATCCCCAAAGAAGTGGACAACCACTTTGTACCTGCTCCATAATGGAGTGGGCTCCACTGGTTCAGGGTGAGTGGTTTTCCCCTCAATCTTCAGATTTTGATCCTAGACTTCTTAATTCTATCCCTCTTCAGTGTGATGGGACACTTGCTTCTTTATGTTAACTAGAATTAAAGAGGTTTGCACGAGCTCTCACAGCCACAAAGACAGAGGAATCTGTGCACTATTTGGCTGCCAAGGCCCCACAACCCCTTAGATAAACGCTTTGCTCAGCTCAGATATATATTTCCCCCCTGGGGGTTACCTTGGGGGTCTCCCAGCTGGTGCCTCCCCCTCCTCTCCACCCAGCCAGTCCATGACATCTGGAAGCACTATAATGAAGGTGTTTGGCACACCTGTGTGGTTTGGTAGGGTGCCCCTTAGCTTGGAGGCTGTCACAGAATGCTTTCTCCCAGGACATCAACACACCTGAGCTTCTGGTATTGAGAATGAGCCCTAATACTGCTTCCAGAGTTATTAGCTTGTGCCCCCACCATCTTTGCTGAATGTCAACTGCCAACAACTTACAATGGAATAATTCCAAAACCACCCATAGAGTACCTGTTGCATTAAACTCGGAGCTCATATTTTTTCCCAAAAATCATTAATTTAGAAGAAAAGCCCTCCCCCACACTTTTTTCCATGCCACAGGACTGAAATCCAGTCAGATTAAACCTTCAGGAGTAGCTGGTGCAGAGGAGAAAAAGTGCCGATCTGGCTTCCTGGCATGCACCAAGACACAGGGCGGGGGGGGGGGCAGAGCAAGGGAGCAAAATGGTTTGGGTGCACCAATGGCCAGAGCTGGATTACCACCAGTACATAGCAGCAATGCTATTGCTGTGAAACTAGATCCACAGCATAGCTTAGATTGAAAAGAATGAGCCACAGCAACCCTTGGGCTCATGAACATCTCCTTCCCCTCTCCTCCACTATGGTCATGGTATTGGAAACATCCTGTTAACCACTGTGTAGTGTGTCGTCTGAACCTTAAACTGTGGTTAATCTTAACTATAGCCTGTTTAACCGTAGCCCACTGTTTGAAGGTGGCTTGTTGCAAACAAAGCGTAGTTGAGATTAAGTGCAGTTGAAGGTTCAGGAAACCACCATAAACTGTGGCTATTCTAAACTGGAAGAAAAGCTTCCCAATTTGCTTTGCAGAGGCAGAAAGCGTGAGCTCAAGCCTGCTGCAGCTTGATCATATCACACTCAACTACTATATTTGAATAAGGTGTCAGAATATGGTCAATGGCTTCATTTAAACATTTTTCATGTTATATCAACAGTAAAAACATTGGTTTCTCATGTTTCTTACTGGTTAAGAGAGGTTAACAGCTCAAAAAAGTTTTGATAGAATATTAGATCTTAATGTCATTACATATTTTGTATCCATTCTGTGGGAGACATTGAACTATTAACGCCTCCTTATATAGCATAAGAATAAGAAAGGGAGCAGGCTATACTTTCTTTTTGTATTAAATATGTTACAGAGACCACACATACACACACATACCCAAACAGGCTGGGTCAGGAAATTAGACATCTTATCTTTGGGTCTGCTAAAAAGGACCAATAACCTAGGCCTCCAGCACTCAGTGTGATAACTGCTTTTACAAAATGAATTTTTGACTTTTTCACAGCTTAGCTACAAGTAGACACTATCAGTAGAACTGCATTTCCCTGCAATATGATGGAAAGTAGAAGATTTCAACATCTGACAGAAGAAAATGAACAGCTGATAAAACATCTTTGAAATGTTCTCTCGCTTCAACACATGCCTTTGACAATGATTTGCATTTTTATTATTGTTGACTTTCATGACGGGACTGATGGTCAGCTAAACATACAATGACTTGAAATAAAGCTAATTATAAGTTCACCATCCCATTCTAGGAAGGAGGGAAACAAAGCAAATCAAAGGAAAAGAGAACAATCCGTCTTAAATATTTTAGTCAACGCAAAATGTGAAAGGTTCATCTTATTTATTGGGTTGTTTTTTCCTTCCCAATCAATAAAAAATGGATGCTATAATGCCATCAGTCAGTAAGGAATTATGGCATGGGACTGAAACTTGTATTGGTACTTCAAAACCTTAGCATCATACAACAGGACTAAGAGTTTTATCTACCTGGAATATCCAGCAATGATCTACATGTATAATCTTTTGCCACCTTTCAGTTGGAGGTGCCTTCTCTGGTGCTGGGCATCAAGCCAGGATAACAGACTAAAATAATTGAAGGCTGTGAAGGTTAAGCAGGCCTATTGTTCAGTCAGAGGCCACAGAGATGGTCTTACTTAGTGTGCTTCAGGGATGGTCAAGAACCAGCTGGTACTAGCTGACAGTATTCTGTTGCCTAGGTGCACCTAGGTTTGATTCTTGAGAACTGGGCCCAAGGCATGATAGCAGGAACAGCTTACATATTCTACCTCCACTGCTGGAAGAAGTATTTTTTTGAACAATGGAAACTGCAGGTGGGGAAGTTCTGTTGGGTTGATTCTGCTTCCTGGCTTCCACCTGGTTGGCTGCGGTAAAAACACACTGCTAGATTACATGTGCCTTTGGCCTAATCCAGCAGGGGTCTTCTTATGATCGGTGTGCAATATGTGAAGGGTGGAATTGCTGTGCCACTTCCCCATTATAAGATCAAGAAAGCTTGGCTTGGGGAACAAGGACCTGCTCAGGATGACTCCTATGTTTTCCTGAGAATAAATTGATTGATAAGCCTCTACCTTCTGAAGACTTGGAGGATGTCTGTGAGTCAACAGAAGGAATGAGCTATTCCTCAAAGCAAAATCCTGTCAATTTTTGTTGTACAGTCTGCCTCCTATTGGCCTTAAAGGACTATAATCCATTTTGCCGAGTAGCACCTGAGACAATGTGCAGAATGGTAGAATGTTTTCTTTTGCCACTGCAAATAAGAGTCGCGCACAGTCTGCTAAGTGGGGTCGATGAGATTATTTTAAGGAACAAATGCCCTTTGCAAAACAAATCTCAGCATCTTAAGGTCATTTTTAAAACAGCTCCTACAAAGCATACATCTTCTAATTGTTATGCAAGCCTAGTAAATGCAAGAACAAATGAAACATGTGACGCTGTCTCATTTGCATAGACTGGCTACATGGGAAATTTTTAGCAGTTAAAAAAACCACACACATAACTTGCAGTTATTTCAGCTTTCTCACCATGGTAGGTTTGAAAGCAAATTCCTTGAAAGTGAATGGCATAGAGACAGCTAGGAAGTAACCAAAAGACTCTATGAAAGAAAGAAAAATGGCCCTGGGGAAAATGGAGGTTTTTCACACTTAGAGGCAGAAAAGTCTATCTGCAACATTTCAGGTGCATTCTGACCAAGCAGAATAGAGCAGTACTATTACTTCCCTTGGTCGGGACCCTATACTTCTCTTCATACAGCCTAGAAAAGCATTAGCTTTTTTTTGCTGCTGCATCACACCCTTGACTCGTGTTAAGCTTGTGGTCTACTAAGACCTCTAGATCCTTTTCACATGTACTACTGGCAAGCCGCATGTCACCCAACATATTTGGGTGCCTAACCTTACATTTGTTCCTGTTGAAATTCATTTTAAGTTTTGGTCCTGTTTTCCAGTCTGTTGAGATCATATCATATTGAATCCTGGTTCTGTCTTCTGTGACATTGGCTGCCCCTCCCCATTTGCTGTCGGCGTAGCAACCTGCTCCTTTTTTATCAGGTACATGGTTGCTGGTTGTTGCATCAACTTCAACAGTAGACTTAGTAGGAAGTCAGAAGGGAGGGTGTGCCTTTCAGCGACATATCTGGCCTGTAATCTTTTGTTGACCTTCTGTTTTTAGCCAGCCTCTTTTCTTTTTCCTTTTCTTTGACATGGTGATTGACTATGCACTGGGTGTGACGACCGATAGGAGTAAAACGAGAGCTCTAAAGACTTATACACAAATAATCTAAATAACCAAGTAGCAAAGGCCTAATGGAAGAGAGAACACTACTGTTGCCCAAGACATGGCAGTCCTCAGATTGAAGGTAGCATGGTGTTTTTGAATGTTCCCTTATGTTAACAAGCAAACAAAGCATGCTTTCCCCACTGAACCTTCCTATATGAAATACGTAGGAAACTAACATATGAAGGGTTGCAGGCAGTTACAACAAATATAGGGGAACATTCAAAAATGAAAATTCTCCCATTCCTGCGCAACAGTTCAACATAAAACACACTTACTATCAAAATTCCTACTATACTATAAAGTACAACCTTTAGGGACATAGAAACAACAGGGGAGCTACTTCCTCTGGCTGCGGGAGGAGGCTTCTTTTTTCCTAGAGAGGGGAGCAGGAAGTAGAAGTCATTTCTTTTCTTGATGCCTAAATAATTTAAGGCCTGAAGAGTATCCTGTCTCAAGAGCCATTCTCCAAGTCCTGACTACATTGCACGACTGGTTCATTGCACCACATGCCAGTCACTGTTTCAACAGATGGCAATTGTCTGTGCTGTCCACAGTGGCTGCCCTCCCAGTGATGGCATTCCTGCAGCTCATTTGAGAAGGGCAGTGGTGAGCTTGGGGCTGCACAGGATTGGCTCAGCCAGAGCACCTGCACAGCTACACCTTTTACCCTGCCTGGCCCAGGTGGGCTGCAGCCACACCAGGGTCAGGAGGGCTTCTCCACATTTTTGCCCCACTACATGGCTGCTACTGGTCCCCATCACATGACAGTCACTGTTTTGACATGTTAAACTTTAAAATGACTTGTTGCAAGTGTGGTTTGGCCCTCCAGAAGTTGCTGATCTACTCCCACCATTGCTAGCTATTGGCCATGCTTGCTAAGGATTATGGGAATTGTACTTCAGCAACATATGGAGCACTAAAGGTTTCCTCCACCTCCCTTATTGAGTCTGTCTTGTTTTTTTAATAGCTCCATTTTTTATATTCCTCCTCCAAGAGGCTCAGGATGGCACCCACACATGGATTTTGCTCCTTCCTTGCTATCCTCAACAGCAACGACCTTGTGAGGAATTTAGGATTAAGGGAGAGTGACTGGCCTAATTAAGGTTACCAGATTTTTTCCAATGAATCTGAGCATTCATTAAATACATACATACATACATACATACATACATACATACATACATTAAATACATACATACATACAACTTTAAATACATACATACATACAAACTACACATTCGGGACATTGATGCTGCAGTGATGGTGGTGGCAGAGGGAAGGGAGGTTTCACACTGCCTTTCGGAGCAGCCCCATCCCAACTCCTCCTTGCGTGTACGCAGGAGGGGGCGGGGATCCCTCAGCTGGGAAGAGAGGCTTCCCATTGCCTTTCTGAGAGATCCCTGCCCCCTCCTGCTTGCACACAAGCTCTGATACAGCGTGAAGGCTCCCTTCACAGCTGAGAGATACCCACACCACTCCTGCTTGCACGCAAGTAGGAGTTAGGAGGCTGCTCCGATAGGCAGCATGAAGCCTCCTTTCACAGCTTAGTTGCTGGGGTCAGGGAAGGTGGAGGCAGCCCAGAAGCTGCATCTTAGAGCCCCTGCACCACCATCATATGGAGACTTCTGAGCAGCTCCTGAAGCCAGCCAGAGCCAAGTGCTCCGGGCTGCTGAGACTGCCGCTGCTGTGTTTCCCAGGGACATTAGATGAAATCTGGGGACGTTCTGGGGATGGAATTTGTCCGGGGACTTATTCGCAAACCTGGGAACTGTCCCTGGGAAACGGGGACGTCTGGTAACCATACCTAAGATCATCCATGACTGAGCTTTGAAATTAAGGAGGGCTAAGGTTTTAGCCTAATGGTTAATCTGGACTTGTTATGTATTCTATTGAGCCACATAGATCTGAATGCTGCAGTCCTATACACACTTACTTAGGAGTACTGCCCACTGAACTCAGGCGGGTTAGCTTCTGAGTAGACCTCTGAGTAGGCTTGCACTGTGAATGTTTGGTAAGAAGTACCGGTATTAGCCATAGTAGGCAACAATGAGAAGAGGAAAAGATGTAGTGAGCTATATTTAGAGTGAAGTCCTTGCAAATCAATGACAGCATAAAGCCACTGAGTAGATTTTGTATTTCACTACTAGGGTTGCCATATGTCCGGAATTTACATAGCTGGGATTTGGCCGTCGAAAACAGTGTCTGGGCGGAAATGTCTGGGAAAATCTGGACATATGGCATCCAATGTCGGAAGTGTATATTTTGGCAAATTTTCTTTAAAATAGCTCAAAAACTTATTCTTTTTTAAGATCTCGCAGAAACCGCTCAAGCAACTTTTCACTTTTTGAAGTATGGCAACCCTACTCACTACTGGTTTCCCTGGCTAATTGGTTCAAAGGAATTCGTTAATCAAAAGAGACCCGATGCTTGAATGATGCACAACATTTAACCAGGAGAGATACAACCAATGATAAAACTATTATAACATGTTCACACTGTAAAAAGAGAAAAGAAAACATTTTAAAAGCTTATTAAACTTTAGAGCTAGCTAAATTTCCTAACTCTCCCTTCAGCGTATCAAGAGCTAGAAAAGCTGCAGCAAAAATAGTAATTTTCCCCGAGTAGTTCAAATTGTTCTACGAAACTAGAGAGCAGAGAGTCTTTACATCTGTGCTCAGCACAAGAAACACCTCACTCCACCAACCTCCTCTTGTAACACTGCCAAGGTCATGGCCGAAAAGCCGATGGAGCTTTTCCACTTTGTTAATCTGTGGTTTCTGGAGTTTCTTAGGGAACACAGGAAATACTATGCGCCTAGTAAAAATCAAGTCATTTGTATAATAGTGGGGCAATAGTATCAAGTGTTCTGCACCTGTTTTACGCTGCGCTGCCATAATGTCTGTAAAAGCAAACAGTAGATCTCAGGGTCAGATTACAAATTGGACTAGGCTGTTTGCTAGATTGCTGCTTTGTTTAACCTCTATGCTTTTGTTTTAAAGGGTGACTAGGGTGGGGGAATCGCAAGAAGTAAGAGGCTAGTTCAAAGAGTTGTAATTATCTGCAAGGTAAATTAGATATTTTACTTTGAACAAATTATGATACAATTATTATGATACAATTTATCCATTCTGCCTTTTATAACATTGAGATACTCTGTTCGACAGGAACTCACGGAGAATAATGAATTTCAGATTATATGCTCCCTCCAAGCAGTATGATTAGAATACATAAAGAAATTGTTCTGCACCAGTTTTACACTGCACTGCCGTAATGTCTGTAAAGCAAACAGAAGATTTCAGGGTGATATTACAATTTGGACTATGCTGTTTGCTAGACTTCAGCTTTGTTTAACCTTTATGCTTTTGTTTTAAAAGTGGAATGGCTTTGTTTTGTTCGGCTGCAAGAAAGAAAAGGCCAGTTAAAATAAATATAATTGTCTGTAGAGCAAGTTAGTCTACCTTAACAAACGATGAGACAACTATTTTCCACATTGACTTCTATAAAGTTGAGATACTTTGTTTGACATGAACTCACATAGAGTAATGAACACCAGGTAATATACGCTGCTTATAAACTGCATTATGAGAGTACATATAGAAATAAATTCTGTTTCTGTTAGGTACTATAAGCTTTTCTTTCTTGTTTACAAAGAAGCCAAAAGCTTTGCATGCCTTGCTTACAAATTCCAGGTTCCAGGTCTACATTAATTGTTCCTTTAGAACCCATGCCTCTTCGTTACCTGACTTTCTTTTGTCTCTCTTTGTACGTTACAGGTGCTTCTTGTATGGCACACAACTTTAACACAAGCACACACACAAACAAGCACACAGAAGGTGGGTGGGAGGAGATGTGCTTGCCTTCTTGAAATTTCCTAATTTGAATTGTTCAGTGAATGCCTCTTGCCCTGCCAGGAGTGCGGATCTCTTACAATCTGAAAAGCAGCAGTTTGATTCTCAGCAGGCAAAATTAAAGAATTGACTGCATCTGGGTTGTAATAACCACCTTCCCCACAGTCAGCGGAATGACTATTATTATAGCAGGCTTGGATAAAAAAATAAAACAGATTGTGTGGTAGAAGAAAGAAAACAGCATTTCCAAAGGGGACAAAACAACAACCCCTAGATATTGCATACTTAAACCGTTTTAATTTTCTATGGTGCCTGTGCATCGCCCCCTCTATTTTAATTGCTATAGGTTACGAGACTCAGACAAAAAGCAAGACAAATGTTGAGCAAATATCTTCTGTTTATCGCTTAGGTAATATACCTCAAACCCGACTCAAATACACTTCCTGACTTGTTAAGAATGTGCATCACAGACTTTCATTATTTTTCCTCTGTTATAACTGTGGTGAAACCTGACCTTCTTAATATCCAAGCATCACCCTTTCAAACTGTTGGGCCACATTCACACAAATTCCAGTTTTGCAAAACTTTTACACATTTTCACCTTTTGTTCTTAATAAAATGTAAGTTAGAAAGGAAGGAGTAGCTTCATTGGTAACAGTCTGTGTGGGTGGGAGACTGGGCCCCACTCCACCAAATATATAATACGCAGTGAAGAACAATACATGCATGCAGCCACTCAGTTTATGCAATTCATCGCAACAGAAAATGAGTTTTTGCACATATACAGCATCATATACTGAATCGTGCATCTTGTGAAGAGAAAATGTGTGCCCCTGTTTTTGTACCACACAACCTCTGCATAGGTCAATAGTCAACAAGGACTATAGTTCTCTTTAGAAAAGAGCAGGCATTTCTGTGTTTGGACTGTTAGTAAGAAAGCAAAGCTGGGACCCTTTCCATTAATTTTCATTGGATTCTGCCTATGCCCAAAACTTACGTACATTTAACTTTAACATGCTTGGCAAAAAATAAAATTAAAAAGGGGCCAGAAGTCCGGGGGAAACGATTTTGGCAATTCCACCTGCCACTGTGTTCTAACTACAGACAATGTGTATATACAACGTGCTTAGACTATGCACGATTTTGGCTTTAGGCACAATCCCCAGAATGTACCCCCCATGTAAATTGTCATTTTACTGTATTTCCTTATAGTTTCACCAAACTGAGCCCTCCATGTCAGGAAGAAACAGGACAGAAGCATCACATGATAAAGCATTTCCATGATATAGAATCACAAAATCATAGAGTTGGAAGAGACCACAAGGGCCATCGAGTCCAACCCCCTGCCAAGCAGGAAACACCATCAGAGCACTCCTGACATATGGTTGTCAAGCCTCTGCTTAAAGACCCCCAAAGAAGGAGACTCCACCACACTCCTTGGCAGCAAATTCCACTGTCGAACAGCTCTTACTGTCAGGAAGTTCTTCCTAATGTTTAGGTGGAATCTTCTTTCTTGTAGTTTGGATCCATTGCTCCGTGTCCGCTTCTCTGGAGCAGCAGAAAACAACCTTTCTCCCTCCTCTATGTGACATCCTTTTATATATTTGAACATGGCTATCATATCACCCCTTAACCTCCTCTTCTCCAGGCTATAATTTACCTTGCCTTTAAACACGTGAATGCAACTGTGTTCTTAAACAGTAGCTTGACTTGCAATGAACTGGATAAAGTATCACTGCTGGGAAACAGGGAAACCCAGGTCACCCCAGACTGTCAGTACTGTGTAGGTGCTGGATTACAGGATTCTGTTGCTGAACTGCAACAAACCCATAAAAAAATCTGTGGTTTTTGCAGTTAGGAAAGTGAAGGGGAAATGCACTAAAAAGGATGGGATAAATGACTGATTCACGGGAAGATGTATAACCTCTGCACAAGCAAATCAGGATATAATCTCCCCATAAACAAATCAGAACGCATGCTCAGCAAAGGGTACTGTGTGAACTGTGTGCAAGGAAATCAACAGTTTGTGTGGAGGAGACCGTACAGTCAGACCCAACACACCACAAAAGATTTATGGTATTTTTTCACTCTGTATATACTCATAATCCTAATGCTTTACTGCTACCTAATTAATCTTTCCAGTACTCTGGGACAGGAGACAGTACAATTCTTTATTAACCAACACATTTTAACTTGGGTGAAATCCATTTGACTTTCAAATGTAAGAAGTAAAAGAGAAATATATGAAGTCAGATGATCACAAGGTGAATCCTTGGATTTTAGTGGGAAGTAGAACATAATTAACTTTTAAAAGGGGAAGACTTGAGCTGAGGAGGAATAATTAAGGATTTGATAAGGTGATCGAAGAAGAGGAAAAGTAGCTAACAAAAATAAAAATCACAAACAAGCATGGTTTTTTCTTGTGCAGAATGTCTGTCTACGATCAACATAGAACAGGAGCAATGAGTCTCGGCGCGAGGGCTTGAAATGCCATCATAAACCATTTGAGATTTGCTCTCATTACATTACTACCTGAAAAAGCACACTGTAGTTATAAACCTTGTAAATCCAAGGTTCTTTATCATTTAGCCTTCTATATACTAAAACCTTATTTGTAATATGCACTATATAGTGTAGTAGTAAATATTTCCAATTAGCTTTAGTGTCAGTAGTCCTCCAGAAAACTGATGCATTTATGTTAATATAAAAGCCTACATGGTATATTTTATCATGCATTAGAGATTTTAATCAGGTAATCTGCACGGCATCTGGAAACCTAAGCAGAGGCAAAGTCTGCTATAACAAAGGCACTGTAACAGTTCACCTTCAGTGAAGAACAATAATGCATTATTAAATTCACTTTCCTGCTCAGTGGTTACACTTAGCTGACCACAGCAAATTTGCTCTCTGCCTGGTCTTCACAAGTTGGCAGAAAAATAGATTCTGTCACATTTAACGGGTTCTGAAAATGACAGGATGCCTCTCTTGGTTTAACTATGAGCCATAATCTTTCAGAAGTAAATATAATTACAAATGCCTTTTGTCACATACTGCTTAGGAAGGATATTATATGTGGGTGATTATGGCAATAGATATCACCAGGCTGCTTCACTGTCATTAAAATCAGATATTGATCATGTTACACATCAGCACTATCTATGGGTTCGTGTGCGTGTGTGTGTGTGTCCTCCTGACCAAACATGACATCATAATTCCTGCAATGCAACAAAATATAAAGTATATCAGATTCCTTGACTATATCACGACCAAATTTAGAGATCCTATGCCAAACAGCAATCTTTTTTTTAAAATAACTGAATGCTTTTTTAAAAAATTATTTTATATTTCCAGTTTTGTTTTTCAGAAGATGAGAAAGTTATCACACCCATCACTGCCTATTATAAGATTTATGAATTACCCATTAAAAAGCAATGATTGGGACTCAGGAAAAAGGTTACAGGCCGAAGACAATGGATATTATGCTTTATATTATTGCTGTTCCCAGAGGTTCATTAACCAGACAGTCCTACAAATTCCTACTTGGAAGATAGTCGGGTTTACTCCTAGTTAAGTGTGTACAGGATTCTGGTATTAAAGTATTTGTGGCTCAGTATAAAGCAGGGGTTAGCAACCTTTTTCAGCTGTGGGCCGATCCACTGTCCCTCAAACCAAGTGGTGGGCCGGACTATATTTTGAAAATAAAAATAAAAATGAATGAATTTCTATGCCCTACAAATAACCCAGAGATGCACTTTAAATAAAAGCATACATTCTACTCATGTAAAAACACACTGATTCCCGGACCGTCCGTGGGCTAAATTGAGAAGGCGATTGGGCTGCATCTGGCCCACAGGCCTTAGGTTGCCTACCCCTGGTATAAAGGATAACATTTATATCACAAAGCCTGCAGTTATACATACTCTTATATATACCTGACAATAAACATGTATATGATTGCAACCGTAAGACAATTAAATATTGTTTTCTCTATTCCAGTTACATTCATTGGGGGGGGGGAGTCTGATTTTCCACTCTCATTTTTGTTACACCCACTTAGTCTCTCGAGCACTTTCTATCTGACACACATTACTGTTAATATGACAACTTACCGGCAAGGTGCTTCCAATGGCAAACAATTCCTTTAATAGGATCTAACGCTTGTCCCTCACACAGTTCCACGGGATTCCAATTATTCTACTGTTTATGTTTTACTGCTGTATGACAAAGCAGCCTTAGTGCAAGGTGTTTTGCTAGCATGGATCCCATGATAAGCATGCAGTTCTGGTTGCTTTGAAATCTGCATGGAATTGTTGCAACTAAAGGTTTAGGAGGCGTTTGGTGGCAGCACGGAGGTCCTCAAGTGTTGGACCTTTAACGTTGGACCTTTAACGACTGTTCAGCATTCAGCATTTTTAGTAATCTGGATATACCCAAACACGTCATAAGGTTAAGTGATGGGAATCAAGAGAAAAAAGGAAAGCAGAAATTTTAAAAATTCATTCATCGGTGTTTGTCAAATGTTCTGGATTGGGAATTCGTCCAGCTACTCAGTCTGGCAACACAACAACTTCTGCTGGCTTGATCTATTGCTCTGGCCCACTGAAGGACTTTTCAATGACTGAGTAGGAATATGTGTTTAGGTTTGTTTGTTTAAAAAAGGTTGGCAGAAGGAACAAAAATGCACATCTTTCAAGGGGAAAACTGATCACTATACCAAGAGGAAAATATTTAGCTTTTAGCACATTAGTCACCCATTTACACAGAAGAAAGTTGTGTGCAAACATATATGTACCAATGCTTTTAGGAAACTTTTAAAAATATAAATGTGCCCATATTTTTAAAGCATGCATGCTTTAAAACAGAGGGTGCATTCTACCAGAACAAAAAAGTCAAATAAAGGACACAAAAAAACCAAGTTTATTTTTCCTAATTTTAAAGCGTGAGTATGCTTTTTGAAGAATTAACTAACAGATATTTTGCATTCATCTCTAAAGTTTAATCACCACTTAGGTAGAGCTGTAAGCAATTACTTTTAAAAAAGCATCTCCATACAGAATATATTGCATATAATTAATTCAATGACTATCAGGGCTATAAAGATTAAATAAGAAGAGAAAGAAATATCATTAAAAAACAGCCATAGTCTAAAACTTAACTAAGCCAAGTGGATCCAGTGAACAATCCTAATTAAAGTGCCTAAGACAAACAAAGCTTGGGCTAAAAGCACTAAAAACAATTGAACACTTATTTTATTAATCTAATGAATCATGTATCATATCATTACAGTTTTGTATATATCATTAATTTCATTCCTTTCGCTTAAGCCTTTTATTGGGATTACTTCAGTTATTAGTTGGTCTAATGTATTGGTTACCTCTAAATCTCGCTCTACAATCTCTTCTTATCTTGTTGCATAAACCCTTGCGTGTTATTCAAATTGCTTCATTTATTATGATAGCTTCCCCATGTAAATTGTGCTGACTGCTCGCCCTTGCATAGTCCTCATTAGACTAATGAAAACCTTCAAACGAAAAAAACTAAACAACCTGCCAAATAAAGGTCTGAGGTTATTATGAAAATTACAACTCTGGGAGCTGGGAGAAGCTCTGTTCATTAATTCATGCTCAGCAAATTGCTAACTAATTTAGTTGCACTCCTCTGCATTAATGGATTATTTTATAAAAATGTTTTCCACAGCCCAAGACCTTTGGTGCATGCTTTTGAGAGGCTTGAATTCTAATCAACCTTAACAGTAAATTAGGAATGTAATATCTAAATAATAATTGGGATGGCATATGGAGGAAAATAGTGTTTAAAATCCCATGAAAGGTACTTTTGGTTTTCAGCTTCATATGTCAATTTCACAGTAGTTAAAACAATTGTACTTGCTTAATATTCTGAACCTGTTCCATAAGATACTAGTAACAATGGTGATCCAAAAAATGTTCAAAAAGTTTCATTCACAAAGTATCCAAAAACGGCCTGATTATCAGATGCATTTCTGTAAACACAGACCAACATTCATTAATTAAAAGTTCTGGCTATTTAAGTGAACTTTTAAGGGGGAAATGAAACCTTCCAAAAAGGCTTTGAAACAGCTCCTGTGCAAAGTTAATAGTAATGATGATCTATAGGGCAAATGGTCTGCATTTGATAATGCATTTAAATGGCTTATATTAGCGTGCTGACCCCAGAATTCTGAACAGTGAATTAACAAACAAAAGTTGGTTCGGTTACGTGTGGTTAAGCCACCGCCTCAACTTTACATGGAAGAACACGACTTGAAACAATACAGTAAATCATTCCATCAAGTTGATGGAGGGATTTAAACTGCTCCAAGCATGGGAGACTGGGGAGCTATTACTGTGCTTCTTAACCCATAACATAACGTTGGGAACAAGAGCATGGAAGCATTTAGCCCAGTGAAAGGCTGCAGTGTTTGTGTAAATGTGAACAAGCAAGGACAGTAAGGAAGTGTAAATATTAGAGAACATTTCAAGAAAGCCTATTTCCACTATGATGCAATTCCTGAAAATGAATTTTCCTTTGCTAACAAATTCCCCCCCCCCAAATAAAATCATTCACATATGTTACAAAAACGAGCTTCTCTGGAGAAGACACTGGGTTGCTGTAGTGTGGTTATGTTATGTTTAATTTGTAGTGGTTTTTGAAATTCATATTCCTAAAAGCCCATTCAGAAGCATTCAGTTGATAGAAATCTACTGAGCTTTGTAGCATGCGGCTATTCTGCCTTCTTACTCAGATACCACACAGTGTTGAGTCACAAAACCATTCATCCAGCTAATTATCTCATCATAGCCTAGGTTCAGATGAGTATCTACCCGATTTCTACCAGTAAATCTGTGAATAAGCAAATGAAAAACTTCCTCTTGGTGAATGCCATTTATTTAGACCTTACAATAAATCTAAAAATCTGCGGAAAGGTTCTGCAGAAAAATATGTTGTATAAATGAACTGTTTGAGAAAATACATCCTCCCAAATGTCTCTTAAGACAACTGAGAAGTGGATTCAGTTTCTGTGACAAAGCCCCTTGCATGCAACGAACTGCTAATCCTTCAAGAGTGAAGGATAGACTTCTGGAGATTTAAATCAGCCACCATGTGGCTAACTCTGTAACTTTCCTGTCTAGCTCACAGGTACCTATAAAGGTGGGAAGGGGGCATCTAGATATATCGCGCTATCTAGCTGATTTTTTTTTCTGATCTTTCCCCCAGCCTGCTCTGTAACTGAGTATCAACTCTCCATATATACACTAGTACTCATGACATCTTCTCCTGGAAGAGAACTGTGTTGTATTTTTATGGTCCCACCCATCCACGCTTTCTCTTTTTTGTCCAAGGCTTCCATGGGCACACAAAACTAGTGTGTAAACTCTCTCTCTATAGTTTATTTAGAACTGGAATGTGCCATATACACATGAGAAACTCATCATAACAAAGACATGGACAAAACTGTGTTTGAATGCAATCCATGAGTGATGAACAAGGTGCCGGGGTTAGCAAGCTAGAGCCATGCTGGTTTGTTTGTTTTTAAATTATACAGCATGAAGTTTTGGCAGTTCAAAGGACATCTGTGAATGTAGGTTGCAATCCCAAAATCACTTATGCCAAGCTGTGGGGGTGCGTGGGGGATGGGCTGAGCAGAGGCATCCTTCTGGTTGCTTCTGATGGGGTAGCCATCCTCTCACCAGTGTTCCACCGGTGAAGACCTACCCCTTCCACTCGCCAAAAGGGCAAGTGGTCCACTGGTGGTATTGTCCCAATGGGGCCGTGTCAAAAGTCCAGAAATGGAGTGTTAAGAGCATGAGGCTGAGCTGGCCTGGGATCTACTAGATCCTGAGCTGCTCTCCTGGCTGGCATTGGGCCTGATGCAGAACTCATCATTGTGCCAGCCTGGAGCTGGTGTGGGGATCGGGCTATAGGTGCCTGCCCTCCATCTTCTGCCACTTTGAGCAGCTGGGCAGTAATGCAGCAGTGGCTCTGTCACTCTGCAGAGCCCCAGCAATGGCAGCAGGGAGTCTGGAGTATTCTCCCAGCTAACAATTTTTTTAATTTTAATTTTTAAAGTTTGATATAGTCACGTCATAAGGGACGCGGGTGGTGCTGTGGGTTAAGCCACAGAGCCTAGGACTCGCCGATCAGAAGATCGGCGGTTCAAATCCCCACGACAAGGTGAGCTCCTGTTGCTCGGTCCCTGCTCCTGCCAACCTAGCAGTTCGAAAGCATGTCAAAGTGCAAGTAGATAAACAGGCACCGCTTCAGCGGGAAGGTAAACGGCGTTTCCGTGCGCTGCTCTGGTTCGCCAGAAGTGGCTTAGTCATGCTGGCCGCATGACCCAGAAGCTGTATGCCGGCTCCCTCAGCCAGTAAAGGGAGATGAGCACCGCAACCCCAGAGTCGGCCACGACCGGACCTAATGGTCAGGGGTCCTTTTACCTTTATAGTCACATCACAGTGATAGCAAAATGGCATGACCACCTTGCTCATGATACTTGTTTTCATTTTCTGTAGCCCTGACCCACAGAGGAAGATCGCTTTGCACATTGAAAAGGGAGGAGGATGGTACCATCTTTTAAAAAGTATAAAATCAATGCCTACGCCTTATCGAATCAGATGTTGTGTAGGTAACAAAGAGTAGTAACCATTGATTGCCATTGTTTTCAATGGGAAGGGAGCATACCGAACCACACCAGTTCTTGGCATGACATAGGTCTCTCACCGCCCCCCCCCTTTCAAGGCATGGGGGTAAAAGAAATGATTGGGTCTTTCCTGCCAAGGCTGCCCTTGGTCAAGCCCTGGCCCACACTCTATTTGACCCAATGTCAGGGTACACAGTCTAGAAGTTACTACAGAGGTGAAGAAGGGGGTATCCAATTCTCCACCCTGATGCTTACTATAGCCCCTGGGATAGGACTGCAAGGTAAGAGTAATTATCATGCATTTAGAAGACTGAGCTGTCTTATTAATTCAAATAACCTCCAAGGTTATTTCTGGAGTCATCCCGCTATTAATATTTTCTTTACTCACTAAGTAAAGACTGTGAGCAGATACGCTGAATTGGTTGGAGATATTACGGTAGCAAAATAGTTTGCTGAGATTCTTAACAGGAAGCGGAAGAAAGGGATGAGGTTATAAGTCACTAAAAGAACTGAAGTTTCTTTTTCTTCCTTTTTATCTATTCAGGAATACTTTTTGCCTTAGGACATATTTTGATTTAGTTATGTAGAATTTCATTATGCCTCTCTAGGCACACATAAGGTCTATTTGCGTAAACAAAGGGAATTCTCTTGAATTTTAAACTGAAGGTTTATGATAAGATGCGTCTGAATCAAGTATTGTTAATCGTCTATAACAGCGTATTATTGGTTGTTGAGGAAAAAAATCTCAAGACAAAAAAATCCACTGAGTTCTGGCTTTAAATATCAATTGTTAATAAGTTTGTGATCATTCTTCCCCCCCCCCCTTTACCTAAAAGTTAAACCATTATACAATTTTCAGCTTAAGAATGATCCTTCTGATTAGAATCTCAAGCATATTCAGTATAAAGTGAAGAGTGACATTCAGGCTTCGTTTACCATTGATGCCATTCGAGGAAATATAAACAGATGAAGATAAAAGTGTGTGTGTTATTACCCTATTCAGCATAGTATCTCTGTAAAACTATGGGGGTGGGGAAAATTTTCAAAATTATACATTTTAGAACCAATATTCATTCTCCTATGAACATTTGTTTTGCTGATGTTTTGCAACAACGCCTAAACCATCTCGTTGGAAATTATTTCAACATTTCAAAGACAGAATTTCACCACTGCATGTTTTCTGTCTGGCAGCATTTTTAAATCATGGAATCATAGAATTTGGGGGTTGGAAGGGACCCTGATGATCATCTAGCCCAACTCCCTGCAATGCTGTCTCATAGAGGGATCAGACCTGCGAACTTGGCATTATCAGCTCTGTGCTCTAAGTACTATCTAATACAGTAATAATAATATGTAATATCTGATACAAGCTATACCAGAAACCTAAAAAGGAGATAGCAGTTTTGATGGTCTAATATGCACATGGTCTCCACTGACAAATCTTCATATTTAATTTAAATAACTTTTGCAGATACTGACAGTGTACCAAAGAGTGAAACATTAAAGGAAATAAGTACATAAAAAGGTAAAGGTACCCCTGACCATTAGGTCCAGTCGCAGACGACTCTGGGGTTGTGTGCTCATCTTGCTCTACAGGCCGAGGGAGCCGGTGTTTGTTTGCAGACAGTTTTTCCGGGTCATGTGGCCAGCATGACTGCTTCTGGCGAACCAGAGCAGCTCACGGAAACGCTGTTTACCTTCCCGCCAGAGTGGTACCTATTTATCTATTTGCACTTTGGCGTGCTTTTGAACTGTTAGGTGGGCTGGAGCTGGGAGCGAACAACGGGAACTCACCCCGTCGTGGGGATTTGAACCGCCGACCTTCCGATCGGCAAGGCCCTAGGCTCTGTGGTTTAGACAGCGCCACATACATAAGGACAATAAATTGCATTTCTAATGCACGGAGCAATGCATAAAACTCTTAAAAGATTCTCCCAGCATCTACAACTACTTAGTTGCAGGACATTTATACCAAGGTATCCTTGGGCCGGGGCGGATGGTAGCAGCCGGGGGGGGGGAGGGATTGCACATGGGGCTGTGTTGTTCTGATTTCACAAGGCTGTGGAACACAGTGAGTTATTGAGAAGAAGGAGGCAGGTCAGTGGGGAGCTCAGCATGGTGAGGGCTCAGCGCTGGGAACGCCGGATTGGCTTCCCTACTGTACTTGCACCATTCTTAGGACCCGACTGCCTTGCCACTCCCCCTCTTGATGTGGGGCATTGGGAAGTCAGGTCAGGAGAGCAACACAGCCCCACTCGTGTGGCCCAAACCAGCCAATGATTCTGTTCCTTATGGTGCTGAGCATGTGATAATATGACTTGGCAGCTTGCTACGCAATCATATCTCAAAATCTGCCCCCTGAGATGCTTACATCATGCTTTCTAATGACAGGGGCAGCTCAGCTTGGAGATCTGTCACAGGTACATATGAGCAACAGGCTAGAACTGGTTGTAAATCAAGCGAGATATACTTAAGATTTAATTGCAGGGGAATCGACTAACAAAAAAATCATGAAACAAATACACTTCTGTCAACAATCTATTTAACTGGTTAAAATCCACAGGTATCTTTGACTCAGTGTGACTGGATAATAACAATTTTAAATGTAAAGGGGGAAAAAACCTTTTAGTAAAATCATTCAAATCTTGCCTACTTCAGAAGACGTGAAGGTAATAATAGAATACTTTTCTCCTGAACTATATTTCACTAATATGCCTACTGTCTTAAGCAATTTTTTTTAACATACTGCAGATTATAAACTGAAATTTTTCTGAAATTTAAGAATACTTGAATTAAAAAGGAGGAGGAGAAGCAGGGGTAGGAGAGAGGCAACTTCAAGAGGAGGTTTCGAAACATCTCACGGTTGTAATTATTAAAAGTCATTTCAGCTCTGATTGATGGATTAGCACAAATATGTCTTCGAAGAAAACACAAACGCTTAATGACTAAGGCTCAAAAATTCCATGATTTTTTTATTTTTTAAAAAAAATAGAAAAGGGATGCAAACAAGGCATTTTCCATCCTAAGAATATAAATGCCTGAATCTATTTCGTTTGCATTTGTTTCTCCACTTGTAATAATGATTAATGATTTTGAGTGATTAAAGGTGGTCAGAAACAAAATTACATATCTGAACTGCAGGTCCATAATGATGCAAACAGATAATTACTATCTCCGCAAATATCTAAGTGAAATTGCTTGTTTTAATGCAGGTAAGCCTGGCCTAAAAGTTGCAGGGCTGGCTCAGGAGATTTGATAAATGCAGTCATGACAGAAAACAATTTTTAATTTAGTATACCCTATAAATCTAGATAACCCATGAATATTTACAACTAATCCAGTAGCTAGAAAGAGAGAGGATGTGTGGGGGTGTCTGCATGAAGGAAGGGGGACAAAAGAAGGCTGTGACCTAAACAATTACTGCAGAAGAAAAAGAACTCTCAGCAATTTCATCTAGTTAAGCTCATTACTGAAAAATGATATACATTTGGGACACTTTTAAGAACCATTAACAAGTTCCATTTTTAATGGAAAGAATGCAAAATTTCCAACTGTTTCACAGGGAGTCTACTGAAATTTCAGAAGATGGGATGCATGCACATTTATACTAAAAACTTGAACAGGCTCCAGGAGGGGCATGGAGAGAGAGAGAGAGTCCCTAAAAATTCAAAAAGAGGTCTGCTCCTATTGCACTCTCAGCATGGATATTGTTTGGAGGGTCTTGCACATGCAAGAAGCCATAACAGGTTGTGTGCGCAATGAACCGAAATTAATGATTTGTATAAAAGAAATGTTGTTCTCATTAATTTTTAGTGTAATCTTATTAAAGATGCCACCTGTCCAGGATGAAAGTGTCCAGATTTTAATTCACTTCCCATATCTCACAGTAGTTGCACAGGACAGAGCTGGGAACCTTTTGTATCTATTAAAACGATACCACAAAAAATATGTCCTCTTTTAAAATCTTTACTACTGCCGCAATTCCATGCAGATGTACTATAGCACTTGCTGTTATGGCTTCATCTAGCATTGCCACCAAGCTGTCGCCTTTGAGTTGAGCCTCTATTATCTCATTATCCTTCAGTTCCACAGAGCTTGCTATATATCTGTATATCAGGTACACAAAATCGTAGTCTGTATTGGTCTAATTTAAATAATAATAATAATATTGGTTAATGTTTCCTGTGCCGAAGGAAGGTACTGAGCAAGTCTATATAAACCAAATGAGAAGATGGCACACTAATCAATAGAAATACTAATAGACATTAATCTAGCTCATACACTTTCAGTCAGATGGCTGATTAAATTTAAAATAAATTACATGATATCCGCCAGTCTCATTTTACACTATTAACAGTTGCAGGAGCTAAGTAATTTAGTCTCTCTTCCTTCCACACACATGGCCATCAACAGTTATCTCATAGTGGTTGACTTTAAGCGACTGTTTCTTTGATCAACTACAGACACACAGCAATTATATAAAATAATTTCTTAATAAAATATTTCTAAAGAACAGGCACTAAGAAATGGAACAGATAAGGGCTACATTTTTCACATCTGCATTTTATTGAGAGATTTAAATCATTTTCCTCCTCTTTATGGTGCCATTATTAAATAATTTCAACAATTTAATTTTTACCCTATTAAAATAATTAATGTTCTACACGAGCATGTACACCCACACACAAAAGGAATTATGTTATCTTCTAGGAGAGACAGGAAGCTGGCTTTCCCCCTCCATCAGTGCTTTCACTTGAGCACCAACAACAGCAGGATTAACACAAAGAACCAGCATCACTAGTATTAAAGATGCCTGGAGTGTAATATTTGTTCCTTTTAAGCAACAGTACAGCAAGGTAAAACAAATGCCTACCTTTCTCCATGTGCATTCTTTTAGAATCATGTCCGCCATCATGGCCAGCCAGGTCACCTTCTTTTGGACCAGGTAGGACATTCGGTGATAAGCCCATCAACATCTGGTTCATGGACAAGCCGTTCTGATGGACAGCTGCTAGCACCAAACAGATAAAACAAAAACAGAAAAGAAACATATTAGTCCTAGTAAATTTCACGATAGCTTTGTCAAACAACATAGTTTCTGCCTATTTATGAGGAAGTGACACTTCCAGGAACACCCCCAGACTAAGAACCTCCTCCTTCAGGGACAGCACAACCCCATCCAACGCGGGCCATTGACCAATTATCAGGACTCAGCCACAACACCTCTGTCTTGCCATAATGCAAGCTTCAATTCCATACCATGATACCCTGAACCACCCCACAACATTACTGCCAGTGGGCTGAAAAATAATCACCCAACACTATTTCTGAGACTGACCCTGAGGATAGGATCAGAACCACCGTAACACAGTACATCAAGTCTTTCAGCAGCATGGTCAATGATATCAAAAGTCACTGAGAGATAAAGTAAGAATAAAGGTCTCTCAATAAAGGTCATCCATAAGGGTGACCAAGCTGATTAAGTCCCATACCCAGGTCTGAACCCGAACTGAAATAGGTCAAAATAATCAGTTCCATGGGAGGAATGCTCACAGTTGTGCCACCACAAACTTCTTCAACATCTTCCCTCAAAAGGTGGCATTTGCAACTGGGCAGTAGCGGTCAAAATCACTGCCTCTTTCAAGGCAGTAAAACATAACAGAAATAAGATATAAGTGTGTATTAAAAGTTTCTTTAAAATTGTTCTAGCCCACGTTTACGCAAGTTGTGACCTGCTAAGCACACCTCTGAACATATATGGAAACCCACCAAGCACTAGATAAATCTCCTGGTTTCTTGTGGTTTACCTGGGGATGAAGAAATCGGGAGAGTATTTTCAAACACTTGGTAGCCTATACTATGACTGCTATATTTTGTTTGGCTTAGTGCAAGGGCGGAAAACCCCTTACCAGCAGCCAGATTCAGCCCACAGCCAGATTTCATCCAGCCCTCTCAGTCCCCCATCAGCTGTTCAGCAAGGAGGCAAAGGGGCTTTAATGTTGGGCAAAGTGTGAGACTGCATCACCTTCCTGTGTAAGAAGATCTGCAGCAAGAAGATCAAAGCAGAGGGCGAACTGTCTCAGCAGACGGGTGTTCCCTGAAAATATGTGAAAAGTCATCCATGCGTTTTATGCATTTTTCCAACTTCATGCATACAATTCAGGATGCAATTGCATCTTCAAGTCTGGTATTTTAAATAGCTGTAAGGAGGTTGCAGCTCTGAATTGGTATCATTTGCATCTTCTGCTGAGATGATGATGATGATTTTGCCTTTTCAGTTAGAAAAGATAATGGATGTTGACGTTTTAATAAATTTTATACAAAAAAAGAAGGCTATGAAGAAAACAGAAGGTGAAATTTAAGTGGAGTTACTGTTTAATTAAGGGACGCGGGTGGTGCTGTGGGTTAAACCACAGAGCCTAGGACTTGCCGATCAGAAGGTTGGTGGTTCGAATCCCCGCGACGGGGTGAGCTCCTGTCACTCGGTCCCTGCTCCTGCCAACTTAGCAGTTTGAAAGCACGGCAAAGTGCAAGTAGATAAATAGGTACCACTCCGGCAGGAAGGTAAACGGCGTTTCCGTGCGCTGC
Source organism: Podarcis melisellensis (assembly GCF_964234715.1). NCBI lineage: Eukaryota > Metazoa > Chordata > Lepidosauria > Squamata > Lacertidae > Podarcis > Podarcis melisellensis. Next base: position 9,203,027 of record NC_138531.1, read on the forward strand.
TCTGGTTCACCAGAAGCGGCTTAGTCATGCTGGCCACATGACCCGGAAGCTGTACGCCGGCTCCCTCGGCCAATAAAACAAGATGAACACCACAACCCCAGAGTCGGTCATGATTGGACCTAATGGTCAGGGGTCCCTTTACCTTTACCTTACTGTGAATTAAATATATTGCCTTGTCTCCGTGGGAAATAGCGCTCTCTCTCTCTCTCTCTCTCTGTGCGTGTGCGTGTGCATATTAAACCCCACCCACTAGTGGAATGAAGCCCAACAGCTTTCTACTGGGGTTATGGAAACCCCACTGGGAAATAGGTTTTCCATCTCTAGATTAGCGTATCATAAACTGGGCATGATTGATAAGTGAATGCTGATTATTTGTGAAACACTTCTATACTTCACACCTCCATGTTTAATCCCCTATGTCACCAGTTTCCATCAGTTCTGTAAATGGCAGCATCATACCACCTGATGCAGCACACTGGGGGATAGAATACCGAGAGGTAGTTTTTGTTGGCAAAATCGAAACACTTAAAGCCAGCTTGGCCATTTTAAGTGGGAAAAGAAGACACAACGTAACTTACGGATTCTGTCTGAAGAACTTTCAGTTCTGGCAGGCGAACTGGATACACTGCTGCTACGATGAGAGGATGGGTGGCTACCAGGCCTTCGGCCCTCTTCAAGGGATGGAGCAGGGGAAGGGCTGTCTGGAACTCGTTCCTGCATAACACAAAATACAAACAAAAATCCATGTAAGGCAATCTTAATTTTCAGAACCTTCATGTCTTGTAACCATTAGAACTATCAAACACAGGCAAGCTTTCTTCCATAGCCATTTCACACTCACAGACTGAACGTAATCTGAATAATGGGCATTTCGATCCTCACCCCTCAAAGAAATCGACAAGTACTGGAGATGTAATCTGTCCATGGCTGGACCACTCTAGATTAGCCTCTGTGAGGGTTACAACAAAGGCTCAAATCTAACAGCTCTTTGGGTATATGGCGTGGCAAAGTTAACTGAGCATGCTTCTAGAAAATGAAGAAGCACTCAGAATTACCTGACAGATCTGAATTTAAACTAATGCCCCCATTTATACAACCCCAATGCATGCTACACATGCAAAAAACAAGGTGCAGAGTTTTGCATGGTCTTTATCACCTCATTGTCATGTGACCAGAATCAGGCCAATGAGAGGAATTTAAGTGTATTCTACTTGTTTGCTTTCTTTGATTTTTTTAAAAACCCTACAGGAAAATTGACCACGTTAGCATAAATTATTATTTATTTTGTTTTTCACAGTGCCTTTTTGTCCAGGATCTCAACAGCTAAGTTTAGGATTACAGTGCTGATGCTTGAAGAACCCAGGCAATTTTACTGTTTGGCTTGCTGTGTTCTGAAGGGCTTCATTAAAGTGAAATCCAGTGAGCATATAAGATTTGAATAGCCTTGCATAGGAAATTAATTTATTTTAAGAGTTTAATTTGTTTATCATATTTATGTATGCCTTTATAGAACAAATTATAATATGGAGACAGCAGAAGAAATGTATAGGGCAACACAACACAATTATGACTGAAACAAAGGAGATAATGAGTTTTATTATTGTCATATAATAAGATGAACCAGAAGGAAGTCTACGAGAGAGCGCCTTGTAAACTCAGCTTATCAGTTCATTTGTGAAACACCCTTTAACCTTAGTAGAAATGCAAGTGAACTGAGCATAGGTAAGAGTCTAATTAATTTAATTCCTCAAGTCTCTTTTTCATACTCTTGCTCCATAATTCCTCCAATCAATAATATGCAATCTCTCTCAGTTTTCTGTCTTTATCAAAACAGCAAAAACTGTCATTCTTGTGGAAAAGTATGAGGAAAATGGTGGATGTAGTAAAATATTGGCTGTACATTTTTAAAAAACTGGAATAAAAAATATATATAGTAAAAAGGAAAAAATATATAATAAAAAGAAAATAGGAATAAAAATGTAGTCAATTATTTATCACACATAACTTTTGCACACATATAACAAATGGGCCTAGATACATGGACCTAGGGACCTGCATTGTGGAAAATTATGGTATCCATTAAATTCTATTTCCAGTGCTTCTGATTTCTTCCATTCCTGTGCTATTTATATTTTTAAAAATTCCTTTAGACCAAATGGTGGGGAAAGTTTTGAAAAAATCTCAAACACAATAACCTTTGACTGCTAAGCAATCCCTCTGTAAATCCCTCCAACAGATTCATCTGACTTGCTGAATTTGCTTTGGGTAGCGTTGCTACTAGATTATAACCAAGAGTTCTCTAATGAATGGCGGCTTCAATGATCTGTTTTTCCTCTGGTCCTGTAAGCCACCTGACCCCTGCCTGCTGTACAGCACAGAGTCTTGTTTACTATTGTAAGTGGGGAAGGGTGTATCAAAAGAGTTTGGCAAACTGGTAAGAAAAGCAACAAGTGCCTTACCTTTCACTTCCAAGTGATCTTAAAGACTGACTGACTGTTAGTCTAAGGCTTACAAATTATGGGATACAGGACCATGCTTGTTTGGAGCCCATTCTGGGTAGGCTGCATTTCCCTTGAAGGAAAAGTTGCATAGCTTGGGGGATACTTGTATCCAAGTCTGTTGTCGTCATGATCATCACCAACACAATCTCCTCTGCTTTTCACCACATTTGGGTCTCAAAGCGGCTTACAAAAATTAAAACATGCAATAAACGAAATTCCATAGTGCAACTTATTGGTGCTCACAGAAAGCCCTTACAGAGGGAGATCATTTGCATTGGCCAGCTCGAATTCACTGAGTGTTCTCCTGATTCTTCTGTTGTATCCAACATTTGTTGCCTTTTTAATTCAGTGCCTTTTCTGCTGCTATGTGCAGAAAGACAGAAAAAGGCACCAAAGTTAAAAAGCACCAATATTTTTATTCCAAAATTTGGAAGTTTCCCATGCCTGATCTCATATATGATGTCAGGTCATAGGTGAGCACAGCTGATGTGCACCCGGGAATTTAAGTTTAAACTAAAACACATGCATGCACACAAAGAGGGGGAGGGGATAAAAGGAAGAGGTGGAGACACAGGAACCGCTCTGAAATATCCCAGTCGAGAAGCCCATCTCCACACACATGTCCCCTGGTCACTACTTATGCTTTATGGCTTTTGAGTCACCCCCGAGGCAAACCCGATTCCCCCCACCCAGCTGACCTCCTCCACAAAGTCAGCGACTGAGAGCAAACACAAACACACATGCTGCGCGCACCAAAATAACAAACTTTCCACTGCTGCCGGTGCTGCTGCAGCACACACAAAACAGATACAGAGAAGGGTATGGATAGGCAAACTAAGGCCCAATCGCCTTCTCAATCCGGCCCGCAGAAGGTCCGGCAATCAATAAGTTTTTACATGAGTAGAATGTGTCCTTTTATTTAAAATGCATCTCTGGGTTATTTGTGGAACCTGCCTGGTGTTTTGACATTAGAATGTGTGCTTTTATTTACAATGCATCTCTGAATTCCTGTGGGGATTTCCCGTTCTTTATTTATTTTATTTTTCAAAATACAGTCCAGCCCCCCACAAGGTCTGAGGGACAGTGGACCAGCCCCCTGATGAAAAAGTTTGCTGACCCATGGCCAAGAGGGCACTGCTGTGTTCTGACTGCTTTTCCAAACACTAGGTGTCCTTCACATTGCCAGTTCAAAAAGATTCACTGAGGCTACAGACACTTTCCCCTTTTAAAAGAGACATTAGGGTGTTCCTGGGCACACCTGGCATACCTCATACCTCATACCTATGCCTCAGGTGTTGAGAAATGTGGGTGTGATTTGCCACAAACAGTCTGGTGGACCAATGTCCTCGGCCTGGCAGGGCCAGTTGCCAAATATTCCCCAATATACTGCTCTACAGTATCCATGTCAAGAAAAAATGTGAATAAGAGGACATTTGAAACACTGTGGAAAATACTTTGGGAAGCAGTGCAGAACGAAGGCAGTTACTGAACTCATAAGGATATTTTAAATTAATTCATAAGCTTCAGTAAAAAAAGAAAAAGAAATAGAAGGTCACTTGCAAAATTATAGAACTCATGGCTTACAACAAACCATAACATATTGTTTCATGCAATTTTACAGTTCTATAATTGTACAATGATTTAATAACATAGAATGTCTTGTTAATGTTTGCTTAGCTTAGCTTTCTTTTATATTTAATAGTTTTAGAAAGGCTTCCTAAAGTCAACACACACCAGTCGAATCTATGTTGGCACCTGTAACAAAATCAATGGCTCTGGTCTCCCGCAGTCTACCATTAACTACTGGAGGAGAATAAAGGTAATATATTAAACAGTACATGTCAGCTATTAAAAGCCATTTGCCAATTCTTCTGCAACTTATTTCTTTACCAGGAAAGAATGTCTTCAGGTCTCTTACGTTTTAGAAGAATCTTCTGACAATAAAGTCTCAAAAATCAACTCCTGAGCCTTGAGAAACAGTGACTCCCCAAACAAAACCAATATAGTCATTGGTGAGAAAGTATGGTGGTGTTTGGTAGGGTAATTAGCAGTGTCCCCTGGGGGGGGGGGGAGTATCTCCATTTTTTCAATGAACAAGGCTCTACGTAAGCATGCATCTCTTATTCTGCAAGCATCATTATAATGGAGGGAAAGTATTGTGGGTGATTGGGTCGGGAGCCAGTATTACACTCCTGGTCAAATCACCCACAATATTTTCACTCCAATGTTGGGTTACATAATAATAGCATGAGCCACAGGACAGACACACCTGATTAAGGCTCCCACAAACAGTGCTGAAACTGACCTTAGTCTGATACAACTCTGATATAGCTATGGTGTATAGCTCACTAGTTGGGGGTGGGGGGAGCAGCCCATGACCAGGATTTGTTGGTCTGGATCCAACCAACTGTTTATGGTTACACAAACCAATGTGTTTTCCAGTTTCTTCGTCTTGTTGTTGAGTAACTGAGCTTCCGTGTCATATGAGAAAACACATTTCAAGTTGGATGGTACATCTCCATCCGGCATGTCCTGCAGCCAAGCTGGTGCCAAACATATTGCTCCATACACACTGCCCAGACTTGCACCCCAGAGAGGTCACTTTGGTGCTGCTAACACAGCAAAAGCAATGCGAGAGGCAGCAGTTACGAGTTACCAGTCTGGGCAGCCACAACAGGCACTGTGATTCTCCAGTGGTTTGACTTCACCCCCAGAGGCATACTCCATTGTCTCTCAAGACAATGCCAACAAACAAAGTACCCAAAATGCTACCTTAAGTGGCACTTCACGTATTACATAGCAAGGAGCCCTTGCCATCGCAAGTACCTAAGCAAAATCCTGTGGTTAATTCTGACTGCCCCATTTGTATACCTAGTGTATTAACAATCACACACCTATGCCTGATGCATGCATTCCATTTTTAAGAAAACACATGCTAAACATAATGTGTGAAGCAATCCTTCCAAAATAAAACCATGTCAGGCACAGGAGGAACTTGTATATTATGTATATTACAGAAACAAACACACATCCCATTGTTTGAGGCAACTAGTTGGGATAAATTTTCTGCTGTGTAAGGGCAATGTATTCTCATTGAATATGCCTATGGAAACAGCACTCTGTCCCACCCCCAAATTTACTATATTTCAAAAATGTACAAGCCAGTCACATAAACAATGTAGAACTGTGCTAGGCATTCTTTATCTGTTCTATTACAATTTGATATGTCAATTTATATTTCATGGTTGTAGAGTAGATTTCGATATTGCTTTATGGCTGTCTTCTTGACGTAACCACAAACACTGCCATCAGCCCTGAAGTATAACGTTTATTTTAATGTGGCTTTATAGAGTTTGCACACATTTCTGTTTGAGGAAAGCTGAGGCTGCTAACAAGCTTGGCTTTCTGAAGCCATGGGCAGGTGATGAAAGGCATCTCCTGCCTAAAGCATTCTCAGGTCACAGCTGTCACACTCACTGCGATTTACTGTTGTCACAGTCTGTTGTCCCTGCTCGTTCCTGAGATCTTATTCTTCCAACTCACAGATCACAACATTCAATTACAAAAAAGGTATCTAATGCACATCTCATTTCAGAAGGGACACAGACATCAGGTGGCATGTAATATCAACCACTTGTATCCCGTTCACACAGACACCTTATTGCTCTTCCTATTTTATTCTAAACGGAGGGATTTTATTGCAACATTCATTTCATTATTTTGAAAGAGTTAAAAATATACCAGCTTCTAATCTCTGGGAAATGAAGCACTGCTTAACAGTGGAATGGCATCTGAAGCTTTACAAGTTTAAGATAACAACACAGGCTCAGGAGAACTTGGTGAATTGTGGGGAAAGGTCAAGAACAGATCTAAGCTGGCAGGGCTCTCCATATCAACTTCCCTACTGAGACAAATTAGGGACTTGTCATTTTACGAATCTCATAATCTAGCATCTGACAGAAAGAGAGAGAGAGAGATGCTTTGGACAATTTCAGTTTTCACGTGTTCCATTTTAAGTTCAGGACAAGAGCAGAATAATTCCTTTAAACTGCCGTACTGAGGATCACACATATGCTTCCCACCTGCTGCTGATGGCACAGATTGGTGCAAAACATTGGCCAAAACCAATTCCATTACATTCTGTACCTTCAAACAAATCCAGATTTTGACTGCCTTGTGGATACAATACATGCATTCTCTTTAGCTAGTCTTCAGTTCTAGAGTTTCCCTACATGCTTTCATGTTCGGGGTAAATTTTGATATTTCAAATCCAAATTAACTTTGAGAACAGGCTCAGGGTGAACAGAGAAAAACAGGATTTTTTTTTAGTTTAACTGGGTGAGATGCAATTAATATAATACCCCTATCCCCTGGGAACAGCGATCTATAAATTCCATTGATGAATTTATATAAGTCACAGCAGTCGTTCTTTTCTTAAAAAGTGTTTGGGGTACTCTCATTTTGACTCAAGAAAATCACCATTTTATAGTTCAAATTGGGAAAAATAAATACAGTAAATGGACAAAGATTCACAAAATGTTTAGGGGTAATGCATACTCCTGCGTACCCCCAAGACAAGAATTAGTAGCATCTAGTAAGGGCGTAACTTTCAGGTCACATCTAAAGAAGACCTTCCCAAGAAGGTTGCTGTGATCACAGTTCCCCTTATGGCGTAACTACTGTAACCCCATTAAATGCAGTCTTCCCCACTGCTGCTCTAAATACCTTCCTTCCCTAAGATCCCAGCTGGAGAGGAGACAAAATGAGACTGTCCAAAGTGGGTAGTGGTTGAGAGGAGGCAGAGATATAAAGGAATCCAAGCTAAAGAGCCTGAATGGCCTTGGCCACCTGCTTTCATACTATCTTGGCCTCATGGAGAAGGACAGGAAGAGAGTTTTACAAAAGGCTACAAATGAATAAAAAAATAAAATAAAATAAAGAATAAAAAGCCCACTAAATATAGCAGTCCAAAGCCCACATTCCGGTTCAGGGAAGGTAGGGCCAGCCTGGGGTGATACAGAGCTCCTCAACGTAATAAAATCAGGTTGGCACTGCCTTCCAACCAGGAAGTGGCGCTGTCCCTGAAAAAAGGCAGCCCTCTGGAAACACAGGAGGGAACAATGAAATTAACATTGGCTGCATTGTGTTTTTGTATGTGAACTAAATGAATGTCTCCAGCTAGTATGATTTGTTCCAGTCAGAGAATCTTATTTTATGATTGAGGAAACGTAGGTCTAAGAATGGAAAACAGTCAACAAAGATATCATTGCTACTCTGTTTTAAAAAAACAACAACCAAACCTGTGTCACCTTAATAACAGACGTTTCAACTCTTGAGGGAGGACTCTGCACTTGTGCTGCGGCTGCCATGTTTGCAATCGTGCTAAGGTGGTTCATCTGGCTCATTGCCATTGTCACAGATGCTGGTGGCAGGCTGACAGGAATGAGCGGGTGGGGCATCATCATAAAAGGGAGCTCCAGGCCTAAGGGGAACAAAATAAAGCAAAATAAACACATTTGTGATTTTTAAGTGCTGGGTATCACCAACATTTTTAACATGAAGCAAAGGCAAATTAATTATTCACCAAGCAACAAATTTTCATTCAATTTATTGAATGTTCACAAATGTTCTTCTAACAAGGAAACATGTTTTCAATTACTATTATTATGACTGCTCAATAAATAGCAGGAATGTGATCTGTTCAGTACTTTACACGTGTCCAAATCCAAATACCATCCAGTTCCCATAATTTAATTTCCCTACATTAGTTAAGGGTATGCTGGCTGACCAAGTGGTTGGAGAGAATTGCCAGGACCCAATACTGGTGAGTGGGCGACTTCCATAGCTTCAGAAGCTGCCCTGATGCCCACCAGAAGAACCTCCAGAGCCTAGCAGGTAAATAAAGGGTGTGGGCACAACTCTGAACACACTGAGCAGCAGATGAAGTTGGCTGCAGAATCACTTAAAGAAGAAACACATGAATGTATAATAGCACCGGAAGCAGACTAGAGAAAACTGACTCTTAAATTTATGGAAGGAATAGTATCTGCATCATGATTCACTTTTTGGAGTCCTTGGAAACTCTGTGAGGAAAGCAGGACAAAAGGTTCCAAATAAATAAATTATATTGAATGTGAGGAAGCACTGACGTGTGGACTCCTCAAACTGCAGTCATAAATGGTATGGTCCCGGCAACACAGAACCACATGATTTATCTGCATGACTAAATCAGCTCTCAAGTAGATCACAGATATGTTGAGGTAAAGTGCAATACCCAACTGACTATAATGTACATCTAAGCCTTCACTGAAAGCTCTCATCATGCAAGAAGGATGTTGTTTGTTGCTTATTATGTAACCAAGTTGAACCCTTGCTGAAATGTGTTAAATAAAATATTTGCCCCTTTTGTTACTCGTTATTTCCGAAAGTCTGATCCCATAAGAAACATCTTTTTTATTATGTTGTATGAAATCACAATTTTTGTTTGCTGGGAGGGGGTTGGTGTTGATTTTTAAGTATACGCTTTAATGTAAAATATAGGAATTTGATAAAGTCTGAATATGAACATGGAAAGATGTTAAGCCATACCATTTGGCAGAAGGTGGTTCTTTTGGAGAGGGTTAAGAGGATGATTAACTGGAATGTTATGCTGTCCAGGCATGCTGGGGTGGTTAACAGAGGCCTGCAATCCTTGGGTTGGGGGAGACTGAAGTTTCTCTCTATCCCAAGAACCATCAGTGCTTCCTGTGGGGAATGAATATAAATTATTGGGATGCAGGATAATTCCAAAATTGAAGCTTCTGAATTTGCAACCAAGGAGATCAGGTTAATTCCTTTTGCAATTGTCAAATCAGTTTTGGAAGATCCACGGGCGGAGAATTGGAAATATTTTATTTTTAACGTATATCCTAGTCTAATTCAATTTAACTTACTGGAGGTTTTTTGTTGTTGTTAATGTTATTGTATATCCTATAAAAAGTTATATAAATCTCTTTAGGTGCTGTAACTCTCCAGTGGTTTGACATTACCCTGAACGGACACTCTTTGTCTCCCAAAACAGATGGATGCCAACCAACTAACCTCCATGTAATCTATGAAAAGTTACACATGGTGGAACAATCTGTTATTTTTAATGAAAATCTTACCAACTCTTACCCCTTACCCCTTTTAACTCTTAATAAACACAACTAGAAAAGAATTTGTAGACAACAAGGAATTCAGAAGATGGTGATGGGTTTATGCCACACTTTTAAAACAACATGCATTTAAATGAGTGCCTTTAGTGGCAGCATACGTGTATTCGTGTGTGATAAACTCATTCATACATACGTTACAGTCTGCTATAGAAAGTGCTACAATAATTGCTTCAAGCCTTCTAATTATGGGAGCCTTACCATGCAAGAAATATTGCTGCTCTGATATTCAATAAACTGAAAAATATTTAGTTCTGTTTTAATTTAACTTGCACGACAATCTTGTGCATCTTAACTAAGATGACCATTCTGCTGACTTAAGTGAGAGTTAACCTTAACTAAGCGAACACAGGAGTGCAGCACTAGAGAGATAAATCAAATGAAATGTGGTACTGTTAATTGTATGTTTAGTTAAAGAAAATTACGTTCATTGTAGAGCGATATAGACTATTAAGAGAACTACTGTAAATACTTTTAAATACAGGTAGATCTCATCTTACATCGGGGTTACATTCCTAGCTACTGTGTGTATAAGCAAAATAGTGCATGCCATAATTACCCCTGGAATGGCCCCAGGTGACCATCTCTACCTGTCTGAAGTCGGTGCTGAGTGGGCCTTGCCACCCACAGAAGGTCAATAGCTCTCTGCCCCACCCCCCGCTGCCTTCCAGGATCTAGGAAGGTTGCTTAGGAGCCCTTGGGTGACCTTCCCAGAATCTGGAAAGCAAGGTGAGGGGTGCGTGCTTTAAAATCTCATTCCACAAGGTGTTTTCCTACCACAGAAAGAGCACCCTGCCTTGCTTTCCAGGCTCCCGGAAGGTTGCGCAAGAACTCCTGTGACATGTTGCATGGCCCTTCCAGTGTTTTCCCCAATTTATTCATTTTATTTTATTTTCTGCAACCCATGTAAATGTGCAATCATATACGTAGAATCGGCGTAATATGAGATCTACCTGTATGCTTTGTAATACATTCAAGGTTTGTTTGTTTTTTCCTGACAACTATTGCATTAAATTGTTAGGATCTTAGACCAAGTTTATAGACTAAATATTCATAGTTGTTTTTCCTTGGTTAGTTATCTAAATTAGGGAGCACATAAGCACCATGTTTCCTTTGCCCTCTTCAGTCTGTGTTATCATGCTTATAATATTTATAATTTTCCACTAATTATCATCTTTATTTCGACTTGCCATTTGCCTTAATCATATTCAGACAAACATAAAAATTTCCTGTGCACAAATCACAGTGAAATAAAAGTTACAATAAAATCCCAATCCAAACTACAAGCAACTCAATATTATATACTGTATTTTTTCGTCTATAAGACGCCCCCATGTATAAGACGCTCCCTATTCTGGGGGACTCCAATTTAAGAAAATGTGGGAATATGGTCCCCATATATGGCGCACTCAAATTTTGGACATTGTTTTTAGGGGAAAAAATCTAGTCTTATACACAGAAAAATACGGTATTTGCTGGTGAAACAACACCGAACCTTGTGAAGACGATCAACAATAGTACCTAAGTCTGGAGACTTAGTCTGGAGATCGGTGTGCTTGACAGGTCACCATACATACGCTCAGCTTATAAGGGGACAGCAAATGTCCCTGACCAGAGGGCACATTGTAATGGTGAAGCATTTTCCATAATTGTATTGCCATATTAGAAAAGGTTTGACCTGTTGAATTTTTCCCTGTCATACTTCTTCTAAGGGCACAAGAACCCCCCTGCTGCCACCACCAGAGTCAGCCATAAAACCAAAGCCTAGGCTGCCATCTTGTACCCACTTACCTGGAAGCAATTCCTATTAAACACGAAGAGACCTATCTCTCAGAAGACACGTATACAGTGAATTCTTAATGAATGTTTGGCTTTTAGCTCCTTCGCAGCAAGAGACATGCCTATGCCTCTGCAAAATTTTCACATTGGCTTTTGAGGGGAAGAGGGGTTCTTTAAAAGCATCCGAAATAATTGTAATTGCAGAAAATAACTTCTATTGACTACCTGACCTCAGATGAACCCAACAGAAAAGATGCATCCTGGTTGCTAGGAGGAAAGGAAGAGTAAACTATGGATATTCCAAGAACTAGAAAATTTGAGAAGAGTAGGAAAACTGTTAAGAGGGGAAAGGGAAACAGCAGTTCTTCAAGACCTTGGAGATTCTTGTTCACTGGCATCCAAAAACTCACTTGTTCATCACAGCTCTGATTTTACTCATTGGCCAAAAACACCAGCAAGTGGGAGCAGCCAGGGTGACACCTTGTTTTCACAGAAATCATTTAGAAGGGTAACTGCACAGTTTACTTCACAACTTTCTTTCTAGGAGGGCTAGACACTTCCTTTTTTTATTTGATGAAAGCTCACGGTCTGGGTGACAGCAGCCACGAAATTAAAAGATGCCTGCTTCTTGGGAGAAAAGCAATGACAAACCTAGACAGCATCTTAAAAAGTAGAGACATCACCTTTCCAACAAAGGTCCGTATAGTAAAAGCTATGGTTTTCCCAGTAGTGATGTATGGAAGTGAGAGCTGGACCATAAAGAAGGCTGATCGCCGAAAAATTTATGCTTTTGAATTCTGTTGCTGGAGGAGACTCTTCAGAGTCCCATGGACTGCAAGAAGATCAAACTGATCCATTCTGAAGGAAATCAGCCCTGAGTGCTCACTGGAAGGACAGATCCTGAAGCTGAGGCTCCAGTACTTTGGCCACCTCATGAGAAGAGAAGACTCCCTGGAAAAGACCCTGATGTTGGGAAAGATGGAGGGCACAAGAAGAAGGGAACGACAGAGGACGAGATGGTTGGATAGTGTTCGCGAAGCTACAAACATGAGTCTGACCAAACTGCGGGAGGCAGTGGAAGACAGAAGTGCCTGGCATGCTCTGGTCCATGGGGTCACGAAGAGTCAGACACGACTAAACAACAACAACACGGTCTGGGCCTAGGTGTGCCAGTGAAGGACTTACAGAGCGGGTTGCCAACGCTTGTTTTATATAAGAAGACATTTGGCTCTGGAGTCATCAGTAGTGGGGTAAGGGGAATTCAAAATGTGATATAATTTTTAATCACATAGATTCATATCAAACCAAAAAACCAAATGGATCACAGAGAAATGAAACAAACCATTCAAATTCGTTACTCATTTAAACTCAGCTTAGTATTTAAGCATTCACTTGGTAGCTCTGGTGACAAGGAATTGTACTTAAACAAGAATAAATAGTTGATGGTGGGCTAATGTACAGGCGACAACCATTTTGTTGTCCTCTCCCACCACAACCAGCACACAGTGTTCAATCTCAAAAAATGAAAATTGCTTCTGTGCAAAATGTTTGCAATTTTGTTTTGACCATAAACAGGATAGCTTTTTCCCCCCTACAGGTTCTTAGAAAAGGTTATTTAAACCTCACCTTTAATTAATTAAATCATTGGTCTTTCATAATTATCAGATTATCTAACCATCTCAATAGTTTACTCTTGGAAAACATTCAGAGTTGAGATGGCATTTCAAACTGCACCAAAGTGGATATAATGGACCACAATCCTATATAGAGTTAAGTACATTCAAAATTAATGAATGAATGAGGGCTTAAGCATGCTTAGTTCTGTGCTGTATTATAGCCAATGTTATTATGTGCAGCAGGGACTCAGCTGCAAATAAAATGTGTTAAATGTGTTGTAAAGTGCATTATACAAATCTGACACTAGATGGCGATGGTGAGCTATGGCAAATTCAATATATTTTTTTCAAAACTTTTTTTTTTTGGAAAACATTTTCACAACTTTTTTTATATGTGTATAGACTCCACCCAGTTCCAATACACAATTAGTCATTTTCTGTTCTGTCATCTTGTACACATGATTACAAGGAAAGCAGCCTCTTGCTCTGCACCAATGCACGGTTGAAATAATACAGCTTTGTCAGGCTAGTATTATTAAAATACTGCATGACTGTGTGTGAAACTTTTATGTTGTCGCTTTGTGGGTTTTTTCTTTGTAAGGAGGGGAGATGGGAAATATGCTGAAGCTGGAGCATTTTGCATAATTTAATTAATTTATGGTTCTAATACCTAATTTCCTCTCAATATAAAGAAAACAGCTGCTAAGAGGGTGCCCTACAGCACCAAGGGATATCAGGTGTCCAAGCTCTTAAGCTTATTACAAAGAGTTGACAGCCACTGATGGAAACTTGAAAATGTGAGCTTCAAGCCTAGTTATGAAGAAGAAAATGAAAGAAAAAGAAAACTTTCTGAAATCATATGGGTGTCAGAAAGCAAGCAAGGACTGAACAGCTTGGAAAACTCATAGCTATATCACTCTATTTGTGTTCCGTGTAAATAGTTGAACACTAAATAAATATAATGCATGTGTGTGAGCTTTTTAAATTAAAAAAAAACATCTTTGGAGAAACAACAAAAGATGTATTGTCTTATTTTCCTTTTTCCTGTAATATTTTTGCCCACTAATCTTCCTTGTTTTTGGTCTGGGAAGAAAAGAAAATGTGATTAACGGGGCCAAATTCAGTGTCCAAGTCGTTGTCTAAGGGATTATCCGGGACGTCTCACCTATGCCTTATTCTCTGGTTGTTATAATTTAAATTGCAGAGATATTTGTAATTAATCTGATTCTCCACCTGCATCTTTCTACAGGCATTAATCATTTGGAATCTAATTAACATAGGCTTGGATCTGAACTAAGGTGGCTGAACTTAGGTCCCAATGAAGTCAAGGGAACTTCATTTTTCCCTCATAAGGTATCCCTTGGCCTTTATACATCTTCTGTATTTTTATATGAACATTGCCTTGGCCTACTATAGTCTATGTATGATTATATTCTATGCTGAAAATACCTATACTCCATCTGCTAAATGTTAATCATTTTGGTCCCTCAATAAATGAAGGATCTTCTTCAGTATAATAATCCAAATCAAACATTTGGTTTTCCTTCCTCAAAATGTGAATATGCGTAGCACTTTACTTTTATGTGATGAAGCTTAACCGTTTGAAATTAGTTACCATATGGAAGAGAGACTACACCTCACTAAAGCATCTTGAGATCTTCAGATGAAAGATTCTACTTAATACAGAGCATGATTAAACTAAAAATGGTGCATTAAGGAAATACTTCCGAAGAGAACAGAATATTACTTCAACAGCATTGGTATTACTTTTCCATAAAGGGCACGATGCCTTCAGAACCTATTGCACTCACAACTTGTGACCCATCAAGCGAAAAGCACCCCATCAACCATATGTTGCAGATTGACAGATGTTTCACTATCAAGTTTGTCAAACCACAATGCACTGCCATGCACTGTGGGGTGCATTCAAAATGGCAGGTTGCAAATCACAGAGGCCTTTTTCTAGGCAATTTATTGCCCTCCCCTATTACAAAATACAATGGTGCCCCGCAAGACAAACGCCTCGCAAGACGGAAAACCTGCTAGACGAACAAATTTCTTTATGGGCTTGCTTTGCAAGACGAAAATGTCTTGCGAGTTCCTGCGGGTTTTTTTCCCTTCCCCCCCTTTTCCTAAGCCGCTAAGCCGCTTATCAGCTGATCCGCTGATAAGCCGCTTAACAGCTGATCGCTAAAAGCCGCTAAACCGCTAATAGCGCTAATCCGCTAAGCTGTCAATGGGCTTGCTTCGCAAGACAAAAAAACCGCTATACGAAGAGCCTCACGGAACGGATTAATTTCGTCTTGCGAGGCACCACTGTAAAAAAGTTAGACTGGCCTCATGAATGAGACTTAGGACTCAGCTAGATTGGTAAAGAAAAAGTGTTCAAATGCATTGTATATGTGATATAACCAGTGCTTTTTTTGGGGGGGGTGGGGGGTACGCAGAGGTACGCATACCCCTAAACATTTTGTGAATCTTTGTACTTTTGTCCATTTACTGTATTTATTTTCCCCAATTTTAACTATAAAATGGTGATTTTCATGAGTCAAAATGAGAGTACCCCTCAACATTTTTTTAGAAGAAAAAGCACTGGATATAACACTTTGACACCAGATGGTGCTGTGAAGTCCCATCTTTCCCTACTGGATTTCCCTGTATGAGTTTATAACACGTTTAACTGAATCGCTTCTTTGAAGTGCCTAGATCCAGACTTGGGCACATTCGTCTGCGCTCTTCCTCCACATGGTCATGAGAAGATTGGGATCCAGCCGTTCCACTTCTGTGTTAAGTCCAAATCCAGACAAACTGTGGTCAGGCTTAACTCTGACTTAGGGAAGCTTGCCAAATTTGACTCTGTGGGTTACAATCCTGACTCTATTATTATTATTATTATTATTATTATTATTATTATTATTATTTTGATGATGGAAGTTTTTAATGTGTGACATTTTAGTGTATTTTTTGTCTCTGTGGAAGCCGCCCAGAGCGGCTGGGGAAACCCAGCCAGATGGGTGGGGTACAAATATATTATTATTATTATTATTATTATTATTATTATTATTATTATTATTATGATACCGCCCTATACCCAGAGAATGGCATTCCAACAATTTCATTGCGTGGATGATTATTATCAGTGAATTATTAACAAGTAAACTAAAACTCTGCATGATGCAATAGAGTCACAGTCTGCTAAGACGTGGCTTCCCACACTATAAATTTTATCTCAAGTGACAATCAGTAATAATTAAAAGTCCACAGTCCTTTTTTCCTAGCCAAGCTTCAGAGCTTCATAAACTGCTTCATCCTCTTAAGAGGAATAAAAAAAAACAAAAAGGGTTGCAAAGTATAAAGAACAGAACTTCTACAAATACATTAGCAGGGAAATTGAAGTACCTGAAGGTATCATCAAAAAAATACCCTCACAATTTATAGCATACTTTTTTCAAAGACAACTTAAATGTTCACATCAATGAGAAATAATTGAGTGATAATTGTATGTTGACACTTATGGAAGCTTTACAAGCTTTTAAGAGCAAGTAGCTTTAAAGATTGACCAGGTTGTCCTATATATACTCCTCAGCTGTCTTTTATCCTGAGTTGTTTAGTTAACACCAGCTAACTGATTTGCCAGGAAAATGGCTACCCAAATTATTGTTAAGTGTGGTCACCTGAATCTAAAACAGAATGCCCATTTATTTCAACAGAACATACAGACCCAACACTATTCAGATTACGGGAGAATATCCCACCTGAATGTGTGGTTCTCACTACTACCTAACTCCCAAGAAATTTAGCTGTTTAGGGGTCAGCAGAGAGAACTTCACCCTCAAGACCATTCTGCGAGACTGAGATAGCGAAAATTGGGACCGAGGTCTTCCCAGTCCCAGTCTGACACACAGTTCTACCTGGTATTCAGAATACCTAAGGGAAGACAGGTGGTCAAGAGCTCATATGACAAGCCCTGAGTCAGGGCTCAGTCTCACTGAAATGGAACTTCAAATGGAACTAACTTGTACCCACCAGTTTTGCCACAACGTGGGTGGGGATACACATGTCACTTTATATCCTGTGGAAAACAGTGCAAAGTACATTGATGTACATTCCCAATGAGATGTACATCCAAATGATCATATGGGGTGTTCATGTGATTTGTGCTCATATTCCTGATCCAGAAAGTGATATGGAATGTCTGTTTACAGATAGGTAGCCGTGTTGGTCTGCCATAGTCAAAACAAAAAAAATTCCTTCCAGTAGCACCTTAAAGACCAACTAAGTTAGTTCTTGGTATGAGCTTTCGTGTGCATGCACACTTCTTCAGATACCTGAAGAATCTGAAGAAGTGTGCATGCACACGAAAGCTCATACCAAGAACTAACTTAGTTGGTCTTTAAGGTGCTACTGGAAGGAATGAAATGTCTGTGTTGGAGTAAGCAAGCCCAGGAATGATCTGCTGGACCAATAACACATTATATTATTAGAACAATTTTTCAAGCAGCCTGTTTTGTACTGAACGTGTGTTTAAATATTCAAAATACTAAAGGTAGCAAATGTCATTTCTTTCATAGTTACAAAATGCAAACTCCAAGTGTTTTATCCTAATGAATAAATGAGTTTGTCCTTTATGTATAAAATATAGTTTGTGTTTGTTGCACAATATTTTTTAATAATAGATGAATTTTAGGTTTGCTTCAACATATTCAATAAAGTGTGATTAATTTGGTTTTTAAAAAATGCAAACTAGACATTACTATATTACTTTGCAAAATGCACAGCTTGCAACATTATTGTCTCAGTGGGATCTTAAATTGAATTGTAAAATGTGTCTTATTTCCAGTTTGATTTATGTAAGAAATTGCAGCGGTGAATATCCTTTTTGAAATTCAGTGCTTCCCAACTTCAATTACGCTTACATACAACCACACACGTGTGCGTTATGTTACAGAAAATGTTCAACATTTTGTGAATATCCAAGTGCTGACGGTCCAGGTGAATTTTGTGGATGCCCAAACCTAGATTATGTTTTCCCACTTTTCAGACATATACAAGTAAATTCTGAGCATCACATTCAGTTTAATTTACACTCAATGTATGGCTATCAGCTGTGCCAATAAAACTCAAATACTAAACTAATAACAGTACATATATTATACTAAAATATTCTAAATAAAATCTGCCCTAACCTTTACAGCTAAATATGCAAGTTATGTTGAGTGGTTATTCCCACTGAGCACTGCTCCTATCTTCATCCCACTCAGTTAATACTAGGCTTTCCTCATTATGGTGGAGAGCCACGATTATCTCATCACCCCCTGCCCCCAATCTTATAGGTCAGTAATCATCTGAAGCTACTACTCCTTTGAACCACAAAAAATAAGTATAAAAGATAAGGGATGTGCTTGAACTGAGCCTATGACACTCAAAATATTTGATGAATGTCGACAATCATGGGTGATCCTTCATTTTGGGAGCATTTAGCTTTGAATAATAACATTCACCAGATTTTGGACCTTCACCCAAATATAGAAAAGTATGTCTTAACAACTTAACTTGATTTGATATATCTTAAAGTAGCTTAGAATGAATGTCTGGATTCCCTTGCCTGTCTCCTACACATGCTATTTACACGTGTAATCAGTTTGTTATAAAGCTTTACAGATTTAGACTTTATATGTGTTCTGACTATGGGGGGAGAGATGACGACACCTGCCACACACCCACAATCTTCAAAGAATGCCTTTCTTCAGTGAATTATCATTTTCTCTCCTTTTTTTTTTTTAGGTTTTCCATTATGACAAATTAGATAACACATTTTTGACATGTTCTGTGATTTTATTGCAATATTCTAAGTAATTACCAAATCTCTTTTTCTCCCCAAAAAAGCTCTCCTGTGCCCTTAGAATTAATCTATGATAGCATTTAGCTTGGCTTTTTGAAGTAAATATCACTAGATAAAAAAGCCAGCTGGTCCTGAATAATGGGATACTTGAATGCATGTATTAGTGTTTGAAAATGAGAGCACAAATCTTCTAAAAAGATTAATTTCCATAAGAAAGATAGCTCACAGATCTACAAAAAGCATAAATTCAAAACATAATAAACTGGCAAGAGAGAAAGGTAGATTAAAGTAAAGGCAGTAACACCTTGTTACTGCAGCTGTTATATAGCACTGATTCTGTATCAACTGCAATTGGTAAGTACTGGAAGGCTGTTCAAAGCTTTTGACATAAAGCGACAGTCTGGAAGATATTGTGTGCCATACGTAATAATGTGGCTGGGGACTGTGGTTTTTTATATATAAATAATGTAACTCTCATTCTCAACAATCAGATCTTCAAGAGGAATCACAAAGAGGCTCAGAGCTCAGAGCCTCAGTATAACATGAAGAGCAGAGCAACATTTTGTATGTTTATTAAAGATTTAGATTTGACAAGAGCTCTGCTTTATCACACTCCAAAAATACTACCATCACTACATAAAGCAACTTTTGCTGCCCTATGGAGTATACTTCTAATATCCTGTTTCAAAATAAGTTTCTTTGAATGGGTCTATAGTGCTGCTCACCCAGTGATTTTGACTATAATTAATGAAACAAATTTGCTGCTGGCCTTCAACAAAACACATGCAGATTCAAATTTTATTATCTATTTCTAAAGTCAGCAGGAGTTTCTGAATAAGGAGAGTAGGGACCCTATCTAACAAAAATATGCCATGCACCATTTGATATGTTTTAGTGAAAGCTTAAGAGAGCATTTCTGTCCTAATCCTTAAAGTGCCACATGGAAGTAAGGCTACATGGTTTAAGCAGAACTTCTTTTTAAATAATACATCTACTAAAAAGATACAAGGCATAAAATTCAATACAGTGGTACCTTGGGTTAAGTACTTAATTTGTTCTGGAGGTCCGTTCTTAACCTGAAACTGTTCTTAACCTGAAGCACCACTTTAGCTAATGGGGCCTCCCACTGTTGCCGTGCCGCCACCGCACGATTTCTGTTCTCATCCTGAAGCAAAGTTCTTAACCCGAGGTACTATTTCTGGGTTAGCAAAGTCTGTAACCTGAAGCGTATGTAACCTGAAGTGTATGTAACCCGAGGTACCACTGTAGATAAAAATATGACAAGCTACAAGTTTATATAATGATAGTCCTTGCTAGTTAATTATACATGGCCTTTGGGATCCAATATTATCTCCATATTTAGTGCCCTACAGATATCCTAAGGGCTGCCCAAAACTTTGCTTTTGTGCTTATTCAGTGCAATCTTACATCCCTGCTAGCTCCACCTGCAATTCTTGTCCTCTCACTCTGAGGGGGTGATCACATCTATAACCATCACGTCTACATTCCAACCACAATATGAGACAAAGATCTAATGTAGTGGGTAATCCATTAATGGCCAGAGGCTAAATCATGTCCTCTAGCTGCAGGCTTAGAAAGATTCACACATCTGTGTTAGAATGACAAGGAAGCATGGGAGATAGGAAGGGTTGCTACAGACTGCTTTAGAGAATGGCAGGTTTAGCTTAGAGACAAGTTACATTTGACATGGAAGACACTCCTCATGGCAATGGCTAAGAAGGAAAGCTAACAAATCCAAACCAAGATCAAGAGATGAGAACAAACTTATTTGTCACTGAACAAAAACTACACAAAGAAAAATGAAAACAAAATATTGTAAAACTATTGCTGCATTGTCTGTCCCTTGCTCCATCACACATCAGTCTTGCATCTTCGTGCCATACTATCCTCTGGACTACACTACCCTAGGAAGTGAGGAGCTCTAGCCTTCCCCTAGAAACCATCTATAGTTCATCATACTTTAGATGCATTAAGAAGTCCTCTTAGGACCTTGGAGACTGTATTAACTATCACCTACTTGCTAATGTCCATTTTTTGGCTAAGATGCTTGAGAAGGTGGTGGTGGTGGTTCATTTCTAAGCACAATTGGATGGAGTCAATTACACAGGACTGATTTCAGTTTCATGGATGACCTTCATCTTGAGAGAGATAGGGTGTGTGCAAAAGCTGTTCATACTCCTGGACCTCTTAGGAGCTTTTGATGTTATCAGCCATTGCATCCTGCTGCATCCACTCTGTACGGTGGGAGCTGGAAAAATGGTGATATCGTGGCTCTCCTCCTACCTTCAGTTTCAGAAATTTGCCATGGAAGGTGGGGAGACCCTTTGATCATCGCCATGGCACTTGTGATGTAGAGCTCTGCAATGTTTCATTTTGTCCCTCACGATCTCATCTATATGATGCATCTGGGTGAGGTCATCAAATGGTTTTTAGTGATCTGAAGAGAAACCAGTCAGATAAGGCTATGTAGGTGCTGACTAGGTGTTTGGATTTAGTAATGGGGTGGATAAACACCAGTAACCTGAAGCTAAACGCAGACAAGATGGAGGTGCTGAGAGTTCATTTTCTGCATCTGGAAACTAGGTGTATAACCCATTCTGGATAGGCTTGAATTACCCTTGAAGGACTAGTTACACAGTTTAGGAGGTACTTATCATTTGACACTGTCACTATTATTATTATTATTATTATTATTATTATTATTATTATTATTATTATTTCTTCACCACATATGGGTCTCAAAGCAGCTTACCAAAATTAAAACATATATTAAAGCACCAGAACAGTACGTATGGTGCAAAGGTCTCTTGAATATTTCCCAGTGCTACCTGGATATGCCAGCAGTAGCAGATTTGAGGGGAGGAATGCTCACTTGATCTCTAGTTGGTTGTGTTGCTGCCACTCTGAGTGGGAAGGATGAGGCAGCAGCAAAGTCAATGCAATGCAAATGCACCCCTACCCTGCGCCCGCTACCTCCTGAGTTGGGTAGAGAGGTGGTACCACAAGGTATTTCCAGCAAAAGTGTATTCTGTGGTCTACTTCTGGAGAAGAAGCATGGATGCCATGTACACGTGGTAGCGTTTGTGCCATGGCTCCAGGTCCAAGCACCTCATGGCATTAGGCAACAGGCTGCCCAAGAACTACCAGCGGTTGACCCTGAAGAATGGGTTGCATTCACACATCATGACCTTCAACTATGTCATGGGTGATGCTCTGGGCTGCACAAGCCGCCACCCCACCCCCTTTGGAGTTTGCTTTTAAGAATGATCAGATCATTTTAGCCATTGTGGGGACCTCCTCTGGTACCCAAAGGGAATATATGTAAGGAGCTAAATGTTTACCCAGCAGAAATTACCTACTTGAAGAAAAAGGCTGAAGTCAGCTGGGCCATGAATGGCATCACTAAAGGGATTATAAAAACAGTCCCTCGGAAATGCTCCAATTATGGTGAAGTTCATACGTTGCAATCTCCATGGCCTCTCTCCCAAAGCACTCATCAAACACCTTGAAGAGAAAGAGGAAATGGAAGGCTATTTCCTAATTAACGGTACAGAAAAGGGGTCAGAATGGTGATTATGCCAAGGTGCAACTTTCTCCCTTGCAACGATAAAACCAAAATGGAAATCCAGAGGCCTTGGCTATGCAAAATGTGGTGCCTTGATACACTGTGCTAAAGATGAGCACATGGCACTTTCATTACCTTGAAAGGGGCACAGAGGTGGTGAACTTCATTCATCAGAAAGACCATGCATCCGGTCTTACAAAAGAGATTGCGGAGGTGTGCTACTTTTCCTTTGGCCTTCTGAATATTTATGCATATTTTCTCTATATCCTAATATATATGTACGTGAAGAAATCTGCATTTTGAAAGGTGAAAATGTTGATTTTCACAAAGTGAGTGAATTTACTAGTAAGCAGATTTATATACCAGCAAATGCTGTGTTTTATAATGTTGTAACCTGCCTAGGGACCTTCTGGTAATGAGGTGGGTAAGAAATATCTATTTTAATATGGTTATTGTTGTTGGTTTTTCTATTGCTATTAGCAGTGATGTAACTGGACAGAGGTCAGGTGAGCATCACCACCCTGCTCACCATCAGGTCCTTTTTGCCAAGAATTGAATCTGGGACTCCTGTACGTGAAGCAGATACTCTACAACTCAGCTATAGCCATTCCCTCCTTTGCGATGGCACAATCATTGATTGTTTGTGATTTTGGTTGTTTGGATGTGGACATTATTTACTACTAATTATTTTATTATTTTGTTTGGCTGTTTCTATTATGCCCTGTATCCCACCCTGGTCACTACAGATGGGTGGGTTATAAATAATCTTAATAAACAAATAATATATGATGATGGCAACGTATTGCATAAGGATTCTAATTGTTGGTTCACTATTATCCATTAAGGAAAACTGCAATGGAAAATATAAACTATTAAGATTCATTTTATTATTTGTCATGTTAAAGAAAGTGAATACTACTTACTTAATTTAATGATGGGATACTATCAACCACATTAAAAGAGATGCATATTCATAGTGTGTTAAATGCTGAAGTACATTTGTGTCATAAATATTATTCTAAAATCATACTGACCGGGGAAGACACAAAATATTCATTTACAGTGCTGAACATCCAGAAGCATTCCGATTATAATTGTGATTCTCTTTGGGTTATTCTATGAATAATACACAAAATGCTCATAGCAATTTTTATATGGTAACTTGAGGTTGTTTTCCCCCCAACCTTCTCCAAGAAAGCTGCTTTTAGTTAAAACATAAAGATGGTAGTTACAAGGTTTCTGCAAACATAACTGCTATTCCATTAAGGAAATGGCACAGCAAACAGTAAATAGTGCCCCCGAGGGAAATGTAAGTATTGATTTTATTACAATGTTGGTTGGTTTGTACTTGCAATTGTCAACTCTCATTTTAGGCTGTGCATTAAGTGTCCTTATAATAGCTTTAGAAAAGAGTAAATATTAATTAGAAAATATTGGTAATGCTTTTATATGTCTTGAGCTTACCGAACAATACAAATATTTTAAAAGAAAGAAAAGAGGGGCTGTTTGTAGCTAACAAAAAACAAAAAGGGGGGAGAGCAACCCCGTAAACAGATTAATTGATTTATGGACTTGATACAGTACGAGCTGTAAGTAGAGGTTTCTACTGAATGTACTTATTTTTAGCAACAAGTGACGAAAAACAGTATGTATATTTGCTAACGGTGAAGCACTCTAGTAGCTAACAGCTTGTATCCATGGGCAATTCACCCTTATGAGAGCCAAGTGGGGAGCACATGAGGAGTACATGGGGTCACCAGTAGTCTCAAGATGATGGCTGGCCAGATAGAAAGGCATTTCTGGGAACTAGCACCTTCACTGTAAACGTCCTTGCTGAGATTTGTGTCACTTCCATTTGTTGGTCACAGATTATGTCAGCTAGCAACTTCTCTGTAACCAGCAAACTACCAAAAAAATTTAATTTTTTTGCATTTGTTCTAGCAGACAAGTTCACAAAAAGCCTCAACACCAAACATCCTTTTGGTCAATCTGTGAGGGATTATGATGAAATAAGTGGCAAGTAAAAAAAAAAAGGCATCAGTTAACTTTTACAACAGCATGGAAGTCTAAATGGTAGAGTGACTCTGAAATAATGTGGGCAGGTTTCGTTTTTCTGTTGCCACCAACAGCAATACATTATTACTACATAAAAAGACCTAAAAGCTAGACCACAAAAGGAAGACAGTCTACTGAGTCTACAAACCTCCGCCTCTATTTAAGCAAGAAGCCAACAAAACCTACATTTCCTCCGGCGTGTTTAAGCAATAACAATTCACTACTGATCTCTCAAGGCGTCAGAGACGTGGGGTGGGGAAGGAGTGTGAATTATCATCATTCGGTTACGTTAAATGAGAGGTACAAACTTTTGATTCTAGAAGGGGAGAGAAAACTTCACATGCAATAAAATAAAATGCAATTGCAACACTTCATATTTTGGCATAGAGAAGGGAAGGTAGTATTTAGCTCAACTGGAGATAGCATTAGTTAAAAGTAAATTGTTTACATAAGCACTTTCCAGATGCCAATCTTCTATCATTTAGGGAAAATGCTAGAATTCACACTAATCTCAGGGCATTTTTTAAACATATGAAGTTGTGGAGAAATCCTGCCCCAGCCCTCCAGTAAACTAAAACTTCCCCAGCAATAAAATACCCTTTTCAATTCTGTCATTCTCTTTCTGCAAGCAGAAGACATGGTTCCTTTGCCCATCTGGTCCATCCTGTGCAAAGATACTACTCAAGAAGGTGGTTTCTAGACATGCTGTTGAGGGAAGTGAGGGGCAGATGGGGCTCATCAGCCTGGGAAGATAGCCCATCCAGAAGGAAAACTCTGATCCTAAACCTCTACTGCCTTGCAGGATATATTCAGAAGAAAAGGCTAAGGAGTAAAACCCTACACAAATCTGGAGTGGAGTCCCTGAGATGGTAGGAAGGTGCATTGTAGGCCTGCTTCCAGCAACTCCTGCAGCCAAGTTGGTGCCAAACATACTGCTTTCCTTTGGACCACATCAGCAAGGCCAAGAGGGAGCCTTGTGCCCTGCGGAAGTCACTTCACTACTGCTAACTCAGCGGTTTGACTTCACCCCTGGAGGCTCACTCCATTGTCTCTCGAGACAGATGCCAATATTCCTTCTGTCAAGTGCCTTTCTTATGCTTCTGAAATGTCTCGCATCCCATCTTTGGATATACACCCATTTAAGTTCTTTCTGTTGGAAGAACTTTTAAAATTATTATTACCTCCTCCAGAAGTCTACAAACAGGGCTGTGACAGCTAAGACGCAAGCTAAACATAAGGTTGTAATTCCTGTCTCTTTACTAGCACTGAGCAGGGCCCCTTTACTCCTCACTTCAAAAAAGTTCCCTCCCCCTTTTTAAAATTCATGATTAAATAGTTCTTCAAGCCAACTCAAGTAGAAAACTGGCATTTCCGGGAGAGGAATTCTAGCCACAACTTCTGTGTGGCGTGGCAATTTTTGCCTGTAGAAGGACTCATTTTGCATGGATATGAAGATACAGAGTTACTACCTCAATTGGAACTAAAGACAGATTGGGTTTAGCCCAAGACCTATGAAAAGCAGAAACATAAACTAGATTAGTTTTCATAAACTGTTTTTTGGGATGGAGGGGTGGGGGGGAGGCAAAATTCAAAAGGGCACTTCTAACCACACAAAAGACACTCTTAACCGTCTGTGAAAATACCAATTACACAATAAAAGCAATACCATGGCAAATGTATTATAACATTAAATGTGGTTTAAAGAAATTTAGCACTTACATCTAACTGCCTTTTTCCTACTGAAAATCCATTTTGTTGAGTGTCCTAGCAACATAAAAATGATTCAGTTATGCCCAAATTATGAATTATAAATAATAACAAACACAACAACTGTGAAGCGTAGTCTACGCATGCAAGAACTTTGTTCAGTTGTTACAACCAGTTTAATAACAGAAGTTATCATTTAAATGGCACACATCAAATGTTCAGAGTCTTATATACATTGTATCAGCAACCTTTAGAGCATCCTGCAGACCGCTTATTATTATTGAAAATGAGAGGCTCAGGCTAATAGAGAAAAAGCAGATCTCTTGAAGGCTACCTGTGGCATTACATTTTTTAATTATCACACCTAGGATGTTTTGACTGTGCAACAAAAAACATATAGTGAGAATGTGATAAGGCTGTAGGTATACAGCTATACTTGACCAGAGTTTTTGACACATCTGGTGCACGTAATGGACATGGAACGGGGAGGCATCATAGTTGCAAACTCAGTCCCAAATCTGTACCATTCTGTTCACTGGGAGGTTTGAAAACACCTCTGCACATTCATACAAAGGACCCTTTTCCATGCTTTCAGGAAATTTGCTTCTCCAGAGTTCCTAAACTTGTGAACAGTCATCTGCACATATAATGGTACAACAGATATCTTCAAACCTAATAAATGTGTAGTTAATTGCTGGTGATTTATTACTTCTTTTGCTTCAAATGCAAAGTGGAAATAGAATATATTTTCCTACTGCTTAACCTTTTTAAAACTTCTTTAACAGCTGTCGGATGTATAAAATCAGAAAATAAAAATGCATCTAACAAATCAAGTCTTTTCCTAATTACATTGTTTTAGAAAAGTACTGACGATCGCTCTCTATGTGAATTAAAGCAGCACTCAGTTGGTGCTTTATTATCTTTTCAAGAAAATGATTTATTGTATGTAGCTGGAAAGCAAGAATATGGAAATGACATTTTCTGTGTTATCCGGGCAGTCTTGTCATCCATTTGGTGCTATACACAAGACGAAAATTAGCAGTACAGTTCTGGCATACCTAAAGAAGCCCAGACACAAACTGGATCCCCCACGTTTTGCCATGTTTCTTTACCATCTAACACTGTGATGTGGAACCTCCAGCCTGCAAGCCAGAAGAGCCCCTCCAAGCCTTTCTCTCCGGCCCTCAAGACTCTCCCCAGTTCATGACCCCCATCAAGTGCTTTTGCCTGTATAGAATGAGTCCTTGAATTGTAACGTTTGATTCTGGCATGGCTGAAATGCAGCCTGCTGTACATAGGGAAGGGGCCTATCCCTTGCTACCTACCTACCTTTGCTTCTGGTCCCATCAACCACTGTCATTCCATTCCTAGAAGGGTGCCCAGAAGGAAGAGGAACTTTTCTCAGGTTGGAAAAGTTTCCTCACCACTGACCCAACAGAAATGCTCCTGTTAGGGGTTCCAGTCACCAACCCTGAACTCCTTTGGGATACAATCAGTTTTTAGGAGTTCAGGCAGACCACCTCTCCCCTCCCAGTTTTCATTTTTTATTTATTTTCAGAGTGACACTCTACATTCCAAGGCTCTGAGAGAACACTGGACATGCTTGGACCTCCTGGAGATAGTTAGATGATAGGTGGGCTGTATTTTATTTTAATTTATGTACTTCTGCATATCTGGGAAGTCCCCCAAGTGTGTAGAAACCAATACCTTATTTGTAGGCGGAGCCATCTTGTTTATCAAGTGATAAGTACTAGACCACCTGCATAGCTGTCAACTTTTCCCTTTTCTTGTGAGGAATCCTATTCGGAATAAGGGAATTTCCCTTCAAAAAAGGGAAACGTTGACAGCTATGCATCTGAGTTAACTATTATTGAATCTGAATGATTTCAATAGACTTAATCTCAGGCAAATCGTTCAGAATTGTAGAAAATTCCACAAGCCCCAACTAGCAGCTATTTCATGACACCCAAAATCTGCTGCCTGAAGTGGCCACCTCACCCTGCCTAATGGTAGGGACCATGGTGCTCCTGAATACCTTTTTGAAAAGAAAAAAAAAAGGAAGCAATCTTTCTGTTGTATACAATGAGTAGTAGCAACTGAGTATAAAAATGCCTTGCCCTCTTGAGAATTACAAAAGCCAGTGTTAGCTCCAGGGTATCAGAAGCTCTTGGGCAAAGGAGCCTCAGTAAGCTCTCTTAACCTGCAAGAGGTGAGGACTTGCAAGCTGAGAATTATCTCACGCTGTTCCTGCAAATAGCGTAGACACTATTTGCAAA
Source organism: Podarcis melisellensis (assembly GCF_964234715.1). Classification (NCBI taxonomy): domain Eukaryota; kingdom Metazoa; phylum Chordata; class Lepidosauria; order Squamata; family Lacertidae; genus Podarcis; species Podarcis melisellensis. Next base: position 9,231,582 of record NC_138531.1, read on the forward strand.
GTCAGAATGATGGTGCTATTTGGATAGTGGGCTCTCGGGCCGCATAGCATGTGAGAAACTGCTTTAGCTCGCCATTCTCTGGAGCACGCCCTGGTGTGAATTTTGCATTATAATATATAACAGTTGCATTTTTAACCAACCAAGTATATGGAGAAAAATGGAAAATTGTTTTGCAATTAATTTTCTGTTTGTGGGTCAGGCCAGAGGATAATCTTATATTATTAAAAATATTATTGTTTTTAAAAATATACATAAGTATATAAATATACTATTGTCTCTATGCTTCTTGGCTGAAAATAGTCGGGAAACCTACTATTTTGCATTAATCACTAGGAAATGAAATCAACTGCATTTACAAGTGTCCTGATAACAATGCTTTTTCCCCATAATGAGATGACCTTCTTTTCTCCTTAACCCTTTTCTCAGCCAAACCACCTACCTCAACTTTGCCTTCTGTTTCTCTAATCTTCAATTATTTATGTTTTCTTCATGCTGCTCTGTCCGCCATGGGAGCAAAATTGTGTTTGGTGAAATATAGAGCTAATTATACCATGAACCCCAGCAACAAAAAAGACACAGCAGATGTTACTTCAGACGTGCTAACAGTGCCTGTGCTCAGTGCACACACAACAGAAGGATTCGACAAGGATCTGAAAACAATATATGATAAAGGCAGCTTAAGCATGCAAAATATTTTAAACAGAAAATCAAAGAAATAATGTCAGCCTGCATTTCTCCAAAGCACTTACTGTGCTGGTCCCCAGAGCTACTATATTCAACATGGATTTTGCATTTCTCTGTAATATAAATATGTGGGGTTTATACTCTCATGATCTGAGAGGAGGGATTTGCAACAGTGGCTAATGACATAAAAATTGCTTCAAATCCTGATATTTAACTCAGCCTTTCTTCTTTGTAATTAGCTACATTATCTATTTAAGCAGTGAAGTATATTTAATTATTTTTTTTAATGTGGGGCCTATTTTAATTTTCTTCCAAATATTCTAAATAAATAACTTTAGTCTGGGTAGTCCAAATAATCTGAGGAATTAATCCTCAAAAGGTGAATTGGAACAGTAAATAATATCAAGTCGAAGCAGTCTGTTGCTTTCATGATTTCTGGACAGGGTACATAAGGTACGCTGAGATGTGAAGGAAAGTATTGATAATTAATAAAAACGAACTCATACTCAGTAATTAACAAGTCAAATCCCATAGGCATGTAATAATTTTCAATTATTACAGTGAGCACATATAACCTTTGTTGGGGCCTGCCAGGGTGTAGCTTCCCTATCTCACACCTTAGCATTTGCACATAGACTAGGCATGGCCCTCACCTCACCACTGTGCAGACTGTGCTGGATCCAAATCGGCCCCAACTTTGGCCTCCATTTGTTGCAAGGCATGAGCGCAATGTGGGGCTTCTACACCTTCTAGAGGTTTTAGAAAAGAATTCTGCACATAGTCAATGCACAGAGAGGGATGCAGTAGAACTGCACTTGCTAGTCTTATCCCTAAATGCCATTTATCTCTTAGGATATCTACACAATTTCCACACATGTACAGGTTTTGCTACAACTTATACCCTCTATTTTCACGCAGGAACCTTTGGGAGGAAAAGGGGAGAGGGGTCTGTGGCGATGGCACCTGAAATGGCACCAGAAAATTACTGCAAAGAAATGTTAAATTCTAAAGGTTGTGCTAGATTAAAAAGCACCGCCTCTCCCTATATGAACCAACCTGGGCCTTGCGATCATCATCTGAGACCCTTCTTCATCTGTCTCCTCCACGAGAGGCCTGGAGGGTACCAACACAATAATGGACCTTTGCTGTGGTGGCTCCCCATTTGTGGAATGCTTTCCCCAAGGAGGCTCTCCTGGCACCTTCATTTCGTATCTTTAGGCACCATGTGAAAACGTTTTTCTTCAACCATTTGTTCGGCTGCTTAACATTCTATGGCTTTTTAACTGTGTTTGTGGGAGTGGGGTTACTGGTTTTTGTTTTATTATGAATTTTGTATTCTCATTTTGTATTTTTCTGTTGTGAACTGCCATGGGATTTTCAGGCGAAGGGTTGTATTCAAATTTAATAAATAATGATAATGATTGTTAGTAATGAAGGAACAAACGGATCATCTCTCCTTCAACTACGTAAGGTTAACCTGTAAAATGATTTCAACTGGTTGAATAATCTAAAACAATTGTAAAGAAAATGCTTATTGATAAAGGATAGATATAAACTCTGCCTGGCTGCTTGAATCTTAGGCTATCAAAGAGTAGAATGAATGTTGAATTTATGTTGTGGAAAATTGATCCCAAGTTGGTTTTACAGTTCATCAGAAAGCACTTTTTATCTTGTGTGCAAAGAGTTAATGAAGCATACCAAATCTGCAACTTTTTAGTACTTCTGTGGTAAAATCTCAAGCCTATGTGAAACTGTTCTTTTTATACTAAAAGTGAACTGAGAACTAGGAATCTGTATTTAATTCTACATTTTCTGATATAATTTTTGACTATGCACATAGAAAAATGATTCTGACTCCCACATCCTACTTGGGCTCATTGCCACAAGGATATGTAGGTAAAAACTAATCCACACATGAAGATGTCCTTTCCTATAATAATCTTTCAAATAATAGAATTGGTATTCTTTTCATACCTTCACATTACATAATCTGTTTTTATTTTGAAATAAAATTGGCATTTTATCAGAATTATGGGTGATAGACCTGGGGCTAAAACTTTTGCCTTCATATTCTAAATGACATGAGTGCATAGAGGTTAGTAAACCAACTCAACAACTGGAGCGTATTTTTCATTAATGCTAATACCCCAGTAGGAACAATATCAATTTCTGTATCCTCCAGTGTTGACCACTGGGTTCTTTTACTGAATATGGCAAATCTGGCTTGCTCCATAATAGCTCCTTAAATTCTTTTTCTAGAAAAACAAACATTTTGGATGCAGCCTGTCCATAATGGAGAATCTCAATTTATTCCAATGCACCACAACCGTATTTATACCTTTCCCAACCATGCAATAGTTATACTGATACAATTTGATCAATTTGTACCCACATATATCTAAAATGTTTTGTAGCTATTAGAATCTTCAGTGTTGCTGTAAAAGTATATGCTGTATGTATATGTATGGATAAAAACATTATCTCAGATTTCTGAAAATTAACTTGCAATTTTGAGACCCTGGAGAAGCGCTCCAATTCTGAACATAATATTTTACCTGCTGTGATAGGGGCAGGGGAGCATAAAATTATATCAGCCGCACAGAGACCTAAATTTTGTTCTTTTCCATTTATAACCACTCCCGTACCAGAGAGGGCATTGCGTAATTTGGTTGCTAATGTTTCTATAATTAAGACAAAAAATATAGTAAATGTGGCTGAATTCAAAAGTAAAACAATTAAAAGCACACTACGGATATGGACAATAGAAAATGGTACTTTAAATCAGGGGTCAGCGAACTTTTTCAGCAGGGGGCCGGTTCACTGTATCTCAGACTTTATAGGGAGCCGGACTATTCTTTTTTTTGGGGGGGGGGGGACGAACAAATTCCTAAGCCCCACAAATAACCCAGAGATGCATTTTAAATAAAAGGACACATTCTACTCATGTAAAAACTTACTGATTCCCGGACCGTCCGTGGGCCGGATTGAGAAGGTGATTGGGCCAGATCCGGCCCCTGGGCCTTAGTTTGCCTACCCATGCTTTAAATCATTATATATCTCTGGAAGGTATTGTCTTCCATTCATTCCAAAAAAATTTTTTTAGAAATGTACAAAGAAAATTCTAAGAATTTTCTCGCCAGGAATGTTTAACTCTGTTTCATTAAGTATGTGTTGAAAGAAAAGCACGTAGTGGTCTATCTCAACGGCATTTCACTTCACCAGCTTTTTTTACCAGATGCCTCTGATATCCCTTTACTTCAGGAAGTCTAAAAGCTGAAAGGCATCACTAAACTGGCATCTCTCCTGCTGCTCCTGTGGAGCAAAAACGAAAACAGGAGGGGTCTGCAATCCTTGTGCATTGCTCAACCAACGTTAAATGCCATTGACCACAGATTTAATGTTCAACTAAAATAGATAAGGGGGGGAGAGACATACATACACTTCCTTTCAAATTCCAGCTCATGAATCTCTGAAAAAGCAGTTTTTTGAATAAAAATCAGCGAAGTTCCTAGAGTCAAAAACTAGACAAGCCCATGCACCCAGACTACACTTGTGGGAATCTGCATAAATCAGTGGTAGAGGGGGCACTGCATACCTTTTGCATAGAAGGCCCCCATTCAATCCCAAGCAAACCCAGATAAGAGGATATCTGGATAGGAAAAGCTGGGAGAGATGCCTGATTGAAGTTAGCCACTGCCATTCAAGATAGATATTGGTCTAGACTAGAGCTTTATGAAGGGCTCATATATTTATGGCAGAGCACATGTTTTAGATACACAAGGTTACCAGATTCAGTCTCCAGCACAAATAGAAGGCCCTAAGGAGGTAGGCCTGGGAAAGCTCACTGATCTTGAAAACCATCGCAAATAGGCAAAAATGGGATAGTTGGGATTCATCCATCTTGATTTTACAGGATGATGTTTTGGACTAAGGAAAAACTGAAGGGTGGAGCTGATGTTCTTGTTTTAAACAAGCTGATGTCTCTTTTTTCCAATGTAGACTGTAACCAAGGCTTTTACTGAACCCTTCCTTTAGTTATCTCTGATGTTTATTACCATTTACCTGCATCCTAGTTTGTGTACAAAGCCAGCATCTAATTTGCATAAGGGGAGTGCACTCCCAATGCCTTTGTGGCTGTTTGCAAGAGGGGGTTATAAAGACTGTTGACATCAAGGACTATGTTAGCATCCAGATGGGATGCCTAGGGATGGATTAGCCCCTGGGCTTCCAGTTGCTTATCCTACAGAATTAGTCTTAATTCTAAAGCTTAATTCCTGGCAGTTCCTGCCACCATCACTCCACGCTCCCCAAAAGTTGCCACAAAATATTCTACAGGCCAACATGGCTACTCACCCTGATCTTTAAAGGAGTGTTTGGGGTAACATTACCATATGATCTATATCAAATAATTCAGGTCGTAAACCTAAATAATCGAAAATCATAATGTCCTCCCCTCATGCTTAGGAAAAACAAATAAGATAGAGAAGAAAGTTACTTAACACACACCATGTGTCACATTTTCCCCGGATTGCCCTGTTATTAATATTCACTCCTTTCACTTTTTTTCTTTAGTTAGCATGCCAGCACATTTTAACATAAAACATCATGTCAATATTTTGGTTGTCTAACTTAAAAGTGTTGTCATTTCATTTTACAACCTTTTCTGCGTTCAAGACCCTTATGCTCAGCTGAGCTCCTTAGAAGATAGCGAGCCCAGAAGGGGAACAGTCATCACTTGCAAAATATCTGGTGAAGTATCTGATGCTGAAACACTTCTGGCATCAGCAGTTCGACTCGCAGTCATAAAACCCTGGGTTGCGATCTTGTCAGACCTCATTTGCTAAAGCAAGGTTGGGCTAAGTTATTCTTTCACTGAAAAGTACCCAAGGAACACCAGATGCTACAGAAAGCAGTCATTGCAATAGGTGGTACTCATCCCCTTCAAGTTTGCCGTGAAATGGTGCCCCAGCATGCTGTCAGGAATCATTGTGCCGCTATTGGTAGCGTCTTCCTAGAAACAAGTAACATTGGATTTTGACAGCTGAAGTCATTAAATATCCCCTGGTATTCTTCACAGGAGTGTATGTGTGACTCCATATATCCCAGCCAGACTTCAAATGCATAATTGCATTCTCTCTGCCTAAATTCCTTCTGCAGTCCTTGTCATTATTTTTCTGTTCTATATCCCCATAATATATTCTTTAGCCTTTGTTTCCATATTTCCCAGAACATTCTGATTTAATCCATAAAGGCATGAACCCACATCTGAGCAGAAGGTGTGCAATATATCTAGTGAAAAAACGCAATTTGAGGATCACCAATGGGCAAGTTACAGGTAGGTAGCCATGTTGGTCTCCAGTAGTTGAAATGAAATAAAATAAATAAAATAAAATAATAAAATTCCTTCCAGTAGCACCTTAGAGACCAACTAAGTTTATTATTGGTATGCGCTTTCGTGTGCACGCACACTTCTTCAGATACACTGAAACAGAAGTCACCAGACAGAAGTAACTATATATAAGGGTCTGGTGACTTCTGTTTCAGTGTATCTGAAGAAGTGTGTATGCACATGAAAGCTCATACCAATAACTAACTTAGTTGGTCTCTAAGGTGCTACTGGATGGATTTTTTAATTTTATTTATTTTGTTTTGTTTTGACCGATGGGCAAGTTTTGGTTAAATGGTTGATAATCCTTACATATTTCATTAGGTTTCAATGTATGTGAGTAGAAATGGAAAAAAATTCCCCCAACCAAGTTGAAAATGGTACGATAGAGAGATGGTTGAGTATACTGGATACCATCATCTTTTCTCACAGGCTTTACGGTGTTTTCTAAAACTTCAAGGAGCTTCAAAATCTGTTTGACCAGTGGTGACAGAGGGGCTAAAGAAATGAAATTACGGCGGGGATCAGTTCTCTGTGGGGGCATTTCAACAACTGTGTCCCAGACTGAACGTGGGCATTCAATGGCATAAGAGATCTTCCTATGCTGACTTTGCAAGGCATTCTGGAAGACAGTATCAGTTACTGCACAACAGATCCAGAACACTCCTAGGTTGGTTTCTTAATTCATGATGTATGCCACAGTAAATTACATTAAGGGAATCAATAAACCAAAAAAGAAGATGGCTAAACTAAATGATAGTATACATGATCATGGCATTAGGCTGCGTATCACAAATCTGATTATGCCTGTAGAATTTTATCAGGCCCAATAGATACATTTAAAAATACCTATGCTGCTTTTAGTTAGCTAAAGCCTAGGAAATGTTTAAAGTAACAAGCCTATTTCACTTGAAGGGCTAATATAAAGGGGCATTTCTTCTCCAAGAGCTTGTGGCATAGATGCATTGAAGGGTACTGTGCTGTAAATTGGTTGTCCCTGGCCCTTAGTCCCACCCGCTCTGACTTGCGAATGACCAGAGCACAAAAGGAAACACATTTGAGGAAGGGATTACGATGCAATGATCTCATTGTGAGTGTTGCATTATGGTTTTGGCAGCGTGGTAAAGGCTCCCTTGGCACTGCTGTTTACAGCAATTTGAACTTCTCTAGCAACTAGGTATGATTTGTGACATTTCAGCCTCATTCCTCATTGACGGAGAGCTGTGGCAAGGGCTTGAAATATTTCCAGTGAGTATTGGAAAGAGGCAAACGCTTCAAGGAATACTGCAAAACCTTGAAACATCTCTAGGCTGAAGCCAAGAAATTACAAAAACTCAGAAATTGAAAAACCAAAATGGATATAAACGCAGATTGCCCCACAGACCACAGAAAAGAAACAACAGAACCGACTTACTCACAAGCTACCTTGGCTCAGAACCAATGAATTCTGGTCAACTGGCCAGTGAAATCACATCGGAAGCCAGGTGTATTTGTCATTGTTGAGCATTGACTGTCAACTGGCTCTGCAGGGCATCCATAGATAGCGTATTTTCTACTGCCTGGTGCTTGTTTTATACCAGAGATGCCAAGGAGTGAACCTGACTCTTCTGCATACAAGCACATGCTCCACCAGTGAGCTAGGGTTCAGTGGCGAGTGGTCGGTGGACTAGGGGGACTACGCTAGACCCCTAAAGCACGGGTTGGCAAACTAAGGCCCGCAGGCCGGATCAGGCCCAATTTGCCTTCTAGATCCGGCCCTCAGGCGGTCCGGGAATCGCCGCATGGATCGCCTCACACGGCAGCGCTTTTCTCCTCAGGGACAGAGCAATCTTGTCCCACACCGGGGGCTGTTGACAGCGGGAGACGGCTCACCCGCCTGCCCACCTCAGCAGGGCAGCGCTGTGAAGGAGTGTGACGCCGGCTGCCGGCTGAGGTTTCCTCCTGCTCCTCCTCCCTCTCCTTCAGTCCGCCCTTCCTTCCTTCTCTGTGCCCCTTTTCCACGCCCCTTCCTCGTGCGCTTTCTTCGTCACCGCCTCCCTCCCTCCCTTCATTCCTTCCTCCCATGGTGTTCAGGTGGGTTGTTGCGGTGGCTGCGGCCACCGCTTGCGGGTTGGCGGGCAGCTCTGTCTTCTCCACGGTGCTTCTTGGGAAGCCGCAGCAGGTGGTGGGTAAAAGCTCTGGCAACACCCCGGTTCCCCAACCTCCATCTGCGGCTCCTCCGCCGGAGCTGCTGCGTCTGTCTTGACTGACCAACGCAGTGGCGCCTGGCTGGCTGGAGAAGCCCAATTGTGGCTATTGGGACAACAACTAGGACAGGTAAAGCAAAGCATCTTCAGGCCTCTTTGCGGGCGGGCAAAAATTGTTTTCTTTTCTTCCAAAATATAGTACAGCCCTTCACAAGGTCTGAGGGACAGTGGAACGGCCCCCTGCTGAAAAAAAATTGCTGACCCCTGCCCTAAAGGGTCCAACAGTCCTCCTGGGAAGAAAGTAACAGGGCTCCAGCATCCTCTCAAGAGGCCTGACATGTCCTTCCCTTTTGTGTACTAAGCCTGGATCCAAGAACAATAGGCAAGTAGGATCCCAGAATACAACAACTGATTGGCCTGCAGGAAAAGACCAATCAGGCTCCAGGAGGGAATCAGAATCAGCCAGTCAGACGGGACTCATTGTGTAAATAATGTATATAAAAGCCTGAAGATTGGGGGGAGGCAATTCAATCACTGTTTTACAAGCTGCAATAAAAAGCATGAAATCACTACAGGACTCCAAGTATATTTCATTCTCAAAGTCCAGGAAGCTTTTGCCCGCCTTAGGGAGGGAGGCGCGATGCTCACGGGTGCAACATCAAGCCTCCCCCCCCCAAAAAAAAACTCCCTTCACAAGCTGGCGTCCTTGGCCCTAACTCTTCTCCTACAAAAAATTGCACTGCATGACGCTGCCAGGGCTCCTCATTTCTGAAAGGGGTTTGGATTTGATATCCCGCCTTTCACTCCCCTTCAGGAGTCTCAAAGCGGCTAACATTCTCCTTTCCCTTCCTTCCCTACAACAAACACTCTGTGAGGTGAGTGGGGCTGAGAGACTTCAGAGAAGTGTGACTGGCCCAAGGTCACCCAGCAGCTGCAGGTGGAGGAGCGGAGACGCCAACCCAGTTCACCAGATTACGAGTCTACCACTCTTAACCACTACACCACACTGGCTCTCAGGGGTGCATTTGCTCAGTGGTCAGCTGGATGAAAAATATTTTCCTGGTTCCATGGTTCTGTCCATTTTTAACTGCTGGGGACTGTCTCAAGTCTGTGTGTTGGGGGGAGGGAGCATTTTTCATAACTCCTTCCTCCTACGTTCACCTACACATCCATCCTCACCACCCCAAAAAGTTCTTAAACGTTGCATGGCTTGTGCAGGATAGTCCAATAAAACAAAAAGCTTATGAGGCTCAGTGTTATATTTTTCTAGGTCATATACTGAGGATCCCTGAACTAGACACAGATTCTTGCCATATTTGGGACTTTGCTTTTAGAACATTTCAAGCGCATTCCATATACCAAAGCTGGCTACTGCATTCCCCTATGCCCTGTGAGGGGCTGCAAGCAGGGAAGAAATAAAGAGAATAAGAACAGCTTTGCAGTTTTAATGTGAATCATAATGAACCCATTCAAGCTAGCCTTGGAGAATACAATCAGCTCTACAGCAGAGTACGTACTATTCTGTACATAAGGGTTCCTAGGTATGGCAGATCTGTTGTTGACCTTCTTTGGAGAAACTACTTAGTGCTTCTGAAATGCGTCATGAAAGAAGCCCCTGCAAAATGGCTGTTGACTATATAAAACATTTCGTTGCCTGGATTTATTATTAAAAGAACAGAGTATCCAGGATGGCAAACAAACAAAATGTTGTTGTTTTTGCGACATGCATAACTAGGCCTTTGAATTACATTTTCCCCTTTCTCTCTGACCCCATTTTCTAATTATTTTAGCTTAACAAAAAATTTTATCATGCACTTTGGTGAACTTTTTGACATTTTTCTGTTACAAACTCTTCAGTATCTTAGTGCTTTTGTATAACTTGCTAGTTAAAGAGGCTTGCTAAATACCTTTGTAGGCTGGTGATTACTATCTACTCCAGGACATTGCCACCTGCTTCACTGGGGACTGACGGAAGCTGTGTAAATGTACTCAGCAAAGGAAAACAAACAAACCTTTTTCAGTGGCTGTCGAGCAAAAAAGTTGGGATATGCCTTGTTGCTTGGGTACCTGTCTGCTCCCCATGCTCAACATAATTATTTGAAAACTTAGAAAAACTCTCTGAAGCTTGTAAATCATATGCATTGAAGTCTCCTTCAAATCACTGGTTTATGCCTTAGTAAACATGAATATCGGGACGCGGGTGGCGCTGTGGGTTAAAGCCTCAGTGCCTAGGGCTTGCCGATGGAAAGGTCGGTGGTTCGAATCCCCGCGGCGGGGTGCGCTCCCGTTGCTCGGTCCCAGCGCCTGCTAACCTAGCAGTTCGAAAGCACCCCCAGGTGCAAGTAGATAAATAGGGACCGCTTACTGGTGGGAAGGTAAACAGCGTTTCCGTGTGCTGCGCTGGCTCGCCAGATGCAGCGATGTCACGCTGGCCACGTGACCCGGAAGTGTCTCCGGACAGCGCTGGCCCCTGGCCTCTTAAGTGAGATGGGCGCACAACCCCAGAGTCTGTCAAGACTGGCCCGTACGGGCAGGGGTACCTTTACCCTTTACCTTTAAACATGAATAGGATTGCACTGTTATTCTCCAACACACTAATCCAGCCCTGTCAAAGGCTGCCCCTGGAACCTTTTGCTACTTGAGGAAATGGAGCCTGCAAAATGGTTATGATAACCAAGCGGCTAAAATGTATTTGATTACAAGCCAATAAGACATATACAGGCATTCCTGCCCTCATGTGCAATCACGTATATGCACAGAACTGGGGGGTAATTAAATAATTTCATTCATAGCCGGAAACGGAGGAAAAGAACTGGAGAGTCCTTGTGGCTCGTGGGGAAAACCTCCCCAGAGCCCGAAGAAGACTTCAGGGAGGGAAGAAGAGATTGGAGGCGCAGTGGGGCTTTGTTTAGGCTGCTCAGCCTCCCTGCCTAACAGCTGATATGCAGAGTAGCGCAGCAGGAGATGCTTTCCTATGTGTCCTGCAGCCTCCTGCCAGCCCCAGAACTTAAATTCCAGTTGTGGTTATCTTTGGTACAGTGTTTTTGTTCTTGATTGGAGAGACAGTAGCAAAGAGGGCATTAAAGGGGGTACCCCACTTACATGATCTAAAGAAGAACTGAGTGCTGGGGCCAGGGAGGGCTGCTTTAAATGCCTCGCGAATGGACCTGAGACAAGCCTACATGCTCCATCAGGTCCACTCCCAGAGCCAGTCCAATATCCGGGACTGCCTGCCATTGCCCAGTTTGCAGGCAGGCCTGGATCCAATGCCCGGCTGGCGAGATGAGCTTTAAGTTTCCTTGCTGGCCGGACAGCCCCAGAGGCCACATCGAATCACGGTTGGGGGAAGGTGCCAGCCTGCAATGCCTGAAATCATAAGTGGACTTACGGCAGGAATAAGTAAGCTATGTCTGGGTTCTACAGATAAGCTTGAAAATGTCCTGTGGATAGAGATACATTAAGCCTGCATATATGTGGGGGTTATGTTCTCAGAATTGCATCCCATGTAAAAATGGTGTATGGTCAAAATACATTGGGTCCCATCACAGATGGGAGTATGTTTAGGGAAGCTTTTAATACTGGATGAATCACTGTATTTTAATATTCTGCTGGAAGCCGCTCAGAGTGGCTGGGGAAACCCAGCCAGATGGATGGGGTATAAATAATTTATTATTATTATTATATTATTATTATTATTCCTGAAACCCCGCCCACTATTTTATTTTATTTTATTTGCCACACGTGCAAAGCTTAATGTGTGCAAGTAAGCTGAGCATTGGGTTTAATGTACTAGATCCAGTTAGTGTGGTGCACACAGAAATCACCCCATAAAATTCTATTTAATACCTTGTGATTTCAAAGAGCTTAGTGAGAAATTTGACCATTAGGAATCTGATCTGATGTTAGAACTGTTTGCCCATGTAAAGAGCTGCCCCTTTTAACTTAACTTTGCCAGAAATTGTGCAAACTTCTCATGAACAGGTGTCTGTCACAAGCCCATTAGTATGAGACTCTGTCAGCGCTACTTTGCATGTGATGCCATGCAGACCTGAGGGAGTTATTGATTACTTCAGGCTTCTAGTTTCGTTGAATAACGGTAAACAGAAATCAAATAAAAAGGAGGGGCACCTCTATTTTATACACCTTTTAACTACAGTAATCTGTATTTAAACTCCTCCTCCCAGTATTACAGAGAGATAATAATTTATTAATTTCAGCTAACAAAATTATCTAGTCCTCTTTCTGTTACGTGTAAAAATATTTCATTTCAAACCCCATCATTGCATGCTACTTTATCTTTCAGCGGTAATTAACAAAGTCTTAATCTGGCTAATGTTAATGACCACTGTTCTTGCCTTAAATCCCAGTTAAACCAAGCTTATTAAGGACCAATTAAAGAGAGCCTTATGTGATTGGAATAATGGTACAACCAATTTTTCCCAAGTCATAATACTTTATTTCCACTGATAAACAGGCAAAAACATTTCAGCTTTTTACTGTACCCCTTCTAAATCAAACATTATTTGGAATTTTAGGGGAAAGCAATAGTGAAAAGCTATTTGTAAGTAACTGAATAAAATAATGTATTTCAAACTTCTCAATGCATATAACTTTAGTGCAACACAGGTGTTCTAAAATAAAATGGTGCCTTTAACAGCCCTGGCACTGACATGAGCTGCCAATTTCCACAGCTGCCAACTTCAGCTAAGGTCCTCCCCAGAAAAAGGGCCACTAGAGGGCCCTTATGTGATCGGAATAATGGTATAACCAATTTTTCTCTAGCCATAATAGGGCAACTGTAGTAGACCGGGGTCTGTATTCTCACCATTCCTTGCATCATAAAATCAGGCTTCAGTCCTGAAGCATTTTGCATGCTCAGAGCAAAGGTCTGAAGGAAAATTCTAACCACTCAAAATGATAACGCATGAAAATAGGTAACGTATAGAACTGTACCAGAGCAAAAATAATAATAAAAAAACATTATAAATAGCAGTGACCCACAGTACTTCCATTTCTCATCGAGAGAATATATTGAGTTGTATCCAACAAAGTCATTGCATGGATGGAACTTCTTCCACTTATGCAACCGATCTTCGTCTCCTGCCCCCCAATGCTGCTCCCCCCCCAAAAAAAAATCTGCTCTGGGGCTTCCCCAAACCTGCGGGAAGCAGGGGAAGAGAGGAAGGAGAAGTTCTGTTGCACAAGCTTTAGTAGTTTCACTCGTGCAATGCCTTCATTCTTCTCAACCCATGGGAATTATTTTAATTGTATGAAGCTGAATTCTCAGGTTACTTAAAGCTCTTCTTCCACATGGATGTGCAGGTTAAAAAAAGTATAAAGAAAAATTATGCTGAGCCAAGTTATGGCATTTACCTAGCCATGCCATGTCACTGTGCTAATCTGGACTTATCGCAGACTGTGCTATTCTAAACTGTAGAAATCATCTAGACAAATTCCCCACATCAGGGGCTTTAAATGTTCGCTATAAATATGTTATCATTAGGGTATAGCATGCTTACAATGGAAGACTTCTCAAGACTAGGGCAAAATCTGGAATGAAGCATTGGGGTTGAAATTTAAGAATTGCTTGTGAGCTGGGTGTCTTCTAACTCATTAAGTACATTAAGGCAGCAACCCTATAGCAAGATCTACCTAGATGAGCAGGATCCAGACTACCCTGGCTTAACTATCTCATCCTAAACTCAGCCAGAGATATACCAGTGTATCTCCCCCTGGACCCAGCTGGCAGATCTTAAGTTGGTGTAAGCCCTGAAAAAGATGAGTTCCAGGGACATGGTGTGGCAGGACCAGAGAAGGAGGGCTGAGGCTGGATCATTCAGCTTGGTCGTGTGACCTGGTGACCTGACATAAATTAAGCCAACAAAGAAGTGGCGTAACTCAAAGCACTATTTTAAAGACTCGTTTTCCTTCTACCAGGTTTAGACCGGCTCATTCAGCAATAGCCATGCCGCTGAACAGAGTTTAGATCTGGTGTAACTTTACACTAACATCAAAGATGTAGGCAATCATCACTGGAAATTTCCTACACTCCGTTCATTTGCTAATTCCAATTGATTCAGATGCCGTATCTTGATATTTTGAACGTATACAGTATATTAAAAATTATTGTATATATGCATCCCCCTTTGTGTTTTTTTGGGGAAGGGGATTTCTCCCACCTCAAGAGTACCCATTTTGGGGAGGCGTCTATTTTTTGGATTAAGCTTTCTGAGCAGGTGGGGGAGAAGGGGCATGGAAGGTCTAAAAATATGTCTTTATTAGCCAAGGAACAAACTCCAGAGTTCCACACATGATCCCATTTATGTTTACTCAGAAGACACAGTTGTTCAACAAGTCTTACTCCTAAATAAGTGTGCAGGAGATTTCAGCCTAACATGCACAAAGCCACAATCCAACACAGGTATGCATCCTAAAGCTTTACTGATTTCAGTTGGAGTAAATAAATATGAATGATGTTAGCCACAGTGGTATTATGAAATGCTAACCTTTTTGTTTGCGATCATGTGCTCAAATGAACAGTTATGCTGGACTTTGTTCCACAGGGTTTAAATGCAAGCACCCTATGCTGCGTATATATTTAAAATAATGAAATCACTGCGGATTTAGACTTGGCAGGTTAATCTACACCTTGTTTTAAAAGAAAGCGGGCTCTGGATGAAGTCCTGGCATCTACTATTGAAACCCTGAAATATATAATATCCCAAAAATATAAGAATTGTATGAAGCGTGATATGTTAGTGTACAGCTGGGATACTAAATTGGAACAGCCTATGCATAGAACACATCTTTTCAGTGGCAGCAAAACTGTCTAGTTATGCTTTGTAGTAAATGTTCTGGAATGCAGCCAAGGCGCTTCCAAACATTTCAGAGTTCACTTTTCCAGGGAACTCTTTTAAAAATCAATTAGTAGTGAAACTCTGTCTAATTCAAGTGTTTTAAAATGTCAAGCTTGTCTTTCCCCCCCACCCCTCCTACTTGTAGTGCAATAATGATATTTTGAAACCTTTCTATTAAATTGATCATATTTTGTAATTAAGCCTGTAAAGAGAACATGCACACAGAGTTTATAAGATGCATTGAACAGAAATTTTATTCTTCAAGAGAAAATAAATAGATGAGAGAGATGGAAGCAGAGAGATAAATATGCTGTAAATTCCTAAACAAGAACATCCAAGCCAGATGTATTGATCTTAGGATGATAAATAGTTTTATCATTACAGGGCAACTGCAGAAGAAATAAATACACCATTAAAAAAATCAGAGATTGGAATATTTTATTTTAAAATTATACTGCATAAAAAAAATCAATTAAAACCATCAAAAGGGGGAAAGGGAAAAATCAGGAAGAGATAGTTGTAAAATGTTCATAAAAGAGACGGTATGCAGATCAATCTCAGGAAATTAATTCAAGTAGTGATAACATGACCATGAATTCCAGAATTTTCATATACAAGAAACTTGCTTTATCACTCTTTAATACGTAATTAGAAGAAGAGTGTTGGGCATGTTCAAAGTCATATTGTCATGTATGGTCTAAGAAGCTTGCATGAAATGAATGTGCACCCTAGAACATGTTCTGGAATCTTCTGTAACCTGCAGAGATTCCATGGCAGTGGTCTAGAACCACTGAGAAGACAAGTCAATCTAGAAAGGCTTTCTTCACGGTAGAAGGTTTGAAAAGCTCTGTGATAGAATTAAGTATGCAAATTAAGCAACTCCAACAGCTAAATAAGATATGTTGGTTGTTCACTGGAAGTCCTGTCATATATATAAAGCCTACTCTCATAGCAGCATTTTTAGATTGTCAAGCAAGATTTACACGGGAGCTGCTAAGTTTGCAGTGGCCCAACTTTCATGCAATAACATCCAACACACACACACACACACACACACACACACACACACACACACCACACACAAACCAAGTTGCTACAGTGGTCAGAAAGAGCGGTATACTTTCATTCTTGAAATCTGGATAATTAAGATGAATATCAAGGGAGAACTATGACTCTCTTGTTTCCCCCAGCTTTGTGCCCAGATCCACAACGTATCGGAGATGGAGGGAAGGGAAAATATCTCTGTTCTCTCCTTTCCCAATGCGCCCCTGCTGTGTTAGCAAAGTAAGAAAAGGGGATGAGTGTGTTTATGCGTGGTTAGAGACTTACAGGAATGGGTTTAAGGCACCATGAAGATTAGCAAGAACAGGCAAGATGGGGATATTCCCCAGCCCTTGAACTGACTCAGAAGAATGATCTGCTATTTTTATCCCCCTCCCCACAAAAACATGCCATTACCACAATAAAGTGGGATGAAGCAGAAGCATTCCTTTCTACTAAGCGCCACAACACCTGCACATTTTCATGAATGTCTCTAGCAACGACAATCCGTTAAAATCCTACATATTATAAAAGTAATGAAGCTTAGGATCTGGGGCCCTGAACTGTTCGGGAACTCAGAGAAAAGCCTACAACTGGGGAATGAAATCTGCAAGTTTCACAAAATAGACAGCATTTTCATTGGTGGTTTGAGCCCGCCTAGCGACGGTTGTGGGCAGGATTCTTGCATTGGAGGGGGTTGGTACAGGTGATTCTCAGAGCCCCCCTTCAAATTCTACAATTCTATTATTCTATAAGAGACATCACCTTGCCAACAAAGGTCCGTATAGTTAAAGCTATGGTTTTCCCAGTAGTGATTTACAGAAGTGAGAGCTGGACCATAAAGAAGGCTGATCGCCAAAGAATGGATGCTTTTGAATTATGGTGCTGGAGGAGACTCTTGAGAGTCCCATGGACTGCAAGAAGATCAAACCTATCCATTCTGAAGGCATTCAGCCCTGAGTGCTCACTGGAAGGACAGATTGCGAAGCTGAGGCTCCAATACTTTGGCCACCTCATGAGAAGAGAAGACTCCCTGGAAAAGACCATGATGTTGGGAAAGATGGAGGGCACAAGGAGAAGGGGACAACAGAGGATGAGATGTTTGGACAGTGTTCTCAAAGCTACCAGCATGAGTTTGACCAAATTGCGGGAGGCAGTGGAAGACAGGAGTGCCTGGCGTGCTCTGGTCCATGGGGTCACAAAGAGTCAGACACGACTAAACAACTAAACAACAACAACAACATAGGCATTTGGTCAGGTGCCTCTGGATGAGAGACACAAGGAAGAAAAAGCAGGTCTTCAGTCATAAGTTACCCCATCACTTTCATTCATGGGATCTCAAATTCTCTAAAAACACGAAGCCCAGAAACCTGGGATTTTACCAAAAGTTTTTTCCCCCCAGAGATCTTTTGGACCCAAGTGAGACTGAGCATGTATGCAGGTTTACTTTTCCTTCAGTGAGAGGCACAGATGATGGGTAAATTTATAACACTACAGAAAAGTGTTGTTTAAAAAAAACCAAAAAACAAAATACACCATACGTACGTCACCTCATTTCTTTACCCTTTGTTCTCGTAAGCATTGAAAAGGTTTACATAGATAGCAATGGACTCAAATCAGTTTTATGTGCAACACATTTATATTAATTGGTTTGTCCTTTCAAGTTGTGTTTATCTCTTCGTTTCCATCATTGTTTCAAAGGTCACTCTGTTCCATTTGTAAATCCAACATGACAGAGATTAGTAAAAGGTGCGGTGGGGAGAACAACTAAATGAGTACATCATCAGGCAATCACACATCTCACAACTCGTTTATCTTACAAATACAAAATACCATCAAACATTTACTAAAACTTGTTTGCTATCGTAAAAAATATTGTTGTCAGGAGGATAACCAGATCTGTCATGATAAAAATACTGAATAAGAAAGTTGGAATTATGGCTTATGATTACAATTAGTTCTTAAATTCTTCTTGAAGCCAAATGTGCTGTCACTGTTATTCAAGTGTTTTGTAGATTTGCATGTATGTATCAATTGCCACAAACCTGACTGCAATTTCTGGTTCCCTTGCGTAAATATGTGAAAAGGATCTAGGGGTCTCAGTAGACCACAAGCTTCACATGAGTCAACAGTGTGATGCAGCAGCAAAATAGTTAATGCTACTCTAGGCTGCATCAACAGAAGTACTGTATAGAATCCCAGTCAAGGGAAGTAATAGTACCACTCTATTCTGATTTGGTCAGACCACACATGGAGTACCGTATCCAGTTCTGTGGACCACAACTTAAGGAGGATTTTGACAAGCTGGAACGTGTGCAGGAGAGGGCAACCAAGATGACCAAGGATCTGAAAACCAAGATTTACAAGGAATTGTGAGGGAATTTAGCCTAGGAAAGAGTAGATTGAGATGAGGTATGATAGCCATCTTCAAATATCTAAAAGGTGTCACATGGAGGATGAAGCAAGCCTGTTTTCTCCTAAGACAACGGATTCAAGTTACAAGAAAGGAGATTCCGACTAAACATCAGAAAGAACTTCAACAGTGGAACAGACTGCCATGGGAGGTGGTGGACTTTCCTTCACTGGAGGTTTTTCAGCAGAGGTTGGATGGCCATGTGTCATGTATGGTCTAGTTGAGATTCCTGCATTGAAGAAGGCTGGACTAGCTGACCCTCAGGAACCTCTCCAACTCTTAAGACTCTATGATTCTATGTCTAACACACAAAAAGAAGTGGCAGGTATGCCCAGAGGAGAGCATCAATTGTATCTGCATCAGCGGTTGTTCCTGCTCAAAAGACAAGCCATTTTCAGTTATTAAAGTGACTTGTTATTGAAGCAACTGCATGTGGTACAGCTCTAGTTTGGCAGTGGTTCACCACTGCATAGGCAAATTATTTATCTGGAGCTCAACCCAGAAGTCACTACTCTGTCTGCATCGATTGCTAACCTTACTGTGTGAATGAAGAGGCACGAGCCTAATTAAATTCCAGACTAACTGAGCTATTCTCCTAAAATAAAGAACATGAGCAGGGGAGGATAACTTTTAAAATCACAGTTGCAAAAATGGCCTTGACTTCAATTAATTCCCTTTACAGGTTTGGCATCCGTGGCGTTACAAAAAGCGAATAAAATTATATGATATGAGCCAAACTTTTAAGGAAGAGGCTAACATTAACTAGTAATAGGCACATAAAATTGATTTCTCATCCTAACCCTATGGTGGTCTAAGTTTTAAATGTCAGTCTTATTTCTTGTGGGTTAAGTGGTGTTAGTTTCTGATACTTTTCAAAGGCCCCGGGAGCATGTCCTAGAATGAGCACTGAGTGTATCTGAAAACCAAACAGAAGCCGGGAAAACATATTTTGAATATATAATTTATAAGATTCCGTCATCCCCCACCCCCCGTGACAGTGATAAGGAAACTGTAGGAAATGCCAGAGGGTAGCTCATGATGTGAGACCATGAGACGTCTAAAGCAATGCCAACCATCTGATTGAATTGTTCTTTAGAACAGCACCTCAAGGTATTTCAGTACTTGCTACAAAAGTATATTGGAGAAATGAGGGTAAAATCAAAAGCCGATTTGGCACCGAGGAACATCAGAAATAAAATTTAGTATTAATGGAATGTTTAGGTTTTGTCCTTGTTGTCAAGCCTTTTGTAGTGCAACATACATCTATTTCCTTTAAGCACCCTTAAAAGCAAATGTAACCACATCTCATATCTCTGATGTGGTATGAGAGGGGGAAATGTTTAAGCTAGTTAAATTCCCAACAAAAACTAATATATAGGCATCTTCTTCCTCGGGGTGAATAACGGGTGGGTCCCCTTTCAATGGGACTAAAGTTTGTGGGAAGGAAAACACTGCAACACTCCCTTTGCTCTTGGTTCTGATCACAAAGAGAGAGAGAGGTGCTATTTAAATAAGTTACTTAGTGTATTATCTAGTTTGGGCCCAACCTTCAAGGGGAAAGAGAGTGAACAGCTATTGTTACTGTATACGGCTGGCAGGGGTGACAACTTGAATAAAATATTGGATGGAGGCAAGTAAGCCCCGCCCTGCATAATCATGCCATGCCCATCAACGGGGGGGGCAGCCCCCTCAAATATTTTATTTTGGAGGTGGGCAAAAACCACTCGGCCCCTAGGAGTTGGCTCCTATGATGGCTGATATAACTGCTGGCATATTCATACACTGTGCTGGTGCACACATGCACCCTGGCTGGACACATTTACACAGCTAAGAGAACTATGTGATGCTGTTTATGTCATTTCCCTGTGTGGAATTTAAGCAGTAACTTTTATGGAACTTTTAATTAAAATATGTAAGATGGGGGGAGAATGATACCTTATGAAAATACCGTATTTTTCACACGATTGGACGCACCGGACCATAGGACGCGCCTAGTTTTTTGGGGGGGAAATAAAGGAAAAAATTTTTCCCTTTGTTTCCCCCCCAAAAGCAGGTCAGGGAAACCGAACCAGGTCGAGGAACAGCGGGATAGTGGCGCTGCGCCTCCCTGCTGTCCCCCGAGCTTGTGGGGCTGGCTGATGTCTGCCTAGCGCGCGGGGCGCTCTGCTTCAGGGCGCCCCACCCGCCGGGCGGCAGGCTGCTATCCGCAGCTTGGGGAGCCTTGCGGGGAACTGCTGCAGGGCTCCCTACACTGCGGATGTATGCCTGGCGTGAGGGGCGCTCTGCTTTAGGGCGCCCCACCCGCCGGGCGGCAGGCTGCTATCCGCAGCTTGGGGAGCCTTGCGGGGAACTCCTGCAAGGCTCTCCACGCAGCGGATGTGTTCCCGAAGCGCCAGGGCGCCAACGCTCCGGGAAGCAGGCTGCTATCCGCAGCGTGGGGAGCCCTGTGAGGAACTGCTGCAGGGCTCTGCACGCTGCAGATGTCTGCCCGGCGCGAGGGGCGCTCTGCTTCAGGGCGCCCCTCGCGCCGGGCGGCAGGCTGCTATCCGCAGCGTGGGGAGCCTTGCGGGGAACTCCTGCAAGGCTCTCCACGCAGCGGATGTGTTCCTGAAGTGCCGGGCGCTCTGCTTTCAGGGCGCCCGACGCTCCGGGAAGCAGGCTGCTATCCGCAGCTTGGGGAGCCTTGCGGGGAACTGCTGCAGGGCTCCCCAAGCTGCGGATGTATGCCTGGCGCGAGGGGCGCTCTGCTTCAGGGCGCCCCACCCGCCGGGCGGCAGGCTGCTATCGGCAGCGTGGGGAGCCTTGCGGGGAGCTCCTGCAAGGGTCCCCACGCTGCGGGTGTGTTCACGAAGCGCCGGGAGCTCTGCTTTCAGGGCGCCCGACGCTCCGGGAAGCAGGCTGCTATCCGCAGCCTAGACACGGCTAGCGGAGCGCTAATCCCGAAGCTTGGGGCGTGCGGAGCTCAGCGCGCCCCAAGCTTCTGGGCGCCAGCAAGGTCTCCGCTAGCCGTCGCGGGGCTCTCCCAGGGCTAGCGGAAACCTTGCCGGCACCCAGAAGCTTGGGGCGCGCTGAGCTCCGCACGCCCCAAGCTTCTGGATTAGCGCAGTGGTCCGCTAGCCCTGGGAGAGCCGGGCGACGTCGCGGGGCTCTCCCAGGGCTAGCGGAGACCTTGCCGGCACCCAGAAGCTTGGGGCGCGCTGAGCTCCGCACGCCCCAAGCTTCGGGATTAGCGCAGTGGTCCGCTAGCCCTGGGAGAGCCGGGCGACGTCGCGGGGCTCTCCCAGGGCTAGCGGAGACCTTGCCGGCACCCAGAAGCTTGGGGCGCGCTGAGCTCCGCACGCCCCAAGCTTCGGGATTAGCGCAGTGGTCCGCTAGCCCTGGGAGAGCCGGGCGACGTCGCGGGGCTCTCCCAGGGCTAGCGGAGACCTTGCCGGCACCCAGAAGCTTGGGGCGCGCTGAGCTCCGCACGCCCCAAGCTTCGGGATTAATGCAGCGCTCCGCTAGCGGTGGGAGAGCTGGGTCTCCCACTCCTAGCGGATAGCTTCCTGAAGCCTGGAGAGCGAGAGGGGTCGGTGCGCACCGACCCCTCTCGCTCTCCAGGCTTCAGCGAAAGCCTGCATTCGCTCCATAGGACGCACACACATTTTCCCTTGCTTTTTAGGAGGGAAAAAGTGTGTCCTATGGTGCGAAAAATACGGTAGTTACTGTAACTTTAATAACTTAGTGAGTCCCAAAGAATAACCCAAGAATACCTCGGGTTGAAGTATCTTCGGGTTGAGAGTTTTCGAGTTGCGCTCCGCGGAGACCCAGAAGTAACGGAACGCGTTTCGCCGCTCGCACATGCGCAGGTTTCACCACTCGCGCATGCGCAGACGATCAAAATGACGTTATGCGCATGCGCGGAAGCGGCGACCCATGCACGCGCAGACGCGGGTTGCGTTCGCTTCAGGATGCAAACGGGGCTCCAGAACGGATCCCGTTCGCATCCAGAGGTACCACTATAGCTAAAAAGCGAGGAATAAATCAAGTTACCATGGTTAAAAAAGACCTGGACATTCCTTAGTGGTGTTAACTTTCTGAAACCTTCAATGGCTCCTGTCACTGTGTTTATGCAAGCTATATATATAATTCCATTTATTCTGATCATTTACCACTTGTAGCATTTGGCCATCTACATATATTATCAAACCAAACATATTCTATCTCTGCTCTCTCTCCCACTCTGAAGTTCCATGTATACACACCATGGTTTTTAACTACTCTTGAAAGTGACCCGCTGATACCCAAGCCTGACATTTTTATAGTTTGTGTAGTAACATGGGGGAACTAAATTCACAGTTGAATTACAGTGATGGGATAAAGGGTGTGTGGGTGTGTCCGTGTTGTAAGGGGAGGGGGAGATAGCATTTGATGTGGTCTTTCCACAATTAAGTAAAATTATTATTGATTACCGTATTTTTCGCTCTATAACATGCACCTGACCATAACACGCACGCAGTTTTTAGAGGAGGAAAACAAGAAAGAAATATTCTAAACGAAACAGTGGATGTATGATTTTTGTGGTTCATGCTGTGGCCACAGACATGTGATCTGACAGTGAGTTTGGGGTAGCCCAATACAAAAATCCTGAGGATCCATGTGGATCCGTGCTTTGTAACCACGTTTTAAGTGGGGAGGGAAGGAAAAACACTCAAGGGACAAGGAGCACACGTGGGGGGGGGTGGAGAAGGATGCTGCGAATAATGCAGGAGAGGCTCCTCTCCGGCTTTGCTCCTTTAAAACAAGCAGGCTCTGCTTCTATCCCTCCTCCCCGGCAAGGAAACCGTGATAGTAACCATTCTGAGACAAATCAAGAAAAATTGCGACCAACACTCCTCCCCAACAAGCGCAGTGAGGTCAAAACACACACAGAGAGAGAGAGAGAGAGAGAGAGAGAACTGGCCCTAAAGTCGCAGGGCGCTGGGAGAGTGCAGGGGCGCAGGGAGAGTGAATGGAAGCAAGAGAAGGAGAAGGAGCCCTCACACACACACTGACACACAGTGTCAATCCTAAAGTCGCAGGGGCGTGCAGGGGCGCTGGGAGAGTGAACAGGAAGCAAGAGAAGGAGAACGATGCCTCACACACACACAGACACACAGTGTCAATCCTAAAGTCGGAGGGAGAGCGCACGGGTGCTGGGAGAGTGAAGGGGAAGCAGGAGGAGGAGCCCTCACACACACGGAGACACACACAGTGTCAATCCTAAAGTCGGAGGGAGAGCGCAGGGGGCTGGGAGAGTGAAGGGGAAGCAGGAGGAGGAGCCCTCACACACACGGAGACGCACACAGTGTCAATCCTAAAGTCGGAGGGAGAGCGCAGGGGGCTGGGAGAGTGAAGGGGAAGCAGGAGGAGGAGCCCTCACACACACGGAGACACACACAGTGTCAATCCTAAAGTCGGAGGGAGAGCGCAGGGGGCTGGGAGAGTGAAGGGGAAGCAGGAGGAGGAGCCCTCACACACACACACAGCCCCTACAGTGGCTAATCCAAAATCGGACAGCAAAAAACTGCAGGCAGGGACAGAGAGCATGGGGTTGTTTTAAAGCAGCCAACTCCCGCTCTGCTTCTCTCCCTCCTCCCCGGCTCCGCTAGCTGACAGGAGCCGCTTACACCCGCTTTGCTGTTTCAAAGCGAGCCAAGGACTGCTCATGACTGCAGCAAATTCCCCCGCCATCTGTAGGCATTCGCTCCATAACACGCACAGACATTTCCCCTTACTTTCTAGGAGAAAAAAACTGCGTGTTATGGAGCGAAATTTACGGTACTTCTGTTTACTTGCTAACTTACATCATTCTGCCAGTTTCTAAACCTGCATTGAAATGCCTTCCTGCTTCATCTTTGAGTCTTCTCAATGACCTTTTTTCCTTTTTCTTTTTTTGGCAGTACTTCCTCTACTTGGCCACTTCCCCTCTATTTTGATATATGTATGGTTTAAATATACTAGACCTGAGGTCTTGCAATGTGGCAAAAATGTACAAGAAGTCAAACGAAAGTGCATCTAAACTCCATTATTTCACTATTAACCCTAAGGCTGCAATCCTTACACACGCTGACTTTGGAGAACGTCCCACTGAAATCAGTAGGGTTTGCATTTGAGCAGGTATGTAATAGGATTGCAATGCTGGTCTAATGAAATTTAACAGGCGGCGGTTGTAGCTTCTTCTGATGGAAGGATAAAAATAATTATTCCAAGCGTTTGCATGACAAAAAGGGGGAAGATATGATTAAAACAATTTCTATCCCGCTAGTGGAATTTGGTCTCCTACGCAGAACCACAACATCCTTGCCTTTGTATTCTCTTTCGTTCGTTCGTCCCTTTGCAGTGCAGATTATAGGCCCTAGCACGCAAAATGACCCCAAGGAAGTAAGTACATTTCTTGGCTGAACAATTTATCAACAGCTTGAAATGACAGGAATGGTGATTCAATCCTGCATCTTAGCATATCGGATGTAGGCCACATTCCTCAGTGTGTGGAACCCGGAGAGCGGGAAAGAAGTCCCTGTCGCATTTGCCCTTTCATAGAGATGGAAATATTATTAGAAAGGACATAAACAGACTAATTAAATCACAGCAGTATGGCCGAGATGACAGCTGGTACAGCGTGTGACTGAGCCGATCCATATCTGCACGCAGGAGGCCCTTCACTTCCAATCCACTCGCTATTAGGTGCTCTCAGGCTTGCTGTGCAGACATTAAATAATAACATATCATTTCCAAGGCTAAAGTGACTTAAAGAAATAAAAAAGGGGATTTTCTAACCAAGAAATCTTTTGTGCCATAAGGAAGCGGAGAGAGAATTAGGGGAGGGAGGTGCAAGGAAGAAAGGGAGAATCATTTACCACACAGTTCTGTTTTTGAGATAAAGATGTAATAATGCCATTACCTTTCATCAGCAGGATCCTTGAAAATCAACACTCTTTGCTTATCATGCTGTGAAATACAAATAGAGCTAAAGGCATGGTCCACAAGGCACCGCAGCAGCTATATTAACTAACAGATCTGCCCTTTGTGAAAGAAACCGTATCCGTTTCATTAGTGAAGACTCTAATTCAAAACTGTTGAAAATGAACTGCACACACTGTTTTAATAACAACATTCCTAGTCATTATCAAACTAGCAATTCTCTCAGTGCTGAATAAATGCAAGGGCCAATGTTTCCATTAGAACCTGCTGTTAAGAAAAACCATATTCTAAACCTTTCTGCTTCCCTTCCTGTTTGGTCTTTCAAGTGTCACGGCTCCCTACATCATTGCTGTCAAAGCTACACACACATTCCCCCGAATATACAAAATGTTTATCCATCAACGTTTTTAAAAATAGCTAATTCAACTATAGTCAAAGGCACCTGCAAAATGTGGCACAACTGCTCTCGGAGAATACTGAATTAAACAGACAGTTTGAAAATTACTTGTCCAAACCTTTCATGTAATTTCCACTGAGGGCAAACCTGTAAACTGGTGCAGATCACCAAATTATGAACTGGAAAGAAGGGTTCTATATCTAAGACCAAGAAAGATATCCCAGTTTGGGCATACACTTCTGAAGTACCATGAGGAAAGCAGGAGATAGGCAAAGAGCAATTTATGGGAAGCTGGAGTGCATTTCTAAACTCATGGTGCATAATATAGAATGAATATCTAAAATTATTAACGAAATGTTTGCAAGAAACCCAGTGCCGAATAGAAATTTAGAGAGCATCACCACCAGTTTCTGTGATGTATCACAAACCTTTAAAAAACTTGAAATCATACTTTATTTTATTTTTTAATGCTTTTAAAGAAACATAATTAGTGCCTGGATTAATTATACATTAATTAGTACCTAATTATTAGTGGTACCTACAGAAAAGAGTTAAAATGGTATCTGATTTTCAAACATGTTAAGGCACACACTTCTAACCTTATAACTAAAATCACTTGTCCTTTATGAAATCCACAAAGTTAACGGCTACTTTTCTAAGTAAAAAGAGCCATATGGACAATGTTTGACTTTTGAGTCAAATAAGAACACAACACAATTTAAGTCATGTACAATTTATTTTTATTACTGTGAGCTTCCTACTGGGTCCAGGGACTAGCAAGTCACAGCAGGCACTGTGTCAAGCAACATATGATTTGTAGTTCCATTATTCTTTCTCTCCCCCCCCCCCAAAAAAGCAACCATAGGAAGTTGGAACCTTCAGTAGAGAGCCAGACTATGTAGAAGAGGGTCAGAGCATGTAGTACTTCCCTTGCCAGCCCTTTATACAATCAAATTTCCCTTCCCTGGGGCATTTTTCCTACCCAGGAAAGATACAGGTCTTGGATTAAGACTCTTCGTGGAGATAAAAGCAACTTCCTAGGGTGTGATTCTGGGTGAGCCCCAAAGGGGCATCCTCATTAAACGTGCATGCAGAGAGGTGGAGGCACAGACACAAGTTGCTCCAATCAGGGAGTGGACACACAAACACCCCAGTCAGACCCCATGGACTTACACAATCCTGACTTTGACACCCCCACTTCCGCTGCTCCTGCTGGTGTGGAAAGTTAACTACCGAAAGATGGTCCCTCCGTCTCTGTTGCCAAGCTGTAGTCATTTGCAGTTTTGCTTAGTGAACATACTCACCAGTCTACATTGCTGGTCACCTTCCACTTTAGGCCTCCTTGTCCTGTCCTTTGCTTTCCGTCCCTTTCCTAATTACCTACTACTTCCTTCTAAGACTCATATTTTAGTCCACTAACCCTTCCCAGGTAAGGCAGCGTTGCAGGCTGGTGATGCCTCTTCCACTAGATCCATCATGGGTTCAGGTTGCTGGGACTGCCTGGATGGCAAGGGGGTTTGGAAGCTCCCCACACCAACCAGGATTTGGATCCAAGCCTGCCTACATGATTGGCCAATGACAGGCAGGCTTGGAGGGAGGGCCTGCCTCAGGGGCAGGCCTGACGGAGCAGGTATGCTTCCTTCAGGCTCACTCCCGAGGCATTTAAAGCAGCCTGTCCTGGTCCCGACACCTGGTCACCCTCATCAGATGCTACACCCAACAACCCCCTTTTGTTCATGCTGTGTCTTGGGTATTCTGACCTTGGTATGACATTGTTGGGCGTGTATTCGGTGCCAGGCAGGAAATTGTCCACCCGGCAAACTGGCTCCAACCTAATGGTTTTGCCTAACTCATAGCAAATGTCACAACTTTGGCAGTTGGATTAGTCTTGGTTGAAGGCGAGCTTGTAGTCTCTGATTGCTCCTCCAATTGTGGGGCAACTTGTTAAAGGAGGAGTTGCTTAAGTCCATATGCCCAGGCACAATTTCACAATTAGTATCTTCCAGTACACTGCTATGACAAATAACGAGGGAAAATAAGATTGCTGCCAGGTTTATTAAAAATAAAATCTTTCTACCTTCATTATCAGAAGCCAAGTTGTTGAGCCCTGCCAAAGATTATGAGTTGAGTTGAGTTGAGTTCTAAGCTGAAACAGTTTAGAAAAATGAGGTTAAATCCTCACCCACTTTAGGTGACTGGAAGAAAACTGCACCAACTCTCTCTCACACACACAAAAGAAAACAGAAGTGTCTTCTTTTTTACTCAACAATGTAATATTAACTAATCAAACATATTTCAAGCAACAATAATAATTCGTTATGTGTAAAATTGTAGTACATTTGCTAGTACACTGTTGTACAAGCCGCAAAAATATTTTAATACTATAACCTACTAGGAAATGCAACTGTTTTTTTTTCACTGTACAGTAGTTTGAGAAATGTTCTGGCATGTTATAAAACTGAGAACAGCCCAGCGGACCAACATTACTGAAATGAAGGTAATACCAAAATCTGATAGTATGACTGACTAAATGTCAGCAGCAACAGGTGCAGCTACAGAAACTGTGATATTCAGTCACCACTACCAGGAAAGGTTCAGGTGGGAGTTGTGTGTTTAGTGGCTTAAATCACTATTTGGGGGACGGGGATACAAAAAAAATGAATTTGTAGGGTGACGTGCTACATCTCTGCAGAGATGCATGACTTGTAGTAGTTGCACCAATGGCAACATCAACCTACATATCCTGCTAGTATTCTCTGTGGGCACACTTAAACTGTGAAACCTGGGCTAATCTTATCTCCTTGGCTACCACCTGGCAATGATGGCCAGTACATTCATGAGTCCAAATCCCCAGTTCTACACATCCCACACAGACTGCTTTATATTTCATACTGAAACCCAACTGCATAAGTGGATTTCTATTGCACAAGTGGCTACATATCAAGGATTATTGTCCTTTAACTTTTTAGGTTCAGAGTTAACTAATGAGTTACGCTACTGCAAGCCAGAGGAAGGTCTTTTGCTGGTGAAATGGGGCTTTTCTTCCCCTCTCCTCCCCTTCATGCCCCCATTCGCCCCTCAAATTGGGTCGGGGAACCCCCAGTACAGCGCATGGGGGAGGGGTGAGATCTTCCCATCTGGCAAGCTGAAAGGCTTGCGCCAATGGAACAATCTCCTTAGTTGAATTCCTCCCTCAGAGTTTAAATTCCTTACACATCTGCTAAATAAGCAGGAGCAAAAGCAGTTTGCCACTAGAAAGGGCTTGCAATAACTGCAAATCCCAAAGCAGCAAGTACAAAGCAAGTCTTGCTATTCAATGGGGAACCTTTTGGACTCTAGCATTGGGCCTTTCTTTGCTGCATGAAATATTCAAATAGTGCTTATGCACAACACAGTGTTAATGCATTTGTCTTGGGATTCATTTCATCCAACCCAATATTTTGAAAAAATTGTACCACACAATAAACACTTTTGTAAACACATGAGAAAAAATGAAACCCAGGTCTACTCAACAGCAAATTTATAATTACTGGTAAGGAAAATATGTATACGGAGAAAACAAGTTTTGGAGCATCTTCTTATTGGTTCATTGCAACTTGTGTTTTACAACCTGAAAATTGTCAAAGCCGACCGCAAAAATTTTAGTAGACTTGTAGATAGTAACATAACAATATCAATAAGATGTGTACATACATCATTGGCCACGGAGCTGCAGGGCAAGGATGAATTTGCACATGTCTGAACTGTGGTTCAAGCCCAGGGAAGCTCTGAACCCAGGAAAAGTTGTTGGAATGATAATACTTTAAGTAGAAAGGAAGGTTTATAATCATTTGGTTTAGACTGTAAACCTAAGAGTTCTACTTCCAATTAAAGGCAATAAACTTACTATTTAAGGATAGGGTGGCAAATCTCTTGGAAGACTAATAAAATTTACATTAGCTTCTAATAAAGTATCATTTGAATGAAACTTTGTCCTGAAACATTGGACTGTTTCTACTGTGTATTTTGCCTTTTCGCCTCCCTTTAAGCTATAGAAGAATTACACACTTTAATGGTTGTTGTGTTAGTCGGTTACATTTTTTTTTTAAAAAAAGCAGTTCTGTGACATCTTAAATACTATGTTTTATGGCAGTGCAAGCTTTCATAGGCCAGAGCCCACTTTGTCAGATGATAGTTAGATTTATATGGCCTGCCTATGGAGAATTTCATCTGTCATTTGCAGTGAAACTGAAGCTTACAGCGTTTAAATATTTAGCTATTTCAGGGCACTTCCTTATATTTGTGGAGAAGAATCACACAGACTCTAATAGGATTTATCAAAGTAATACAATTAGTTAAGTCACATTTCTTATTATGGCATGCTTAAAATATCATGTTGCTATAATTGTCAGGACATCAGTGGATACAACAATGAAAGAAAGTAGATAGACCAAAAATTCTAAAACTATGGTTCAAATTTCTTGCTGAAGAAGCAAATTATGAAAAAATAGAAAGTAGTGCAGTGCTTGGATCTAACATAAAGAGAGTATTTTGTAAATAAAATCATAAAACATTCTTGTTACATTTCTTTGCTCCATTTTGACTGGAGTTACAAATATATGTTTGGGCCAGAAATAAACTAAAGCTTTATTTTCGTACTGATCTTAAATGATACAAGGATTTACGGTAAGTACACCAATATATGTGCTGCTTCAAAGCCTAAAGTCCACCACCACCACCCCAATCACACACACATCCCTAGATTATAACCCTCAGGAAGCAGCCTTAGCCAATTCCAATTTTTAACATGTCATTTAACATGTCAGGAGTCTTGGTTGACCACAAACTTGACATGAGCCAACAGTGTGACGCAGCAGCTAGAAAGCTAGAAATGCAATTCTGGGCTGCATCAGTAGGAGTATAGCATCTAGATCAAGGGAAGTAATAGTGCCACTGTATTCTGCTCTGGTCAGACCTCACCTGGAGTACTGTGTCCAGTTCTGGGCACCACAGTTCAAGAAGGACACTGACAAACTGGAACGTGTCCAGAGGAGGGCAACCAAAATGGTCAAAGGCCTGGAAACGTTGCCTTATGAGGAACGGCTAAGGGAGCTGGGCATGTTTAGCCTGGAGAAGAGGAGGTTAAGGGGTGATATGATAGCCATGTTCAAATATATAAAAGGATGTCACATAGAGGAGGGAGAAAGGTTGTTTTTCTGCTGCTCCAGAGAAGCGGACACGGAGCAATGGATCCAAACTACAAGAAAGAAGATTCCACCTAAACATTAGGAAGAACTTCCTGACAGTAAGAGCTGTTCGACAGTGGAATTTGCTGCCAAGGAGTGTGGTGGAGTCTCCTTCTTTGGAGGTCTTTAAGCAGAGGCTTGACAACCATATGTCAGGAGTGCTCTGATGGTGTTTCCTGCTTGGCAGGGGGTTGGACTCGATGGCCCTTGTGGTCTCTTCCAACTCTATGATTCTATGATTCTAAGATTCATTAATTCATTGTTTCTGGAGCTTCAATCTGCTGACACTACAAGCGCAATTTAGACCTGGGGAGGCATCTCACTTTTCTTTTAAATGCTATTGACTATCTAACACAAAACACCACTGTTTCACCAATCCTTTTATAAATTTGCTAATCCCTGTTCAAATTATTACATCAGAGTGCCTGCCTCACACTTTCCAGCAGTGAAATGCAAGGGAACAAATCCCAGAAACAGTACTGGCATCCGAAATATTCTTTACGTCAAATTCATTGCGCCAAATTCCTTTTCTGTCCCTTAAGTGCGCCTTTCATACTAAAAAAGTCTAAGAACCTGTTATCTGATGCACTATCCCGGGAATGTGGCATTTCCACAGAATAAATACAAAAATGCATTTTTAACAGGAAAGTGAAACACTTAACATATAATGTACTGCTCTAGGGCGTTTTGACTACTGCTTTGCAAAGACTTGTGATAGCAGGTTTACCCATTTATCCTAAAACAGTGATAAAGAGTGTCTGAATGATTGCCAAATGCATGTCATATGTCTAAAGCAACTTGTGGGTAATGTCTTATTCTTCAGGTTAAATTTTTATTATCACAAGGAGAAAGCACTTGTATATCATGTCTAACTACTATGGCTGACATTTGTCTTGAGACACCTATTTTTCTGCACAATGCAACTTTTCAGAAATGCAACTGAGCTGTGCATAACCAGTGTGTTTGTCCCTTTGTGAAATACCTGCAAAACCAGAAATGTAAAAGCAGCATACATGGATGTGTACATACTCAAAACAACAGGAGGGAAAAGGCGTTAAAGTATGTTAAGCAACGGCAGAAAAAAATCTTACGAAGTAACAATACTGCCATTGAATAGAGACTTTAGAAAGAGCACGCTCTGGCTTTTTCACCCTCCGATTTGGAATCTGCTCACAGTACTGCCAGCTTAACCAAAAAGGATTAACTCTCATATCCAACTGAGAACACAGATAATTCTCAGTAATTGGTAAAAAATGAAGATGAATGGGTCTGAGAGATAAGGAGCAATTAGCTCATCAGCAGTTACAGCTGTGCACTCAATCCGGATCCATCTCCTGAGTCTCGGCCCCTTTTAAAGAACCCAGGCAGGAGAAGCACACAGGACACCTCCTCCTTCCCAAAATCAGTGGTGTACCTGCCCATCATTCTTCCTCTTCCTTTTTATTTCCTCACTGTACACGACACCTGTCATAGCATTCTATGTAAATTACTACCTCCCCTAGGACCGAAGTCTACAGCCAATCTTCCTTTTCAACTTAAGGAAGGGGGGGCGCAGAAACCAAATGACTACTGTAGACAGTCTTAAATTCCCTGTCAATCGTTTCATTATAGCAGCATCATCTGTTTGAAAATATAAGCAATTCCCTCATCTAATTATAGGGAGGATTTGAGGTTCATTAACATTGCCAAGCAAGAGATTCAGATGTGCAACCGCAGAGCTGTGCTCAGTGGCCTGCATGTGTTCTCTGTTTCCTTGTATTTGCTTTCTCAAGGACTCGAAGACTTTCTTCCCCCCCCCCCCCCGAAGCCATAAAATTAATTCTTCCTTCTAAAATAAGACACATGAATTGAGAGAAAGGAAATGACTACATTTTAAACTGTTCTGTTCTTAGAGGCAGCCACTGGAGGCAAATATTTTCTAATCAATTGCTCTGATACTCTTGCGCTGTCGTTTTGTAGAGCAAAGAATATAATAAGTTTAGGGAAGGCAAAAAAATTCTCGGGCAACAGATCTTGACTTATCGTAAACATGTCTCTTACTGTTTTGAACGTTGTAAATTTGTGCAGATAAAAAAGGAAGTCTGGTGTGTCAAGAACACCACTCCATTTTCAACACATCTTGTGGTTGCCTCATGGATCATTCTATCCAAGGCCCTTACATTTCCTAACTAATGTGTTTAGAAACAGAGAACACTAAAGTCATTTCGATTGCTTCATTTCCTTAAAGAAATAATAGCAGGAGTTTTTAAAAAGTATAATTGCAGCTTAAACAATGAGATTTGTTTTTGGGAACATCTGTTTTGAGATCATATTGTAAATGAACTCATTTCCTACTTTGCAAGTAATTTACTATTGTTGATCACTGTTTACAAGATATGTGGCTCAATCATTAGGTAATGGCAAAGGCTCTTCACAGATCCTTGGAGAATGCTTTAGAATGTTTGCTCAGTATTATTCTGACATTAATGCTTAAAGCAGGGGGGAAATGGGTGATTTTCCCTTCCATCTTGATAAGCCACTGTCCACAAAAATAGGTCATACCTGTATAGCATGCTTTCTTAAAACGTTCTTATAACTTTTTGGTCTCCATTTCTATCCTTTTCCCAATGAACACAGTCTGATATTATACAGTGGTACCTCTGGTTACGAACTTAATTCGTTCTGGAGGTCTATTCTTAACCTGAAACCGTTCTTAACCTGAGGTACCGCTTTAGCTAATGGGGCCTCACGCTGCCGCCGCGCTGCCAAAGTTCTTAACCCAAGGTACCACTTCTGGATTAGCAGAGTTTGTAACCCAAAGTGTTTGTAACCCAAGGTGCCACAGTAGTATCTACACACACAAACACACAACTTCTACAGCTTCAAGAAAAAGCTTCAATTTAAAAACGCATGTTTTGTGTCATAAGAAGCTCTTTGTGAAGGAGAAAATGGTGTGTACCGGTACTTAGAATCCCAAAAGTTCAAGGCTACCCCCATTCTCTTTAAAAGCCATAGACAGTGGTGGACATGTGGCATCTATTGTATGTAAACATGGAGCTGTCTCCAGAGCCGAAGTGAATGGGAAGTCCCCACCCAGGAGCTACATGCAAACACCATAGCACTCAACATTTATATAGCACTTCAGATGGTTCAAAGCACTTCAGATCCATTATCTCAGCAATCCTTACAACGATGCCAGGAGAGGTGTCAATTTTATTATTTTGTATTTTAGATTTGGGGAAGCGGGGTGGGGAGGAGAGTGAGACAGAGAAACTGTGGCTTCTCTAAAGCTAACCAGGGACTCGTAGTTCACAGCTAAGAGTCCTGGCTCTCAAAGTGAAGGCCCTCTATAGCAAGCCCAGGAAGCAGCCTTCTACTTCAGACCACTGCTCTATCTTACACCATACCACCAACACTAACTGGCTGCCTGGCCTTTGAGGAATCACAAGATTGGAAGGGATCTTAAGGGTCATCTTGTCCAACCCCCTGCAATGCGCCTGGGGAGGTTGGCACCATGGCCAGAGCCAAAATAAGCCTTTACTGTAACTACTTCATGGCGAATCCTGGCACCTTTTTTTTCTAGAAAAAGGACACAGGATATATGAGGGGAGGGATTCAGTGCCCCCATCATCCAAACTGATGATTTGCATGGTTAGGGATACAGCACTGATCACCTATTAGAGAATGGAAACAGAGACCTGATCCATGAAGGAAAACACAATGCTGCTTGATGAATACGAGTTTTACGAAGCACATTACACCTTTTGTACATGTGGCTTACATTCATAAAGGTGATCTGCAGGTGGAATCTTGCTTCTGCACACAGATTTGTGCGCACACACACACATGCACACACACACACCACAGATAATAAAGAAAAAAATGGACACCTATATAACTAGTGAGTGCCTAGAATCCACATAATCAGATTTTGTTCTTGGGCTGACCTTTCAGATAGCATTCCCCCCAAAACCTGAACAGCTCCAGCATGTTCATGCTATTTTATCCCTATTTTTTTGGGGGGGGGGCGTTATTCTGAGACAACCTTCTGTAAGGCCAGTTAAGGAAAAACATGAGTTGCACCTCTTTGGATCCCAGCCAGCTTATTTTAAACTCATTTTTGCATTTGCATTAGAGAAATAATTACAGAAATAAAAGGCTTTCTACTAAATATGAATGTGACCTTGCTCTTAAAGGGGGGCGGATCACTTTATAAGATCATACTCTTAAGAATAGTACGGCTTTGATGTCTGGCTTATGTAGCTGTTACTTTAAACAACCAGGCTAAAATAATTTATCTCTGCTGCATGCTCTGTGAGAAGTTGCCACTAAAAAGAATCCAGGACATTTTTCCTTCTTATCTGCAGTGTAGCTGGTATCAGCCAAGCTGTCACAAGACAGTGCTTGATATAAACAAGAGATTGCAAAGACATCTCAGTAATCAATATTAGGATGGCTACAGTATGGAAGCCCCAACCACTGCATATCATTTGTCTCAAGCATCTATTTCTATGACCAAATGAAGCATTAATTCAAATCATAAATCTATGGTGATTTAAAACTGGGAATGAGCACCTGCCTGCTTTAATGATTTATTTTGTACATTTCAGTAAGCAGGAGATTTGTCCATATGAACTGACAGGTCACCTTCAGATGCCAGTACTAGACTGTTTATCACCATGCAGACTAGCATCTCATCTTAGCAAGTAAATATTAAACTAAAAGAATGCTAGCTGATTGTGGAAAGGAGAGAACAGGTATTGCGGCTATATATTTTATTTAAGCCACACTTGGAGCCCTCCATGTGGATTTCCTGTTTCCCAAAGCTTAAAAGGCTGCAACAAAAAATGGGGAGGTAAGAGAAGTAATAAATGATTAGTTTTTATTGTAGTTTACCTCCTTCAGATCATTTTATTTCGTGACTTTTCCCCTGTCGCTGCTATGATCATAGTGATTATGGTTATTTTAGAGTACCTACAGTAAGGGCTGTACCTAAAATAAAATACTAAAATACTCCAACTTCAGGTTTACTGTCTGAGAAAAGCACCCAAGATTAAAGTGTTGAAGGCAGTGCAATTTTAGAATGCCATGGGTACCCGAGGACAGAGAAATGGCTTCCTCTTTGTGGAATTCTCTCCCCAGGAAGGCTCACCTAGCACCTTCATTATACATGTTTAGGTGCCAGGAAAAAATGCTCCTCTTCAACCAGGCCTTCTATCCCACAATGTGTTGGGGGGGGGTTGCTCTTATTGTGTATTTTGTGTTTTTATTTTGTGTTTTTATGCTGCAAATTTCCCTGCCCATGAAGGGCAGTATATAAATTTAAATAAACAAACAGATCTCCCACCAGACTTTGCTCCTCCTTATCTGTTTTTCTTTGTTTTGCTGATGTCCAGAGGAACTGCAACTTGCTCTTCCTCGTTTGCTAAAGAAGTAACATGCTAAACATGTGAATTTGTATGTATGGATAGACTTGAAGCTGTTATGGGTGGTTACTGAACTAAGCCACTGTTTCAAAGCATTTTATGTTCAGGGAACACTTTTCACACTGATTTGTCTGCTGTGGAACCCCTGAATGTTTTGAAGGATGCTTGGGAATGTTTGCAGGGGTATGCTCAGACAATGTGGGGAATATTATGTGCCCTGCAATATACCAGGAGCACCAACTCGCCCTCAGGATTATGAAGGCCCACCACTGCGACACGGATGTGCAACGTCACA
Organism: Podarcis melisellensis; assembly: GCF_964234715.1. NCBI lineage: Eukaryota > Metazoa > Chordata > Lepidosauria > Squamata > Lacertidae > Podarcis > Podarcis melisellensis. The sequence goes on from NC_138531.1 coordinate 9,268,413, forward strand.
TGCACACACCTGCATGTTGCGGCACGATTTGGAGGCGGGCTCCTCTTCCTCCTCCTCTCCACAGCCAGCAAGACACCCTTTTCCACAGGGAGGGGCTTGAACTTGGAGGCAGAAACATGCTGCTTCTGCATCCGCCACCTCCCAAAGGGTGACGGCGGAGGGTGGAGCTGAACTGCTTCTCTCTCGGAGGCAATGCCACAGAGACTGGCTGGCTGCCTCTCTCCGGCTTTGCTCATTGACTTCGGCCCCCACCACCTACTGGAGTTGGCTCTTATGCAACTAACCCATCATTCCTGTGTTTGCAGAACTACTAATCTCTCTACAAGACCATATCCAAATACTGCCATCTGAATACTATGCTCAATGGTTCTAATATAGAGATTCAAGGGTAAAAAAAACCCACATTGATATGAACATCAAAATCTAACTGTACTGTAAACACAGCTTCCAAATAAGCTAGCAATGACATTTGTACAGCTTATTTTAAAATCTGTCCTGTTTTTTTTGGGGGGGGCTGTTCAATGCAGGTGCCATTGACACTGTGCAGAATAATGGTTCCTCTAGATCTCTCATTGTTTACTGTGACAATGGGTCATTAAAAGAGTCTCATTGTTAAGCACTGATTGATCTGGTTCTATTATTAGTTTGTATTCTTAGGGCTGCAAGGGGGGGTGGGGCAAGCTGTATCATGGTGACAGAAACATCCTCATCCCAGAAGTTCCAAGCAGAAGCAAAAAGAAAAAAGTGCAAGCCGATCCGAGAAGAGTGATGGATGTGGATTAAGCATGCAGTGTGTTTGGGTTTAGATACGTTTGATGCATGAGAAGGTGGACTGGACAGGCTCCAAATCTATTGCACAGTTGACAAAAGGAAATGCAGTGCAGAGGCAAAGGCCAGGTACTATCAAAAACACTGTTCTGTTCTACATTACAAATGGAAAAATATGTGGAGGCAGAGATGTATAGGAACATGCTTACAGACTATCGGGTTGTTCCATATGCTGCATTCGTTTTCGACCTGGATTCACGATGCAACACAGAGGCTGACAATTTTTTGGCTGGAAACATTTGTTGTCACCAGGACCCACACACCTTTCTCCTCCAGGCGGCAAGGTATTCTGATGCTCAAAAAGGCAGCACCATCTCAGGGTGGAAATCCCCGGCTGCTCTTTTGAGCTCTAAGCTTGGAGCTGGGGGAATAGGAGAAATCAACCCCCTCCCCAACACAGCTCAGAGCCAGTGGGGCAGAAGCTTGATGTGCAACTTTGTCACACACAGGTGTTCTGGGTTCACAATGCCCCTTGAGTGCGGAGGGCACCCCACACATTTCTAAACATTCATCTCCAGCTTCATGCTGAAGGGACAAGGTGGAATCACATCCGATTCTCCCAGCTTCTAGTTCCAGGTTCAGGATCATTTAGCTAACCAGAACCCAGAACCAAAGTGATGATAAGTGAGATTATGGATCCCTAATCCAATATCATCATTCTTCTCACCTCATCCTGGGGCTATTTAGACCAAGGTTATTAACAAAACTCTGTTCATTGTGCTTCAGACCCAGATTTATAGGGACAAAAATGCATGGCACTTTAAACACCAGTATCAAAATATCAGCCACACTTACACATGTATATGTGTGTCTGTGTGATAACTAATTCAGAAAAATAAAGGCAAGTCCAGAGAAAACGAAGGAAATTGAGACTTCCAGAAAGGATGCTGGAGTTTTAGTTCCATTCTTAAAATCTCTAAATATTAGAATCGTCAACCAATACTTTTGAGCAATTGCCTGCCTTTTAAATGAATTATCACTTAATTAAATGGCCATATTTATGTATTACAAAACCCTCAACATGGATGTCTTTTTGAGATATGAAAGAAAGTATAAGAGAGCTTAACATTTAATCAAAATACTATGCACTGCTGGCAAGAAATGGCACCCTCAATAATGCCTTTTATATTTCCTACTAGAATCTAAATAGTCTCAAAAAGTAAGCAAGCCCTACTAAACCTGTCATTTTGAACAAGTCATTTTACTTTTGTCAAGCTACATAAAAAATAGAAGATGTTCTTCATACCTCTCCTTTTCTCAATTGCTTAAAGGTAGCATCTACCCGTTCTCCCCCTTTAAAAAATATATGGCGTGTACTGTGCTTCTTGCAACCAATCCCTGCTCATTTCATTCAGCCAAGAAAACTATTCTTGTTTCTTTGCCTTGTGCTTCCCTTGCCCCACTCACCAGCACATATCCTCCTTTGAGACCACTTTTAGTGGTGACCATTAAACTTCTGTGTTCATATCTATCTTCCCCATTCCCGAAACAGTTTTCCTAAGTGTACCTGTAGCTCCTCAACCCCCCGCCCCACCCCCCACCCCCGGTTGCTGAAACATTAACAGAAAAAGGAAGGGAAAACTGGCCTCGGAATCTGCTGCCATGTGCACATTTGTTCCTTTTGTTCTTGGGCATGGGTTAAATAATAAATATGTACAGGAAGATTCAGAACAAAAAAGTTGTCAAGTTGTCATCCTTAAGAATAACCTCAAAAATTTGCAGAATACAAAAAGAGGAATATATTAGATTGTCATGTCTGCTTTATGTCTACGCGACCTCTGCGATGTACAATGGTTAACAGCACTAAAACTCCGCTTTCAGTTCACTTACTTACATTTATCTCAGAGAGCAGAAGGGAGCCATTACAATGGAATGACCTTAAAAGCTACCATAATTTTAAGTATATTTTAGCGAAGGAAATTTACGACATGTGTAAACACATCATGTTAACCCTGCATCTTATTAGACAGGGAGTCGTGCTAATGGTTCCAAATATTTAACATATGGTGTGGGCGGAAGAAGTTATCATTTAGGAATTTATCCATGAAAATTTAATACACAGTGGGCTGGATCCAGACTTAGTCAATCGTAGGTCCACTCTGGGGATGCCTACATCTGGATCTAACCCAGTATTTCCAAACTTTGTTTAATGTGTTCGTTATTTCTCTTTCAGCACTTGTAATGGAAGAATGAAATACCCACCAGACTGTGCAGCCTAATGCCTGCATTTCATTGGTCCAGTTGAATTCATCAAGACCAAAACAACCTTGCACCAAATATCTCTCAACTTGGCTGGGATTGGGCTGTTGAGTGTTTACTTCCGGTAGGACAGTGGGATACTGTGATATTTTTCTGTTTCATATAACTCTACCTAGATTTTATCAATGAAAAGTCACCATCCAAATGTTGTTGTTTTTTTAAATAATATAATAACGGGTCAGCAAAGAACCACATGCAAAAGTAATATTCTTACAATAGTAGCAAAAACAAATAATGCAAGAATCAGTATTGTTATCTATTATGGTATTACTTATATAAGAATTCTATTTTAGATCGGAAACTTACCCACACTAGAATTCAGATCCCCATTCTCAGACTCTGCTCCGTGCTGATTATTACTGGCATGATAGTTCGACATAGCTTCTAATTTAATTTTTTTCACCTTCATTGCTTCTGCAATGGCTGCATTGGTGGCAGCTGCTGCTGCAGCAGCTGCAGCTGTCAGACCTAAAAAGAGACAGGAATGGAACTAAATTAACTTCTACCAACTTTCCATTGAAATTGATACTCTTTTCGCATCATCTGCCACCAAAAGGAATTGACTAAGTTACTAAGAAGAAAATTCAGCAATGCACAATTTGGTGTGCTACATTTTCTTCCAAATTTGTTTACAATACCAAATTCTCAATGAAGGCATGAGTTTAAAAAATAAGAAGTCAGCTGTCCAAAATGTAACCAAATAAACTTAAAAGTCCAGAAGATTGCAAGCTGGGAATGGTTTTTCTGTCAAGTCCTGTTAGTAAAGCTGTCAAACTTGTGTTTTTATCCACTCAGTGGTGGATTTAAGTTTTGGCTCATTACCTTAAGAGAGTGCATGCTAGTTCTAAACCAAGAAATACAGTAAGAATTCTGATTTTGTTCTCAGGCACGAGACACGTTACGAAAATAAATTTGATTCTGTAACTTGTGCACAAACCAAGTTATTTGCTTGGGCTATACCTGTCTCCAATACCACTTTCTTATTTATGCTTCATTGCAACCTTTAAGTGCACCTTTTTCAATGCTGCCATCCGTTCGCTAACAGCAGGATCCCCAAAGCAGGTGTTTTTGGTGGTTTTTCCTCATTTGTATCATACTCTTCCTCTAAATCTCTGCCAATAACAAAAACTAAATTACCACTGTAAGACAGTCTTGTTTTGGCCATCTCTTAATGGCTATAGTAAAACAAGTGTGGAGAAATGTCTATGTTGTGCCTAGGATCCAAAGTGTCTTCTACTCTTTGAGTGGAAAGTTCTTCTGCTACTAACTAATAAGGTTGCCATTTTCTCTTTCCAAACGTAGCCCTTCATATCACACTGAAGCCCACTCTGGAGGCCCCCAACAATTCAGAGCTGATTTTCAGGCACTGCGTGCTGTACGGTGAGCAAGAATTAGAAAGAAAGGCCCTGCGCAAGCATGTCCTGGAGCCCAGGAACACCTGGAAAAGGTGCTTCTGTTTGTCACTGAGACTCAAAGATACAGCATGATGCCAGGGGTATGTCCCGGAAAGGGCAACATTTTGCTTGGCCACCAAAGCCACTCATAATGTGTTGAACCCTGTACAGTGGTGCCCCGCAAGACGAACGCCTCGCAAGACGGAAAACCCGCTAGACGAAAGGGTTTTCCGTTTTGGAGGCGCTTCGCAAAACAAATTTCCCTATGGGGTTGCTTCGCAAGACGAAAAAATCTTGCGAGTCCCCGCGGGTTTCCCCCCACTTTTTTCCCTCCTTTTCCTAAGCCGCTAAGCTGCTTAACAGCTAATCCGCTGATAAGCCGCTTAACAGCTGATCGCTAGAAGCCGCTAGACCGCTGTAGCGCTAATCCGCTAAGCTGTCAATGGGCTTGCTTTGCAAGACAAAAAAACCGCTAGACGAAGAGAATCGCGGAACGGATTCTTTTCGTCTTGCAAGGCACCACTGTACATAACATATAGTCAGAGCAGTCTGTAACACAGCCCAAGCTGTGTTGCACTACAAAGCTAGAGGAGGATGTACTGCTATCCTATACATCTGGCAAATCTGAGCCAATCCTGAGATCCATAAACCATATGGCCCACTAATCATTTGCCGTCCTGTGACACTAATGCAGCTGGCAGGTGTGGCTTTGATAGTCAGAAGATACAGGACTGCAGCACTTGTAGTGTGGAACTGAAGTGAAGGAAATCTCACTAGCCCAACCAGGTGCAAAGCTTCTGGATTTGGAATAGAGGAGTTCTATAAAAGCACACCAGCATGGAACAAAAGGCAAGTTGTGGATTGTGCGCTAGGTAATCGTTACCCCCGTTTTTATTCAAACTCATATTGTGTTGTTTCATGTTCTCTAGGTCATTTGGATAAGTGCTGCTTGCCATTAATTAAATTAGATGGAAAAATCAATATATGAGAGCAATTTTAAGATAAGCCCAATAACTATTCTGAATTTTTTAAAAAGTATTTCTTGTTTTCTCCTAGCATTTGTTCCAAAGAATTGTAAACAAGTGTGTAAAAAAAAGAGAGAGAAAAGTCAGCCTATTACAGTTGCAGGCAGCAGTTATCATTAATATTCCGAAATTGATAAGCTGTTTATGTCTGGCATTCTTCCTGCTGATTATTCAGTGAGACAGGCCACTTTATAAATATCTCATCACTCCAGCGTCACACAAATTTCATCGACAGTGCTCCTGCACAGCTATTAGCAATATGAATCTAACCATTACAAGAGGGAGGAAAAATCGAACATGTGGCATTAATACGCAGTCCTGGTTCCTAACCATCTGATAGGCAGATGGCGTAAAGTGGATTCTCCAGCTGAAATGAAGGGGCACATCATTTAAAACCTTGTTTGCATTCTAACTGATATCAGTGCCATATTGATATACATGATACATCATGGCAGTATTTGAACAATCTAGTTTGTTTCAGTCATAAATGTTTACAGCCTTGTTTTTTATCTTTAGAAACATGTTCTGAAGCGCGTATTTTTAATTTATGAAATCTATTGTTTACTTCTGTGGAACCAGGAGATTAGCAAGACGCAGGAATATGAAATTTCCGCAACCACCACAGAAGGATGAATAAAGTACAGGGCGGTGTGCTTTTTTTCTTTCTTTCTTTAATAAAGACCGTTAGTAGAGGAATTAAAAAATTAGCTGAGGCATTTTATGCATTAAATGCATTTATTCATTAAACCTCCCAGCTTTTCCCCCCATGTGACATACTTAGAAGTTTAATGCTTTAACACAGCTATTCATTTAAAGCTCTCACTGTGTACAATTAATCTTGTCCAACAATTTAATTCAAAAAGCAAAACATCAAAAAGTAAAGTTCAATTCAACAATCGTGGTTCTGAAGTAATCTTCCCTACTGCTGACAGTTCCTATAGACTCGCCGGGAAAAGTCTGTTCAAGGTGTCTTGTAAGAGCAGGGTGAGCCTGAATTATAACTCAATTCAAAGCTCTTCAAGCCTTAGCAGAAACTCAGCTCTTAACCTCAGCCAGACACTGAAAACCTAAAGAAACACACACTGAATGAGCTCTTCTAACAAATCCCCTTCTTCACCACAGTGCTATCCAGCAGAACAATTTTCTCTTCCCTCACACATCTAGGAAGGCTCAGTGCTGAGATTCTAATTTATCAAGTTTGAAAAGGGATCATGTTCGGTTTTCTTTAATATTTTGTTTTGGCGACTAAAGCTCACTTCCAACAAAAATCTCCAGAAACAAAAATAATGCCTTTCTGAAGAATGCTTCTGTGAGAATGTCTCCTCCCCAATGAATCTCTTTGAAGTATGTATGTACTTACTTTGAAGTCAGTATGTATTCTATGATTCTATGTATAGGGCTCAAGGAAAGCCATTCTCAGTGATGATACCACAGTCTGCAGTCAGCCACCTAGGGAGCCCTGTCAATCACATCATTAATGACGTTGAAGGTGCAGGGTGAAAATCGTGGTGGTGGTAGTGGTTAAATTCCACTGCTACTTTTTGAACTATTTCTGTTGCTTTCACTGTTATAGTCCAACCCATCTGTTTAAACTGTTCTGATTTACTAGGAACAGGCTGTTTTCTAATAGCTGTCACTAATCTTTAGGGTACAGCTGCTTCACTAACATTTCTAAAGTGAGTGTAACATGTAGTTAGGACAAGTAGACGAACTAAAGAGTACTTAAAACTGCCTGTGAGATAGCTGGTCACAGAAATAGCAAATATAATATAGCATATTGGAAGTGGAGTAAAGATAATACTGATTAGTGGAAGAGGTGGGTGGGGCGTTTTCTTTAAAATTAAAATGCGAATCACAGGAACATCCCTACTTTGCTGGGAGGGGTGAACTGTTGGAAAGTGTAGTTTGCTGGTTTCATCTCTTCCGATTATTGTAATTTGAGCAAGGTTGAAGCAAAATCGAAAACTTTTCGTCTGGATGCTATAGACTCCCCTGTGCAAAGAAATGACTTTTTCCTGGGGATACCCAGCCAGATGGGCAGGGTTTAAATAATAATAATAATAAGTAGTAGTAGTAGTAGTAGTAGTAGTAGTAAACTAAATGTATGGAACTGCTCAATGATTGCCAGATATTCATTGAGGAAATCCAGCCTCTTTAAAAGCCCCGAAGCAGCTAAAGAATATCTAGTATTTTTCAACCCTGTTCCTTCGTCAGATGCTTTACCTAATTTTCTGCCCCACCTGCTGCAGCAAGTAGTTTTAATTTTGTCTCACAGCAGGCAGGGCAGAAGAACGGGCACAGGGTCTAAGGGATGGCTAGGCATGAGAATGCCAATTTGGGGGTAGGAGGTGGGATAAAAGCCAATATAACTCACCAAACAATTACTGCAGCAATTGCATCCACTATAACCAGAGTTTTTAAAGGACAGAGTCAGCTCGTCAGGTTGCTACCTGGTAATTTAGTCATGCTGCATAGCAACAAGTCCAATTGATTTTGATGTCACTTTCTTCGAAATAACAGTATTATTTCACAATTCAAATGGAACTAATTCTCTTTTTTTTCCTTTGAAAACCCCTTCTAGAGACCTCATATTCAACTCGGGATCCATGTAGTCCCTGTGTAATGACAATCTAAATAGGCCATAGAAGACAAAATAATTTTGCTTTCGAAAGCAGATGACGACACATACGTATCTATGTGTGTTTCAGCAGAAAGTTGTGTGCAATACAGAAAAAAAGAAAAAAACCCATGCAATTTCAACATGACTAACTTTTGTTGGATCAAAGTTGATAGGTTTAAAACATTTTTAAAACAATTTGCTTTGCTTTCAAATCAATATTATGATAAATTCACTTTCATGGAAATTAATAACTTACTTCCATATTTAGAAGTATGTAAACCTCTTAAAGATTGAGAACATTTTTCTTCCCATAGTCATAATTTGCTTAGGCTGAAATCTTATGCATGTTTCCATAGCCCCAAGGAATTCAGTATAAGTAACTTCTGAGTACACCTACATAGGGTTGCATAGTAAAATTCATGACACTCGCAAAGTTGTTGAGCTTTTTGTAGGAAGTCCTCAAAATTGTTGAACTTCTTTGAGCTGTTTCCACTGCTTTTTCCATCGCACTGCCATACATCCCATTTCCCCAGCACCATTTTTACACCTGAGAACTAGGACATGTCAGGAATTTTCATGACATATGGCAAGCCTAGGATTGCACTGTCGGTATATTTATCCATTTGCATGATTTACTTGACTGCTCTTCATCAAAACAACCTACGGCCGTTTACAGTACATCATGAAACAATAAAATACAACCATACCATTATAATAATGGATCTCAAACTTTTTTCCCATTGACCACTTTAAAATTGCTTATGGTCATGGTGAACCACTTAAGTGTTACTTTTACGTGTTGTAATGTGGTGTGCTAGATGCTGTATGATTTTGTATTGCATCTTTATTGCTTCTTTTATTTCTTAGATTGTATATTGTTAAAATTTGCATTCTCATGGAAAGCAAATCGTCATACAATAAAATACAATATAAGAAATAAAAGAAGCGATAAAAGTGCAAATAGTGTGGACATACCCGACCATGTGAATGAAGCTCATGGAACACAATTTAGGAAGCCCTGCATTACAATCAATAAAACATTAATATCAAAATTTACATACCATACTAACAGTCCAGCAGCAAGTAAATTAATATACATAGCCTAGCACAAGCATCAAGCTGTCCCAAAGGCCTGAGTAAATAGATTACGCTTTAGCAAATGATGGCAACTCAGCATCAATGATGTTCAACTCACTTCCAAGGGCAGAGGGTTCCGCAAGCAAAGCACCACCACAAAGAAGGCCCTACCCCATCAATTACACGAGTTAATCCATTCAATATATACTTTGCAAATCCCATATTTCTCTCTATCCAATATGCTACCCTTAAGGCCTTTCTATTAATTACATCCTATTGATTGTCACAGTGGTTCATGATGAGATGTTCTTACACTGATCTTCTGTTGTAGGGATGCTTACTTGCTGCTGCTGGGTTTCTTTTGTAGTATCCCTGCTTTTTTAAAAAAATCTCATGTTGTAATCTTATGTACACTTTCTTGGTACTAAGGACTATTGGACTCGGTGGGCTTGCTTCTGAATAAAAGCACAGAATTACGTTGCTAGGCTGCAATCCTAAAGGTAATTATGAAGTAAGAAAATAGCACTGAAAATCAGTGGCACTCATTTTCACTTTTTTATTTAAAAAAGTCTAAAGGAACATATCCAATTGCTTAAAATAACAAAACACCTTCAGCAGTATCTTGTTTTCTGATTAGATTCAATGGAGTTTACTAAGTTTACTCAGATTTTAACTACATATAATATACAGAAACCACCAAATAAAAGACTACATTTTCTATGAAGAGTCTGAAATATTGCAGATGTGCGTACAGAATCAAAACAATTCAATTAAGAGTGTAGATTTCTTTTTAACAGTCATCTCTTCAAAAGCAATAGATTTTCAGTCCTCATTCAGTCTGTTGCATTATTCATTTCATGTGCAACCTCAAGCTGGACCATAAATTGTTACTTTATCTAATCAAAGGCGACTTAACTCTACAGAAGGTCAAAGGTTTAATTTTGTGAAGTATTATCTTACGCTATGAGTTTAACCGAAAAATAGAAGAAGAAAAACAGCCAAGAAACTGGTAATAAATGAACCTTTATAGCCTCAGGCATTGGTCTAGTTAATAAAGTTTCATTGAAGGTTTCTTTCAACTGTTACGGACAAGAAGGTTAAAAAAAAAAACTTAAATTACAGCCATGTGTGACTTTTAAGACAGGAATTCTTTTTTATCTGAACCTCCCCAGCCTAGAAGTAGGACAAAGAAATTATCTTCAATTTCTTAACCAAAAATGCATGCCTTTAAAAAGATAAAAAAGCACAGATATATCTTTAAAATAAAATTTTAAAAAAAACCAGCAAAGGTCAACTTTTGAAAGAGAGAAATGCTGCTTGCTGACAATGAATCTTGTGTACTGATCTTTTCAAGCCACGGTTCCTTAAAATGTGTAGGGATGCATTTACCAATCTGTATGGAGACAAAGAACTGGAGTATTTCCAAAAGGGAAGGCTTAGGATGATTCTGTCCATGTTTCCTTGAATTCATTGGGACTTAATTCCAAATAAGTTTGCACATGGTATCAGATAGGGGAAATGTCATTTTGCCTTCATCAAGTCTTCTGAATAAGCATTTATTTCTGGGATTTGTATGTCACACTGTAATATAAAAGTTCTCTGGCGGCTTACATCCCAAAATAGCATGCAAACCTCGCCCATGTGCATCAAAACATGTCAGCACCTTGGATTTAGCTTTCAATACGAGGCCTTGCTGAAGGTATAGTACAAATAATTTAGTCATAAATGTGAATAGTTCCTTGGGGATTATATCACACCTACCAGTAGCAGAGCAGCTGTACATATGTGTGAGTCCATAAGCATCTAAAAGACAAACTCCAAAGAATGGTGAGCATCATCATGACCCGCTCACTACTGCATGCGCAGGAACATATTCTCTGTCTGGTGCTACAGTTTGTTTGTTTATGCTGATGTCAAGCCTTAATGGGCTTTCCTTTTTTTGGCACACTTTCCAGTGTTTCAACTTTTCTTTCTAATGCAGGCTATTATTATTATTATTATTATTATTATTATTATTATTATTATCTGACAAAACTTAAGGCATTATACATATAAAAATAAAAACGCTAAAAACATGGGGGAAATGCCCATTAAAGACCAATTAAACATTAACAGAATCAAAGATATGTAAAACTATAAAGGTAAAGTAAAAGGTAAAGGTACCCCTGCCCGTACGGGCCAGTCTTGACAGACTCTGGGGTTGTGCGCCCATCTCACTTAAGAGGCCAGGGGCCAGCGCTGTCCGGAGACTCTTCCGGGTCACGTGGCCAGCGTGACATCGCTGCTCTGGCGAGCCAGAGCTGCACACGGAAACGCCGTTTACCTTCCCGCTGGTAAGCGGTCCCTATTTATCTACTTGCACCCGGAGGTGCTTTCGAACTGCTAGGTTGGCAGGCGCTGGGACCGAGCAGCGGGAGCGCACCCCGCCGCAGGGATTCGAACCGCCGACCTTTAGATCGGCAAGTCCTAGGCGCTGAGGCTTTAACCCACAGCGCCACCTGTGTCCCTATGTAAAACTATACACAGTTTTAAAAGAGCTTTGGACAAAGGTGAGGGATCTCCTTCCTTGGAGATTTTTAAACAGGGATTGTGTGGCCATCTGCCAGAGATGCTTTAGCCGTGATTGTTGTATTGCAGGGTGTTGGACTACACAAGACCCTTGGGGTCCCTTCCAACTCTACAATTCTATATAGAAATGTATAAAAACCACACCAATAATTACAATAAAAAGAGAAGGGCATTCACCCTTCATTAAAAGCAGTCAGTTCCCCAAATCCTGTTGGAACAAGGAAGTTTTCCCTTTCAACAAAGAGGGAGCCAGTCGAGTTTTCTGGTGAGGGAATTGCACAGGCCACACCGTTAGTCACTCTTCTATACCAGCTCTGAATACCCAACACCCTGTGCCTATTTTGCTGCAAGCTGAGGGTTTTACCTCTCTGCAGGGTCACCCTCATATTCTTTCCGGGTCAGGATGTACCGTATTTTTCGCTCTATAAAACGCACCAGACCACAGGACGCACCTAGTTTTTGGAGGAGGAAAACAAGAAAAAATATGTTCTGAATCTCAGAAGCCAGAACAGCAAAAGGGATCGCTGCGCAGTGAAAGCAGCAATCCCTCTTGCTGTTCTGGCTTCTGGGATAGCCGCGCAGCCTTGCATTCGCTCCATAAGACGCACACACATTTCCCCTTACTTTTCAGGAGGGAAAAAGTGAGTCTTATAGAGCAAAAAATACGGTACCTTCCTCCTTGTAGGTCTGTGACAAGGTTACACAGGCAATGTACTCATGTGCAGCTGCCCAGGCAATGAAGTGGGTGTTTGGGGCTGGATCAGTCTTCCTGATATTGTGGGCATATATGCGCACAGCAGAAATGTTTGAACAACAGAGGTAGAAAAGATATCACCAATAAGCGTAATTAGACACACACATACACCCTGCATTTCAGTTATACAATACAGTCAGAAACTGATAAATAACCCCAGAACCATTTAACACATCCTCATCCGTTAAATTTAGTCCAATTTTTAGCTACATGGACACAATTAGTTAATTGTAACAATGCTACAATTCAGAATTACTGAAAGGGCATGTTCGTGCCTGCGACTGCAAGTAATAGAGCTAAATAATCGTAATCTTTCTATCACCAGGAGCTTTTGTTGTTGCTTTTCCCTTCAATCCTGCTAATCCACAGCTTAACACAGAATGTGAGGCAATGGTCCTTTGGCTGAATTAATGTCTAAACACCGCTGCGCAAGTGTACTAGCCTGGAAGATGCATAACACTGTTCCTTTCACATCCCCAACCTTGAAAACACAAGTGGCTGGTAAGTAAATGAGGTGAAAGGTAAAAGTAAAGGGCCTTCCTGCCGCAGTGGTACCTGTTTATCTACTCGCGCTGGTATGCTCCTGAACTGCTAGAACTGGGACAAAGTAACGGGAGCTCACCCTGTCGCGCAGATTCAAACTGCCAACCTTATGATCAGCAAGCCCAAGAGGCTCAGTGGCTACCCATGTCCCTTTTGGTAAGTAAATATATAAAGTGAAAAGGTCTACTCACCTAGATAAAAAATATGCTTAACTTTCCAATGTCAACCCCACGGTCTAGAATGACTCTGCAAAACAGGAGCTTTTCATTTACCGCAACTGACCCAACCCAAGCTCCCTAGAACATGCGTACAGATGCCGGACAATCTCATAAAGCAAAAACAAAATAACAAGAAGCAGTGCACACTTAGAAATTACTTGAAGCTGGAGTTGCCAACTCTCAAAATAAAATGCACCAGTATCTTGGCTGGGCCTGGAGCACAGTTCAGATCAGTGTAGCAGTGGTGCTGGAATAGTGCACAGTGTTTCCAAGCTAATCTGCAAAGGTGGTGGCAGCCCAACTTTAAAGTTGCCTGTTAGGCTAAGATGTGGAGCTTCAGTAAGTTTTTAATGTCTCAAAGGCAATGAGATCTGACAGGCCTTTAAGAATCGTGGTTGTAAGGAAACTGAAATAGAGCACATGCCTTTATTTTAGGGATTGAGACTGAACAGGGATATGTTAGGTGTAGGATTTTTCATTTAAAAATCAAAAGCAAGTGGAAATTGTCTTATTTGAAGATACAGAAACTCTTTTATGGATGAAGGCACACCTACTCGAGCCATTTTCACTCCACTATTTCGGACTGCCTGTTTTCATTCCTCAGTGGCACGAATTCAATAGTTTTATACAGTAGGTAACTATGGTTAGAAACCATTTTAAAGATATAGTAGTAGTAGTAGTAGTAGTAGTAGTAGTAGTTGTTATTTATACCCCGCCCATCTGGTTTCCCCAGCCACTCTGGGCAGCTTCCAACAAAATATTAAAATACAATAGTCCATCAAACATTAAAAGCTTCCCTAAACAACGAGATACCCAAGAGTAAGGTCCACTGAACTCAAAGAGGCTTGCCTCTGTACAGACGTGCACAAGAATGCATTATAAATGTATTAATTATGGGTGTCTTTCAAAAACGTTTACACAAACGCGCAACAGATTTGTGCTCATGCAATGGGACTTTCTCTTCTTCTCTTCCCCCTGTACTTCCCCAGGCCGCTAAAATCCGCTGCAGGGGAAAAGAGACCCAACATTGATACTTACCCCATATAAAAACTGTGTACACCAAAGGAACAAATACTAGCATTTTTCCACCTCAAAGTGTGACTTTATCCTAGATTGACAGCATTACTATAATTATTGTGAGGTATAAAAAATAACCGCAATGAACACTGAACAAATGCAGTGTTGGGTTTTTTTATCCAAGAACAGTCCTCAGCACTTTATGAAATCTTCCTACCCACTAATGAAATCTATTTGCCTATTTTCTCTACTGAAATTAGAATCGTGGTGCCCTGCCTAGTTTACTCCAACTTTGTAGAATAACACTTGACATACCTTTTTTTTTTTAATCTTGGAAAACCTATGGTGATTATAGACCCACAGGAAAATATATTACACAGATGGCTTCCTATTCAGTAAATCGTCCTTTTTCTGGAGAGGAAATTAACCTTGGATATGTGCTGATGCATTCTACAATTCACATTTTCCTCTTTGCAGCATTGATAAGGCACAATTGATTTTTTTTTTAAAGGAATGTTACATTTAACATTGCAAGAGAGAACACTGATGGCCTAAAGAAAGGATGTACATCTAACCAAACAAATGAAAACGCCTGTTAAAGGACAGCGAAAGATCAGACATCGTTTGTAAAGAGAGCTAAGAGGTACACCTTCTTTCTCATATAAGTTTATAGCATTAGCCGTCTGAATTATGGTTTGCATTGCTTCCTATTACTTTTCAGCGTAACTGAAGATAAACCAAAAAGTAATAGCTTGAGGGGGGGCGGGGGCCTTATTTATACTAAACTCAGACTGTGTGTGGTCAGACACGGGGAGGGGGAGTGTTGGGACTTTGGAAGTGACCTACAGTTGCTTCTTCTGGAAAACAAGTAGTGAGATATGTCAGTGAAAATGACTGTTATTTTTAAGAACTGTGGTAGAAGGATCCCTTCTAAAAATCACGGTCTAAAATATTCACTCCCTCCTCCCAGTCTGTGCTTATAAATCTCCAGACCCCGATGCAAAATCATAGAATATATATTTTATTGCAGCATTTGGTTTCTTGATGGATAATATCAGCAATTGTTTTGGCAGCTTCAAAGTTGCCTCTAGGTAAGATACATGGTTAAGCAAGCAATGGTTTGCTATACAGTTTGCTATGTGGCGTATGGATTTTATAAGGTATCAGAGACTGCATTCATATCACATCCTAGAACTTTCCCATACCAGTTCCGCCCCTCGGGCAAAATCATGGTGAGCTTCCATGGTCCCATGTTTTGGAAGACCTCACATAGACACACACTCACAAACACAAAATAGTTTTGCCACTGCTAACATGGCACTGGCACCCTCTCCCTTCCTCTGGGCTACCTCACCCAGAATGCCTTGCTCTCATGAGGGCAGGTCAAAGGGAAAGGCGAGTGGCAGAACAATGTTAAACCATGAAGAGGGTGAGGAGAAAGACAATGAAGAGGAGTTGAGGTGAAAGCAGGAGTAGTATTCTGGAAAGCCCTGGGACCAATTGGGCAGGTGTGTAACTAGTGCAATTTCTACCGGGCCCCATTTGCTCCCACGAACAGCCCAGCCACATACTTGTATGAAACTATTGTGGAGTTTTGCACTAGAGTGACGATCCTATTCCCCCAGTGCTGTGTATGTGTACGATAGGATGTAGTGTGAATTCTGTTAGTCAAGACACCAGCCTCCTCTGGCAGGAGGGTGCACTGCTGGGGGGGGGGGGAGGCTCTGCTATAGTGGAGGGTTCATGCTCTGTCCAAGCAGGTGGTAACCAGCAAAAAAAAGCAGAAGGTGTTTGGTGATCACTGTACCAACCTGAAAACGTTACAGAAAAAAAAGAGAGAGAGACAAAAAACCACAACTGCCCCTCCTTCCACCCTGGCCAACGGGGCTGCAGATGTGGTTGGGAATCCAAGATTGCTTTGTAAGTTACTCAACAAAAACCAAAGTTGTTTCTCTGTGATTAAATGATATGTTTTGTTTTTATCTGCCTTTTTTCCCTGCTGTGCATTGATTATCCAATTTGTTCCCTGTGTTATAACAACTCATAATTGGGAGTAAGAAAAGCTGAAGCATGATAAACACACTGAATTAAAGTGTCATTTAGGGAAGGGAGAGAGTTGGAACAAGTGAACATAGCATCTTAAAGCAGATTATTTTTTTTAGATAAAATGAGAATATTGCTAACTTTCCATTCTTGTCCCAGTAGCCATAATTTCTGTGGCTCTAGTTTCTCGGGTTTTACATCTCTCCTCACATTTCATCCTTCTTATCTTGGAATGGGTAAAAAGTTAAACAGAGTCACTGAATTCCTGGGTTCTTATAAGAATTTGCAAACTGCTATGGAATAATACTGTTCAAATGCTAAATATTTTTAAAAATAGGCTGCCATTGTGTGACTACAACTGTATTCATGCGCAGACTTTAAAAGTAATTCCCACATATATAAGATACAGCTGATTCTGCTAATACAAGGGTGAGAAAGCTCCAGCCCTCAGGTAATTTTAGCCAAGTCACGCCCATTTATGACATCACGCCTGGGCAGGTAAAAAAGCCTGGCGAAACTGAAAGAGGTCTAACTTGATGTCAACTCTCTAGATCAGTCTTGCCCAACCTGGTGCCCCCTAGATGTTTGGGGCTACAACTACCATGCCAGAGATCTGTGATGGAAGTATTCAAAAAATATGGTGGGCACCATGTTAGAGAATACTTGTTTGATGACATTTGTCCTCATAGCTTTGTTCAAGTTGATATATAGTTGGGCACCCACTGGTTAAGAGCCAAGGAATTTCACATGTAATTATCAGTGCTTCAAAATGTTGTTCACTGTTGCAAATTCAGAACAAGAGCCCCTATCCCAGCTAAAATGTAATCTGGTGGTGAGGTATCTGTTGTTCTCCAGATGTGGCTGGACCACAACTTCCATAATCCCTGATCATTGTTCATGCTAGCTGGAGATGAGGAAAATTGCAGTCTGGTCCAACAACATCTTGACATCAACAGACTACCTGCTGTAATCACTGGGCTTTGACAGAGGAAACTAATAATGCAATCTGCTTTCTGATGGTTTATCCTTTATTTTTACCTCAGATGCCAAAGTGTCTTGAGGCAATTAAGACCAAAGAAATTTCATACGTATGGAGTTCCTTAACTTTTTTAACTGAAGTTCTTGCTAGCAAACTAAATATTTCACCCACCTTAAATCCTGAAGGCAATTCAAAAGTTGGAGATGTCTCTTAATATGCATATAACATTTGATTTTGGACATTACATACAAGTGGTAATAAGCAGGTTAGATAGTTACTGTGTGGGCTTATAGTTTCATATCTTTCATATTTAAGTAAGGGGACTGTAAATTCTCACTTCATATATTTCATGCATGAATAATAGGATCAGATTGGTTCATTACCAAAATCCTTCTACTGGAGCTACTGCCATATATCCCAGAATGTGGGAAAGATAA
This sequence comes from Podarcis melisellensis, assembly GCF_964234715.1. Classification (NCBI taxonomy): domain Eukaryota; kingdom Metazoa; phylum Chordata; class Lepidosauria; order Squamata; family Lacertidae; genus Podarcis; species Podarcis melisellensis. The sequence continues at coordinate 9,286,175 of NC_138531.1, forward strand.
TTACCCCTAGGTGAAGCATGTGTGTGACGGAGATAGAGAATGTGTATCGTTGTTAACAGCCAATTTAAGGCTCTAATGCTAACATTTTAAGTTCTGAACGGCCCAAGACCCAAATATCTTAGAGGATGACTTCTGCCCTACCATCCTGTCCAATTTTAAGATCAAGGGTCAGCAAACTTTTTCAGCAGGGAGCCGGTCCACTGTCCCTCAGACCTTGTGGGGGGCCTGACTATATTTGGAAGGGGGGGAATGAACGAATTCCTATACCCCACAAATAACCCAGATATGCATTTTAAATAAAAGCACACATTCTACTCATGTAAAAACACGCTGATTCCCGGACCGTCTGCGGGCCGGATTGAGAAGGCGATTGGGCCGGATCCAGCCCCCAGGCCTTTGTTTGCCCACCCATGAGACTCTCCTGGTGGTCCTGGCCAAGGATGAGGTCAGCTGAGTCTGCGGCACTCCAAAACTTTGGAACGATTCTTCCACTAAGGTATGTCTCAGCTCAACACTTTACTTTTTTGGGTGGTGGGTGAAGATAGATGCATTTTTTTTTCAGGCTTTTGGAAGTAAAGGGGTGCATTCTGTCTGAGTTTAACTTTGCACTGTACACTCTACTATTTTATGTTGTTCTCTTATTTTAGTTTAAGCCAAGTTTATTTTGCAGTAATGTTTTACTCGGTTTTAGAATGTGTATTGATATGCTTTAATCTGTTGTCCACTGCCCAGTGACTGAATGGTGAAGGGTAGGGAAGAAATTCCTAAATAAATAAAGCTCCACACGCTACCAAGCAACAACTATTTTGAGTAAAGATCTTTCTGTGCACTTATTCCCAAATCAGCAGGCTGCAGATTGTTGTCCTGGATTATACAGAACGGGAGGGGAGGGTTGGGAGCGTATTTATTCTTCAGTTCAGTTCTTTTAGACACTGAAGAGTAAGTAGGCGAAAACAAACACTTCCTAACAGTGAACTGCTTAAATATTATAATATACTGTAATAGAAGTAGCCCTTTACAGAGCCATAATGTCTGCAGATATTAAGTTTGATGATAATACCTATATGGATTTTTGCCTGTTAAAGTAATGAAATTGGATTACACGAATCAATTCTTTGACTATACAGCAGAAGCTGGTATTGTTTCTGCTATGCTCTGTGGAAATGCCTTCTTCAGATGACATTGGCTGAAAACACTGCACCGTGTGAAGACCCCATAGATAACATGGTCTAGTATAAGTGCAGGATCATAGCCATCGCTGGTAGGTTCTTCTTGCTTGATCTGGCAGGACTGATCTACAAAATTCATTTAGTGACAATTCAAGCAAACATATTTCAAGTGAGATAAACTTTTTGATCCCATGGGAGCATCTGACACATCTTATTGAGCTGAGTATAGCGCTGAGATGGTGTGGGGGTATGCAACTAAAAATATTCTTGTTAATGAATTAATCTGTGCTTTCAAAAAAATCATAAAATTTCTTTTTAAAATCAGTATTTGGAGAATTCTTGTGTGTGCGGGGGGGGGGGGAATACTTTATAATTTTTTCTAAAAATAATCCTTCACAGACTTAAAAGTAACTACATTTAAGAGCCATAAAGCTATGGCCACAATCTATACACATGCACCTGGGAGTAAGTCCCACTGAAACCAATGGAGCTAACTTCTGAGAACACTTGTATAGAGTTTTTTTCTGGGGGATGAGGGGACTAATCTGTTCCACTACTGCCATTATTTTAATTGTATTATGAACACAGGATCTGAGAAGCATGTAAAACAAATGGTGATTTCAAACTTTGATGTAATCAAATCTCTTGAAGACAATAATGCCCCCCAAAAATAATATATTGAACTGTAAAGCAAAAGTTAATTTGCATGATGAAACATCAATAAATTTGCAAATCAACTATCTAATTAGGGAGGACAACAGTTGCATGATTCTAGCTATACTTGTGTTCAAAACTTATTGACAGAATATACCAAGTACTAGAGGTTTCTCTCTGCAATACCAACCTACACATTTCGTACATAATTCCATTGCCCATGGACTCCATTACCAAGAACCTGGAGTAATTATACAACAGAGTTTCTAATGATGAAGTCCCAAACCAATGCTTGCTCTCTTCCCCATGGAAAATATCTTCTATAGCGAACAGTGGCTGTGGGATTCAAGAGGAGGGAAAACAGATACCATAAAATATAATTAAAAATTGTGGAGGCTGCATATGACAAGAATAACCATAAAAAACAGATACAAACCAGCTGGCTGTTAACAACTTCTGAGTTATAAAAATCTTAAACCTGCTGTAAAGCACTCGATTCGATTTACATAACCACAGAGCTGACATTCCTTTTAGATTCCTCTGTTGGGGATTATTTTGACATGTTTTAAAGCAGCATAAAAAGCAACTGTGAAAGGAAGACATGTATCATCTTACATAAAAATTCATTTCAGTCTTAAGACTGGGCTTATACACCTTAATCCGAACATCTCAACTGGAACTGGAAAAATATCTTGGATGCTACCAGTATTTCGATTCTATTACATTATCCCTTTGGTGGTCTTATTTTTGATAGAGTCGATAGACAAAGAAAATCTATATAGTCACAGGCACTTATATTTCAGCGCAATTGCAACCAAAAGAAAAAGAAAAATGACCTGCTCTTCCACAACCAGTTATAGAGTACTATGGCGCACAAGCTCTTAGATGGATTACATTTGTTGTAAGCTTGAGCTAGATCCCCTTGCTAAAAAGCATTTCTTAGGAGCCTAATGATGCAGGCAGCATTTTACAGGGCTAACACAGCTCGCTATAGGGAATTAAAATAAACAAAATAAAATAAAATCAATCTTACATTGAGTGAAGTTTTGATGTATAAATGCTGGCAGCTTACATTGCCCTCAGCACAAAATGAGTTTTGCCATTTGATAATTTGCTTGATTCACTGTGCTGCTTCACGCAGGGCATTTTATGCCTGATTTATGTTTAATCGAGTCACCTGCTTAACGTTAAGGAGGGTCACAGCTAGATAGAAGGGTTACAAGCACAGAGAGCTTTCAGCATCTCCCCATTTGACATAAGAAATGGGTGTAGGTGCCAGAGGTCAAGGCTTCTTTATTCTTATTTAATGTTCTCTATGGAATATTGCATAAAACATTTATGTACCATGGAACCAATTTGATTTCTCCATGGAACGCAGTAGGAAAACATGCATTAAGGGTCTCAAAACACACAACGAATAAAGTAAAAAGCAATCTAGCCAAAGAAGTGATTGTGTTACTGCCAGCTTATATATATAATATAATGTAACTGAAACTGTTCGCCTTTTACACACCAAAGCACTGAGGTACTGTAAAGATTTCTTCAGCTGTCACAAGTATAGGTAATTTGTTACAGATTAGAAAAGCAAATGAGATATAGCAAATGGAGTTACGCGTTCATCTTTGTTTCTACAAAATTTACTCAAATCTGCGTGAAGGGGGGGCAGGGAGAGAGTTCATTGTAGTTTCTCATGTTCTTCTTGAACCACCACTAGTATACTAGCAAAGTAAAATGTATGATTAACAAAGTTGCATTTTCTGAACCTTCTTAGCTTGGAGTGACTTAAAAAATATTAATATTAATTGTTTCCCAAATATTATGAAAAACTATTCAATGTCCACTGCTACTGTTGACTAGATTGCTGTCTTGCCATCATTATTTAATTGAATTTACAATACAGTCCTTTGAGCATAAGTTCCAGACAGGACCAGTAACCAATGGGAACAATATAATGCACATGAATAGTCCACACACCATTCTGAAATCCCTTTATTTCGCACACATATTGCAAACTGCTACAACTGAGCTATTCTTACAAAAGAATATATCAGAACTACTATTAAACAATAGGCACACCGCCCAAAAATCAATTTACCTTAAATTTATTACCCACATTGACTCCTGTTAAATTATCTCTCAATCTACTAATTTCCAGTAAGTCTTTCTCTCCCCCAGGATCCTGCAGACGTACAAATTTTCCCAAGATCATCATCCAAGCACACATGCAGCTATTCTTAACAGCTGAAATAACGAAAGATTAATATATTTTAAGTCTGGTGTATTTTGAAATACTGCTTAGGCCTGAATTCGTTTAATTCTGGCTAATCGACCCTTGAATTGAAATACAAGCAGCTTCTGGTTAACTCATCTAGGAATGTCAAAGAACCTGCATCCACACAACAAACAATATTATCATCCCCTAAATGCTGATAACTGCTCAGAAGGAAAAACAAAGTCCAAAGGAGAAAAATCACAAAAATCCTGTGTACCCTCAATGGTATTTCCAGAGACTTCAACATTACATCAGGCAGAATGCGATAATGCACTCACTTATTTGGGAGTAAGGCCCACAAACTCAGTGGGACTTGGTTCTGGATAGACATGTATATATAAAATATAAAAATTATAAAGGAGCACAATTCCCTTCTATGGAGGGTGGGGTGTTATACTGTGTGATGAGATTCTTCTTTGGTTTGTTCCCTTTCAACTAAAAGCATCCACAGCAAGGGGGACCCGGTGCTGCCAGCTGCTTCCTGTCCTTTTGCATGCCAAAAAGCAGCAGCAGTTCAAGGACCTCTGGGATTGGAGGAAGGGAAACAGCGTCAAGGCCATTCTTCCTCCCTGCCTGCCCAGCCAACCCAAACGGAATCAATTTGAAGAGTGATCTTAGTTGCTGCTCCAAGCACCTCAAGGACTAGATGCAGGGACTCTGCATCTAGGTGGTTAAGAGCAGTAATCTTGTAATCTGGTGAACCAGGTTCGCGTCTCCGCTCCTCCACCTGCAGCTGCTGGGTGACCTTGGGCCAGTCACACTTCTCTGAAGTCTCTCAGCCCCACTCACCTCACAGAGTGTTTGTTGTGGGGGAGGAAGGGAAAGGAGAATGTTAGCCGCTTTCGAGACTCCTTAAAGGGAGTGAAAGGCGGGATATCAAATCCAAACTCCTCCTCTTCTTCTTCTTCTTCTTCTTCTTCTTCTTCTTCTTCAATATTGAAACATTAGCTAGCCCTCACCAACATTACAGGGGATCGGATGAGCTTCTGACTGGGGTCTGCTACTTTTATACTAGCGGGGAGCCCCAAAATGCCCCCATGTAGTTGTGGGTCTGTTCCAAGATGGATGCACACAGAACTGCAACCTTGTTCTTAAAGCAGAATTGTGAGATCTAAGAGTTTTACCTGGATGATCTATTGATAAGCAACTGGACTTGCTGAAATCTCAAACTTGCTTATCATTTGAATAGATTAAATTTAGAGATTAAAAAATAAATGTAATTGAAAAAAGATCAGCTGGTATCAAACTGTTAGCAGTAAGATGCCAGAAAATTCTTATCCATTAATCCATATGATGTGTTTTGGATGACTAATACTATTGGCTAGTGAACAGGTCTATATAAAAAAATGGATATCAACAGTGTTAGTTTAAATGTTTTTTTTAAGAAAGTAGAAAGGCAATTGCAATCAAATGGAATTTTTATCTTGCTTGACCTCAATATATATATATATATATATATATATATATATTAAAAACTCCTATCAGTTTGTCACTTCTGACTAGCTGCTATTGTATGGTGATCATTTTAAATTTACACAGTTCTACAGAATTAAAGGAGAATGCCAATTTTTAGACATGCACATTACAAAATATTCCTTTTGAATATGCTTCTTGGCACCGGTCGCTATATAGGCAATGAATGAGGCATGAACATGGAGAAACTTAGATGTACCATCATTTGGCAGGGGTAACTAATGCCGTGAATTAACAGGGTCAGGTCCACCAATTCTCTTAAGACTCAAAAATATTTTGAAGGCATGGGTATCTTGGTTATTTAGGGAATCTCTGGAGATTAGGTGTCCATGATAGTATGAAGAAGTGGAATATGGAAAAAGTTGTCTCTTCAAACTGGATCAAACAATTAACCCAAAAGAGATGGAATTAAGGTCATTTGGGAATATTCTTGCTAACATAACTCAATTTCATTGTGGAACTAAAAACTAAACAGCTTCGTTTGCACATCACACTATGCCAAACACACTAGCAACAAAACAACAGCCCGTGGTTCATGAGGACAGAGTTTAAACCACAAGCCTAATTTCCAATGACTTGCGAAGCAGCTGCGCAAAGGACCAGAGAGGTGCAAAGCACCCACAAGCTCCTCTCTGGGGAGTCTGCGCATATATGTGGTGCTGCTAAGCCATAGGCAATTAATTTTGGGAAATCTTACTTTGTTGGAACAAGGAACTGATTTGATTACCTTCTTGAAATGATGCAAGTTGCCGGGCTCAGAGCTCCTGTTAAGTTGTTTGTTGTTATGATCTGATTGTTATTTTCATTTTGAACTACCATGGTTTGACTTGGATTTGCAAACCATGGCAGGGACACCAAGAGTTAGTAAGGGAGTGAAAAGGAGTGGGCGCAAGTCTTCTCCTAGTTTAGAGAATGCTAAACTAGACTCTATATTAGACTGCTAGCTGCATTTATATATGAAGGTGGAGAAGTGGGCAAATCAATGGTTTTCATCAAAAGGTTTGCTGTGGATTTAAGAAGCAACCCTTTTCACCACCATGTTGTCAACAAACACAAACGAAAAGCAGATGAAACATTTCCAAGCCATGCCTGAAGTAGAAACAGACATCAACTGTGTAGTGTTCATTAGAATAGGATTATAAAGCAATTTACAATCACAGATACAAGGCAGCAAACAAAAACAAAACACACAAACAAAAAAGAACCTCTGCACTACAAATAAAAACTCTAGTGATTATACTGTAAGCTCTGTTAAAAGGAATCACATTAAGTTACCATAGGAACGACACTGTAAAAGGCTTGTAGAGGTAAGAAATGCATGAGACGTTAGCATTTAGTGACAGAGATGAAATGAAAACCCTTCTATTGGGAATGGGACACAGATGGATCTGTGTTAAGTGAATAAATACAATTAAATCATAAATAACTTCAAAGGAGCCAGTGGAGCAGAATCAAATACAGAGAGCAGTTAGCCAAGAGGACACAAAACCATAAAGAAGAAGGAAAGCAAACTAAAGAAAAGTTTCCAAACAAAGCAGGGGGGAATGGTACTGCTAACTGAATATCGGATCCCTCTTACTAAAACTAACATTAGATAGATAGACGATAGAGTGTAGATATATTCCTGTATTTAATTTCTAGGCGTTTAGACTATGAAGGACATGAATTTGCTTTCAGTTTACTTGCAAAAGCTGATCATAAGTATGCATCACAAGGCTTCATAAACAATGCAATGGTATTATGCTAATGTCATGTTTATCTTTTCCATGTATCGTGCCACACCAGATCTTCCTTTTTGAAATTACCAAAACCCACAAAAATTACAGGAATATTTAAGACAGATTTTTATCAGAGAGGGAGAGAGAGAGATGCTCAGAGCTGTATATCAATTGAACATGGGCAAATAAAGTTAAATAAAACAGAAAAAGAAATTCACAGAAGGAGCTGTGTGTTAAGTCTGCTGCAGAGAAATCAACGAAAAGTCGTGCTGTACCTTAAAGACTAACAAATTTACTGCAGCATAAGCTTTCATGGACTAAAGCCCATTTCATCATATGCAATAAAAGAAAGATAATTAAAAATGGTCATATTTCAAACTGTACGCTTCTACTCTCAGATAGGACTACATTTTTAAAAGGTTGGTTAAGAGTTCTCAGCCAAAGGGAATGAAGGCCTCAGAGAGTAAGAATGAAGGAAAGAAAATAAGGGATGATAGTGGAAGAGACCTCCAAGAGGAAATATAAGAGCCCCAATTAATTTTCCTTTATGTCTCCAATGGTTTGGATTTATGTTCCGGTTTGTTAAACAAATCCCGAAGGTTAGAAGGGTAATGCATAGAAGTGAGTTCATATGCATATCCCTTTCAAATTTATGACTTAAATAGCAAAACCTGTGTTTGGAACTTATGCTAGGATTAAATAGGTGTAAATCTGGGTCCAATGAAATTTGTAATGATTATTAATGAAAATGTCATAGATAAGGATGTCAAAAAATGGATGAATTACACATGTGAGTTAGTGTGCCCATTTGAAGAATGAGGAGAATAGCTGTGATTCACAGACAAGGATGAAATGCCAGGTTGCTCAGGGCAACTTCCTGGAACAGGTTTATTCACGTGGAAGAGGAGCGAACATCTACTGAACTCTAGAAATTATAAAACATCATGAGCCCCTGTTCCATAATATCAGTCGTATAAATTTAATTCACAAAAATAAGTAAATCTATTAGAAACTAGTTGAATTAAATAAATTAGTTGATTTAGCAATATAGCACAAAGCTCTTCTAAATGCCGGCAGACGATGCCATATCCTGCATAATATGTTGCCATCAAATACAAAAATCAGCTTATTGGGGTCTTTTCCAGGCTTCAGAATTAAATTTGAGCCAGCCTTTCACATATCTGAAAAGCTTCACTTTCAGACTGTATATAAATACTAAAGGTAAAAGGTAAAGGACCCCTGGATGGTTAAGACCAGTCAAAGGCAACTATGGGGTTGCAACGCTCATCTTGCTTTCAGGCCAAGGGATCCGGTATTTGTCCACAGACAGCTTTCCGGGTCATGTGGCCAGCAGAACTAAACTGCTTCTGGGGCAACGGGACACCGTGACAAGTGCCAGAGCGCACGGAGTCCACCCCTTGTGTTTCTGTCCATCATTGCTCTAGGTAGGCCTCCTCAAAGCAGCTCAGAAAAGAGAAGGAAATCATTCAAAGGGCAAGTATATGTGAATAAACCATTAGCTAATTATTCAATTTAAGTATCTGTTGCTGCACAGAACAAAGTATTGTCCTGCTGCCATGCTACAAACTGTAGAATCTGGATTGCTAGCATTGATCCAGAAGTGCCTATTTCTCCACTCACTTCCAAGAAAAAAAAGGTATATCAATAACACCATATCAACAAAAATGTGTACCAATGCACAAAATCCATCAATGTGTACCACAAAGATTCAGGAAATACTCCAGGTCCCTTATTCGATACCTGCCATCAATATTGCAAGTTTCCAGTGGAAAGTCTTTGTTCTGTGTCTTGGTGAGATTACCTGCTATTCACAAAGAACTCTAGTTACAAACTGCAGCATTCATCACACGTCAATCATATGTAACTTATGTAAAATATTTAACCTTTTAACCTTCCATTATCCTCTTGCTGGTAGCTTAAGGACCTCCCGAGCCAGCTAGACCACAGATCATACAGAATTGTTACTGAGACCAGGCTAGCCACCAACAGAAGTTGGGGATTTTGTCCGACACTTTGGGACACTCTTCCAGCAGAAAATCAACAGACACCCTTATTTTTTTTATTTTCAGGTGTCTCTTGATAGGCCTGTGTTTACATTTTTTGATCAGCCAGTTATTGTGTTGATAATGATTTACTATTTTGACGGTATGTTATATTCTGTTGCATATACTACTGCACACTGCCAAGTTACATTGTATGAATTGTCAGTATATAAATACTTTTATAAATAAATAAAAACCAGTGAGATTTATGGGATCTGCGACAGCCACGATGCTCTTGCTTAGGAACAGCTGCTTCTGTCTCGTTGCATATAGTCTGCTTACTAGGCCAAACCACCATGGGATCAGAAACAGAATGCAAAGCCATGTAAATTGGCGTGGGGGACCTTTCTGGCTCTGCATGCCAGGTATGGACGTCAGGTAAGGTATCAGATCCCAGCCTCACAGGCCAAATTTGACAGCTGGGTGGGGCTGTCCACCGGTTAATCACCTGACAACACCATGACATCAGGTAACTTTTTAGTCCTGAAGTTAGGACTTCAAAGCAACACGAGGCACTTACAAAGAGCCTTTAAGCCACCTGAGACTTTGGTTTTAGAGCCAAAACCTGCTTTCTGCAGGGGCACTGGTAGAGACAACATACAACGGGTAATACCCTTTAAGCCTTATGATTGTGCATTGGCAGCTACATCTGTAGATGTCCCAGGCCTGGTGTCATAAAGGGAAGGTGGGCATGCTTTGAGGGGATAGGCTTTGCAGGCCTCTGACAGGCCTGGCCCATGGTCTAGATGTTTCCGACCCCTAAACATGTACTCTATCAGGTCAGAAATGAAATATTATTAAGCTTTTCACTTTAGTTATTTACTGGAAATAATCTACATACTTTTAAAATTTAGACTTTTTTTGACAAGATATTTGTGTTTGGGCTGCCTTGCACATATCGAAATTCTTACACTATGCATAATTCTGTCGCAATCATCATCTTAAACATTTCCTATTACCAAAGCCACCAAAAAGCTGAAATGCAACAGTAGTGAAGTGTTTATTTATTTATATTACTTAGAAACTCCTCCCGAAACAGAGTAAATGTGCTTGCAATAAAAAAAACACAAATATACAGGCCAAAAAATCTTAGGTTACCCAGCAGCCTCCTATTAACTTATGATTCATAGACTCATACCAGTATAAAATTGTAGAACTGGAAGGGACCATGAGGGTCATCTAGCCCAGTGTTTCCCAACCACGGGCCATATGGCCCCTTGGGGCCCCTAGGATGTTCCAAGGGCCCCCAAAGTGAAAATCACATAAATGGGGGTCACAGCATGAGGCTAGGGGGCCACAGAGGGAAGTGAGAAGTGAAGGGGGGGAATCATTTTTTATATTTAAAAAATCTTGATTGGCCGGCTATCCGCTTGGCCAACCACAAGCAAATAAGAGAGTGGCCCACCAGGACCCAATTTTGTCACATATGTTGTCTTCTTTAGTGATCCTGGTTTGTTTCCGGTGGGAGAGGGCGATCACTGAGGCTCCCATTTTGACCAGTGGAGCCTATGATCCAGAACCCCCAGGTCAGGTTAAGTGTGATGGTGGGGTGGCAATGGGTAGGGCAAGCCAGAGCTGCTTGTTACTGCTGCCACAGTGCTGGGGCTGCTGAGAGCCTGGGCCTGACTCTGCAAGGTGCAGGGTTCAATCTACCCCGCGCCTAGCCGATCAGGGCCTTCAGATGTTGCCAAGGGGCGCAGGGCCCGTCGGCAGCATCGGCCAGGCTCTGCAAGGCACGGGGTGAAATCCGCCTGAGCGCCTAGCCTAGTGGGGTCATCTGGTGCTGCTGACTTGCATCTAATAAATAACTAAGTGTCTACACAGAAGAAAGCCACAATGAGTTCAGTGAGCCTTGCTCCCAGGTAAGGGTGTGTAGGGCTATAGCGTTTTATCTAGGCAGCCAGGGCTTCTCCGGATTACAAGACATTTTTGCAGCAGGTCAGTGAGGATCACTTGCTTTTTAAACTTCTCCCATATATACAGAACTCCCTGTGAGCCTTCTGGCCTGTATCTGTAGGTTTCCCCCTCTGTGTCAAATAACTGGCGTCAAATAAGTGTTGTGTACTTTTTATAATACATGGAAGATGGATCTCCCTCGGGAAGTTCTGGACTCTCCTTCCTTGGAGGTTTCTAAGCAGAGCTTGGACGGCCACCTGTCAGGGATGCTTTAGCTGAGTTTCCTACTTTGCAGGGGGTTACACTAGGAATATGACCCTTGGTGTCCCTTCAAATACTATGTTTCTGTTTTTCTGCTTCAACAATGTTTCATTATGGTCATATAATTTTATGTAATTGTATTTTGTATAAATTATAAAAAATATTTTAAAACATGTGCTATTTAGAAACAAAACATTTAAATAGCTACCTTTATACTGTAGGTAGGATGGGGGGGGCATGGGCATATCCAGGATTCTTGTTAGGGGGGCAGGCTTTAATTAGAGTGGCAGAACCGCAGATTTGTATTGATTTGTATTGGGGTTTTTCTTATTGGGGGGCAGCTCTCCTCCCCCCGGCTACATCCGGGGGCGGGGGCACAGGAAGAAAACAGGGTCAAAAGGGGGCCACAGTCAGAAAAAGGTTGGGAAACACTGATCTAGTCCAACCCACTCCAATGGAGAATTATTTTGTCCGACAAGGAACTTTAACCCAGGATCCTGAGATTAAGTGTCTCAGGCTAATGACTGAGCTATGAAAGGTATGATAATCATGTCACCTAAGGGCAATACATTCTATCAACCTCAGCTGTACTCCATTTGGAGAGGGGAGATGTGACCAATGTAACTGACATTATCAATAGGCATGATTTCTGTATATCCAAAATTAAGTACTGAGCAATCCTCCAGTGGGCGGGGGGGGGGGTACAGTTGGGATAACAGCCAAGGAAAAGCTGAAAGAGCAAAGCCTGCAATCAGATACATTATTATCTAGACTTCAGCACCACTTAACACAGTGGGACTTAATTTTGGTTAAACATTGCAAACAATTGTGCTGCAATGTAGACAATGTCTTCAGAAAAAGTTTGCCTTGATACACAAACTGCTATCCTGCTTCCAAGTTCCTTAAACTGTTCTTAATCCACCTCTGTGGAGCTTTTGGTTGGTTGGTTGGTTGCAAGTCACTTTGGGTTGCCTTAGGCAGTATAAAGCAGCTAATAAATGTAATAAATAATAGTATAATGCTATTCAGTGTGGCTTTGCATTCCAGTGCAACATAAGCAGAGGGCTAGCATGAAAAATCAGTTCTGCCTGCATTTCTTTAGCCTCCGTTATTTTGTGCATCTGTATATTTTGAATGAATCCGGTAAAAATAATTTAAAAGTCCCTGTAAAAAAAAAGGTTTTATTTTAAAGAGAAACAAAGAAGCACTTATTGTGCTCCATCACAGACAGCGGACAACACTTCCAGTTTTAAGAACAGTGCATTCAGGTCAACTAAGCACTTATCCAACAATTAATCATTTATTAAAAGAAGAGTTCCAAGAGATAAGGAGATTATCTGACATCAGACACAAAACAGTTGCACTTTTGAAGATGTTCCCTCATCTCTCTCTCTTTTTCTTCCCCCATCCTTTTGTTCTTTGTGTGTGTGTGCTCCTTTAAAACCAAACACCACCACAATGTTTACAATTAATACAGACAATGCATGAAAACCCAACAAATGCATAGAAAAATGATAGTATTTCATAGGAAAGCCCCACCCCTCCAGCTCTCCTCAAACCCTTGCAAATTACTACAATAAAAAGCACTAAACCATTAGAAGACAAGGAATGAAGAGGTAAACATAAAGTGAGAGAATAGGAAGGAATAAACAGTGAAAAGAAAAAATATTCCGTCTAATACTCCTAGAACCTTGATGTCTGTTGTGCCTGGAATTCTTTAATACATCTTTCAAAATCCATCATTATATTTGAACATTTCCATTGAGCCTTTGGCTCCACTAGCCCTCATCATTCTCCTGAAATGAAACCTAAGGACTGTATACAAATTTGCATTTGCGCGTGTTCATCTCTTGTATCCTTACTTCTCCTTGATGCATCCGGGTTCCTCCACCTTTTATTCTAGCCTATGTACACCTTTCTTTCCTGTTTTCTTGCATTAATCTGCATTTTTACCCGTTTATCCTGTCCTCTCTTCAATAACCTCCTGACCATTCTATACTCACACAACAGCCTTGTAAGGTAGGTGAGGCTGAAAGAGAATAACAGACCAATGCTTCGCAACTGCCTAGAGATTTAAACCTTGGTCTCTTTACACCAAACCTAGTCATCTCTCTGAGGTGTACACAACTGTCAGGGAATTGCCATTGGAGCCAGAGGGAGAGGGAGGGCTCCAGAGGGGTTCCGGAGAGCGTCCCGGGAGGGAGAGAAGCAGTCCATCTTCTGGGGAAGGAATTCAGTGTAGCACCAGTGGAGAAGGGGGGCAGATGGGGGAAGTGGCGAGGTGGCTCCATGACTCCTCGCCAGAGACCAGTGGGGAGAGCACGGGTCCTCCGCTGCCCACACCCTCCCTGCGCAGAAGGCTTCCGCGCAGGGAGAGTAGGCGGCGACTAGGCGTCAAAGAGCTTCTTTGCTGGAAGAAGTTCAAGAAACGCCCACTGACGGATTCTGCTAGCGATTGAGACAGCCACGGGTGAGTGGCTGTCCGGACAGAAAGGGTTCACCCAGGTAACCCAGCTAGGTGTGGCGTCGATTTACGCACAAGCAACCCCTAGAACCATTACAACAACTAAAACCATATTGATGGCCTATTTCATTTTTACTACCTCAAGGGGGCCATAGTACTATATTTACCTCAGGAAAATACATTTTTGGGTCAATTTTAAATCTGTGTTTTGTTTTTAATACATTTTGGGCAAACCACCTTTCCTCTTCTACAGCTTATGTAATGCAGATTTTTTCCCCTTCATTCTGGATCTGCACAGGTCTCCCCAAAGCAGTGCCCAGATGAGGGAAGCTATAGGGTCCTTCAAGGAATAGAACTGGAGAGCAGACCCCACGGACCTTTGTGAAAGAGCAGAACGCTGCTGTTTTCCATTATTAAAAAGATCCAGTTGTTCAACGTAACTCCACCCAGTTTTGGCTAACGTCCCTCTTACGCCATCCCACATAATTCAGGAAAGTTCCTCCAATGTCCAGGGGAGACTTTGAGAGAGGAGGAGGAGGAGGAGGAAGGTTGCATGGAAACATCTTCTCCTATTCACATTTCTCAGGATCGAAGCCAAGAAAAGGAATTCTGGCAACAAGATGCCACCTGGATAGAAATGGCTAGTAAAAGGATCCGATGTAGCTGTTGCAGCCAAAATAGCACGCTTGTAACAAAAACAATATAGGAATTGATTTACTGGAAATGAGTTTTATTTCCATTTTGGTATTGTATCATATAAAACCGCATAATGACAGCAGCATATGCATTTTAATTATGAGTTACATATGATCCATGCAAAGGGACAACAAGCTGGCTTCATAGGCGGGTGAAGGGAAGGAGGAGGTCTCTGCAACATTCTGGGGGCTGGGGTACAGAGTTCCTGCTCACATGATCATGCAACATATTACATACCCATTAGCTAATACAGTGGTGCCCTGCAAGACGAACGCCTCGCAAGACGAAAAACCCGCTAGACGAAAGGGTTTTCCGTTTTGGAGGCGCTTCGCAAAACGAATTCCCCTATGAGGTTGCTTCGCAAGACGAAAAAAATCTTGCATCCCCCCCCACGGGGTTTTTCCGCTTTTTTCGCCCTTTTCTTAAGCCGCTAAGCCGCTTATCAGCTGTTCCGCTGATAAGCCGCTTAACAGCTGATCGCTGGAAGCCGCTTGACAGCTGTAGCGCTAATCCGCTAAGCTGTCAATGGGCTTGCTTCGCAAGACGAAAAAACCGCTAGACGAAGAGCCTCACGGAACGGATTAATTTCGTCTTGCGAGGCACCACTGTAAAAGTTTTCATTCGTCAGGAAATGATAGCAGAACAGTACAAAATGATAGTGTGTTTTAAAATAATGCTTGGACGTCCTATGGAATTAAGGAATGCCGTTACCACACCATAGAGTACAAATTTCCTACCTGTTGGTGGGATGATTCCCGGAGACATAAGACCAGGGACAGAATGCGGCATGATATGTGAATTCTCTGGAGAGGTGACACTTTGAGTCCGCTTAGGAGGCCGACCAGGTCTGGAACTGAAAGGGGGGAAACCAAACAAAAAAAAAAATAACTTTACAATTAAGCTGTTGTCTTACACATCATTTCAAAGTTGTTTCAATTGGTAACATGGACTGTAAATAAATTTGTTTCAAGGACGGTTGCTTTTGCAGTTAGATGTAATAGACTTCCATCACTAATTAGATTACATGCTGAATTCATTTTCCTCATTGAAGATCAGCCGCGCTTGATGCATAATTCATAGCCTGCACCTCGTTACCTGCTTCTTCATATTAATATCTATACACAGTTTGAATTGCCTCGTTTGCATATGCTAAAGTTCTGCATGCAGCCTTCAGCATGAAAATTATGCACTAACTTGTAATAATTATTACAGTCAGCCTGCTATTGATTTATGAGACTTTTAAAAACCAAATATGTGTAGTACTTGTAATGAATGATATTTTAAGGTTCTTCAGGAAATTAAAAGGCAATGGCTGCCTAAGGAAATGTTCTGCTTGTTTGATTTAATACTACAGTTAGCTGGGAGGTGGAATGAAAGAGTGATTCAGACCTATAGCACATTTTTCGATGATATGTTTTATTACTTCGCACTACTACCCTGATATCTAGATGATAAATGACAATACATATCTAATATGTGAAAAGGTCTTGCAATTTCTTTATTTTTTGTCACGTAAAAGATAAGTCAAGTTATCATTTAACCCTTATTCTATTTAAAAGCAAAAAAATCTTGCTTTAAATAAGGCACATTATTCAGAAAAGGCTTTGAATTGTTTGTAAGGCATCCTTGAAAAATTGCAGTCCTGGCACCTTACATCTGTTCTGTGTGAATGGATTGTACACATTCCCTAACTCTGAAAGCCTTTAGATTTTGATTTACAAGAACATGGTAAGAAATACACAGATCCCACTATTTTGGGACCCCATTCAGAAGAAATGTTCACCACAGAAAAACGAAGGCGAGGTTACTTTCTGCTGACTGTACAATAGACCCTTCACACAATAATACCAGATTGGAATTGCCAATCTCATGGAAACGTAAAAGCAAGCAGCTATGTGAGAGGCTCCTCCCTGAAGTCTACTGTGCTAAACTGTGGACAATCCATAAGGAAGGACTAAGGAGTGTTCCCTATGCCACAGGCAGGATGAGCAGCCTGCTCCTGTCATTGAATGGGATTTCCCACAGTTAAAAGGCAACAAGGAGAAACATCAAAAGTGGATGTGAAAACCATAAGGTAAAGGGACCCCTGACCATTAGGTCCAGTCATGGCCGACTCTGGGGTTGTGGTACTCATCTCGCTTTATTGGCCGAGGGAGCCAGAGTACAGCTTCCGGGTCATGTGGCCAGCATGACTAAGCTGCTTCTGGCGAACCAGAGCAGCGCACGGAAACGCCGTTTACCTTCCCGCCAGAGCAGTACCTATTTATCTACTTGCACTTTGACGTGCTTTTGAACTGCTAGGTTGGCAGGAGCAGGGACCGAGCAACGGGAGCTCACTCCGTCGCAGGGATTTGAACCGCCGACCTTCTGATCGGCAAGCCCTAGGCTCTGTGGTTTAACCCACAGCGCCACCCGCGTCCCGTAAAAACCATACTTGAACGTTAAAGTACAAAGGATCTGTATGCATAGCAGGGTTGTTCTTTCTACGTAAATTTACAGAGCAGTACCCAAGTATGTTAAAAAAATACCTTCTGAGGCACTTTTGAAGAGTAGGGAAGTATGGTCAGTTGTTTGAGCAAGTTGGAAGAAGGGTTTTAATGGGAGTTCTTCAGATTAAAGTCCCTATTATGGGACAAGGAAATTTTAAAGAAGCTTTTTTGCTGCCTACAAGCTCTTTTGATAAAAAAGGGAATCCCAACAGTTAAACAACAACAGCTGCTGTTATATTAAAAAATTCCATTGAACTCAAAATTCTGCTGTTGAATTTATTTATTTAAATTATTGAATTTTTAAATGTTACATTACGAATTAAACTTATTTTTATTACACCGTACATTTATCTTACATCACTTCAGTATTTATTATTTATTATACAGTCGAATTTACCTTAATATTGCCAGCCTTTTCAACTGCACACCATTTTTTTCATTATACCATACTCATCAAAAAAATTCCACTGCTTCTTAAATACCTGTTTTAGTTCTCTTATTCTACTTGTTACACCCGCTAACTCTGCATATTCTAACATCGTAAGCTGCCAATCCTCCTTGCTGGGGACCTATACGCTTTCCAGTTTGGGGCCAGCAAGATCTGAGCCACTGTTATTGCATATATTTTTCTGACTCCTGGGAATCTCTGTCTGGCTAATTCCTAACAAAAATGGGGGTTTTTTTGTTTTTTTGTGTGTTTTTGTGTGGAAATGTTGTTTTAAACACTTTTTTCATCTTATTATATATCATTTCCCAATATTCTTTTACAATTTTGCATGCCCACCACACATGAAAAAAGGTTCCTTCTACTTCTTTACATTTCCAACACAAATCCAATTCCGCATTATACATTTGAGCCAATCTACTCGGAGCTGAATACCATCTATGGATCATTTTCATAAAGCTCCACTGTTGAATTTAATATGACACCCTACACCTTACGTTTCTAGGCCTTGTTTTTGCAAAGAAGAATTACACACACACACACCCCACAGGTAATAGTGGTTTGTTAAGTCAGCTCCAAATATCAATTATGTTTATATGATGGGCATCATTTTCACTGTGGCACTTTTCTGCATGGAAGAAGTAAAGATTAGAGTGCTGGACTTGGATGTGGGAAGCTAAATTTCAAATCCCCATCCAGCTATTCGGTGTTACCACCTCACAGGTAAGATAGAAATAACCTCACATCCTCCATCCTGTAATTCTGGCAGAGTAAGAATGTGATAAATAAATACATACCATGCAGGCACACATAAACACATACAGGACACACTAAATTCTAATTTGTTGACTGTGGATGAAATATTACCTCATCCATCTAGTTCTACTTCTTACGAGACTTTTTTTAGGGTTGACTTCAAAGCAGCAAATAATTAGAATGTACACACTGCAGAATATTCCAAAAGATGATAATACCAGAAACGTCTTATTTATGTCCATGTCTAGATGCAAGACATATGTAACACAATGACTGCCTTCACTATGAGCATTAGATCATCTTTGTGTTTTCAGAAACCCACTTTTAAAAAAACTACAATCCATCCCTAATAAACGAATAACGATCAAAGTACAGGGCATTTCCTTGGAGTTTAATGACTCAAGACCTTGGGCCATTAACCTTAACTGGTCATTAATTCCCAAGTTAATGACCTGAATTGAGGTCATTATTAATATAAAGCCACAAGATTTTTGTTTGGTTGGACGTGGGGTGGGGGGTTCTTCTCTCACACACACAAAAACCACCCTTATTTTCTAAACTTTCTGGGGCCGGGAACACATGAGAATCGAATTGTTTTTTGCTGTACTTCAAGCACTGTGCTAAATATACTCACTGTTCTTGGGCATGTTCTGTATCACCACAATGAAAATAAATGTACTGCGTTGGATCCGCATACACAATGCACTTTCTTATCCAAGAACAGCTCCTTTGCATCCTGCTTTAGAGCATTCCATGAGCAAAACTAAATCATATATGACTGATAAAAATCAATCACACAACAAGCTACTATAAACCAGGTAGTTCCCACTCCAGGCTGTGATTAGCATTACTGAAACTCCAGCAAAAGCAGCCAGGTTACAACTTGGCACCCAAACCCCCCACTTTTAAGGGGTTCCATAACCAGGACACTACAGGGCTAAAGATCCTCTCCTTCATCCTCATCTACCATACAGCTCTCAAAGGGGGCTCCTCAAAACCAGATCTTAACTCTTGGGCAGGACAATATGTAAAAAGAATACTCCCTCTTGGCCCTAAGGTGCTTGGGCTTTGCAAGTCATTACCAAGACTTTGAAATCAGACCAAAAATATATTGGCAGCCAGTCCAGTTCCTCTAGGACCGCTATAAAATGGTTCCTATTAGATGTATTATTTGTATACCTTGCATTCCGCACTAGCTGCAAATTAATAATAATAATAATAATACCCCGCCTATCTATACCCAGCCACTCTGGGCGGCTTCCAGCAGAATATTAAAATACAATAATTCATCAAATATTAAAAGCTTCCCTAAACAGGGCTGCCTTCAGATGTCTTCTAAAAGTCAGATACTTGTTTATTTCCTTGACATCTAATGGGAGGGCATTCCACAGGGCGGGTGCCACTACCGAGAAGGCCCTCTGCCTGATTCCCTGTAGCCTCACTTGTCGCAATGAGGGAACCGCCAGAAGGCCCTCGGCGCTGGACCTCAGTGTCCAGGCTGAACGATGGGGGTGGAGACGCTCCTTCAAGTATACTGGGCTGAGGCCATTAAGGGCTTTAAAGGTCAGCACCAACACTTTGAATTGTGCCTGGAAACGTACTGTGAGCCAAAGTAGGTCTTTCAGGGCCGGTGTAATGTTTTGTGCCTTCTTCAAGGGCAGCCCCACACAGAGTGCCCTGAGGTAATCCAAGCATGAAATACTGTGGCCAAGCTTTCCTTATCCAAGAACAGTCATAGCTTAGGAGCCAAAAAGAACTTCAAAATCAACAGGAGCCACTGATTGGCCTCCAGTAAGAAAGATAGATCTAGAGTACTCCCAGACTACACTCATTGAGACGAAATGCAACCCTGTCTATGGTAGAGTGCCTATCAAATTTCCAGAGAGTGGAATCATCAAGACTCTTGTTGGGAATATGTCTGCTGGCTTTTATCCAGCCCATTACAGTGTCCCAACAACAGTCTAGCACCTGCACAACCTCACCTGAAACACATAACAAGGACAAACAGAGCTGAGTGTCATCATTGTACTGAAAGCACTCAATTTCATAACCCATGATGTTCTAACCCAGTGTTTTAATCCAGTATCGGAGACAAGATGGAACACTTCAAACTTTACTGAACAATAATTATGGGGCACAGCAGAAGTATTCTAAAACTATATTCTGCAACTCGCCTTGCGGGTATGAGAAAAACTACCACAACCTTGCACCCAACTCTCATCTTGCAGAGGTTGTCCAGTAAGACACCATGGAGTTGATGGCATCAATAGCTACTGAGAAACCCAGAAAAACTAACATGGTCCTATTGTCCCTATCTGTCTACTGGAACAATCAAGGCTGTTTTGGTCCAAAATCCTGAGCTGAATGTACACTGGAATGAGTTTACATAATGCATTTCCTCCAAGAACATTGGAAGATGACTGGTCACCACACTTTATACAGGAAGGAGATATTAGTGACTGGATGGTAGTTCTCATACATTATCAAGTTCAGGGACATCCTCTTCATTAAGGGCCACACTACTACCTCTCTCAGAGCAGCAGGCATCATCCCCTGGACCCACCCAAAACACACACACACACACACACACACACACACTCTCTCTCTCTATATATATATATACACAGTGGTACCTCAGGTTACATACGCTTCAGGTTACAGACTCCGCTAACCCAGAAATAGTGCTTCAGGTTAAGAACTTTGCTTCAGGTTGAGAACAGAAATCATGCTCCAGCAGGAGGCCCCATTAGCTAAAGTGGTGCTTCAGGTTAAGAACAGTTTCAGGTTAAGTACGGACCTCCGGAACGAATTAAGTACTTAACCCGAGGTACCACTGTATAATGGCCCAGAAAGATGAATATAACTTGACACACAAGATATTACCATCTGTGGAACTTTTCAAAATATATATGAATCACTGAAACACCCACACTTCAACAAAGTAGTAATAATAACAACAATTGATGGCATTTTGCATAAGCCATCTAGTCAGAGAGAATAAATATATTATATTCCCTAATATCCTCACAGTTGTTAACATATACTATATCTTCATGTATTTCGAATTTACTGTAAGGTCTGGGGTGGGTTGGTTGGTTGGTTATTTGTTCCTGGAAGAGGAAACACTGCACCCAAGAGTTTTCGCAAGTCACTACTAAGATAACCAGTTATTTATGTCAACAGAGGCACAAATACCATATTTTTAGATAACACAGTTCACAAGCAGGACACTCTTGTTCTTCTTTTTTAAAAAAGAAATGTTTCATTTATACGACCTTCACATTTTTTCCCATATTACATCATTAAACAAAAGCAGTTGCTGTTCAGTGACCTGGCTTTTTTGGCTTTCTGCTGACAACACTGGCAAAAAAAAACCCCAAAGCTTGGGGGGGTTCCCTGATCTTCCCCTATTAACTGGGAAAATTGGGCTGGAGGTTTGACCTGTTTTACTTATATTAGCAATATGAAAAACACTTTATTTCATGAAGATCTACAACCATCACATGGGCTGTGTGTGTATGTTCAGAATGTATTCAATGTGCAGTGATATTTAAAGTATGGGATGGACTGGGACACACAGACTTAGGGTGGGTCACTGTTCTCTTGGTCCTTGTCCCAGCAGAACTTGGAAAACCAGGTCCTGCTCAGAATGCATTCCTTCTGCTGTATTAGAGAGGCAATGGGGAGCAGCAAGACCTTCACACACACAGAGGGAGAGTTCCAGTTACAGATAGGTAGCCGTGTTGGTCTGCCATAGTCAAAACAAAAAAAATTCCTTCCAGTAGCACCTTAAAGACCAACTAAGTTAGTTCTTGGTCTGAAGAAGTGTGCATGCACACGAAAGCTCATACCAAGAACTAACTTAGTTGGTCTTTAAGGTGCTACTGGAAGGAATTTTTTTTTGTTTTGACAGAGGGAGAGGGAGAGAGGGAGCGCACACAGCCTCCTGGAATGTTTTGACTACTGAAGATAGAAGGTGTACTTTTTTTTGCCCACTTTAAAACTTTTTAAAAATCTACAGTGAAACCTCGGCTTCAGGTTACAGACTCCGTTAACCCAGAAATATTACCTCGGGTTAAGAACTTTGCTTCAGGATGAGAAGAGAAATCGCGCGGCAGTGGCAGCAGGAGGCCCCATTAGCTAAAGTGGTCTTCAGGTTAAGAACAGTTTCAGGTTAAGAACAGAACAATCCGGAACGAATTAAGTACTTAACCTGAGGTATCATTGTACTTACATTTTGCTGGTGTGGTGGTATTTTAAACATATTTTTATAAATAACCATCTTGGATAACAATACAAAAGCACTCTAGAAATGTTTTACATAATGCTGTATAGCTTTAGAGCAGGCACGTCCAACTCCGAAGAGACTGCAATCTACTCCCAGTATAAAAAAAAACTGGCATTGTCATTGGAGGGAAAAGGAGTGGGGGGGCAGGTGGATTGCCCATAGTTCTTCAGCTTTTATTTGTTAACTTTTGATAAACCTTATTTAACCCCACAATCGATAAGGGTCCCGCAATCTACCAGGAACAGCCGGGGATCTACCCATAGATCGCGATATACTGGTTGGACATGCCTGATTTAGAGGGCAAAGCTATGTCAAGATCCACTGGGATGAGCAGCTTTAGGATGCTGCAGATCAATGGCTCAGCCAGCTGATTCCCATCTCAGCTGTGCAGGTAGATAAACGACAAGTGCAAGTAGATAAATGGGTACTGCTCTGACGGGAAGGTAAACGGCGTTTCCGTGCGCTGCTCTGGTTCGCCAGAAGCGGCTTAGTCATGCTGGCCACATGACCCGGAAAAACTGTCTGCAGACAAACGTCGGCTCCCTCGGCCAGTAAAATGAGATGAACACTGCAACCCCAGAGTCATTCGCGAGTGGACTTAACTGTCAGGGGTTCCTTTACCTTTACCTTTTTTACCATAGATTTGTAGTTCCTAATAAAGAGGTCACATTTTTTAAAATAATGCTTTGATTTTAAGAGATTAATTAATTGTGCCTTCAGTAAACACAACATTTTCAAAACATAAAATCTCGATTTCTGTGGTTCCTATGAAAGTTTTTTTTTTACTGACCTAGTAATAGTTTAAATACTAACAGTTTAGTAGATCAAATTAAATGAATATAAACATTTTGCTTAATGACATCAGCAGTCAACACAGAACATCTGTGTTTTACTTTAACAGTGATCAGAGAATATTCTTTTGTTTACACTAAAGATAATCACAAGGTTTATATTTCTGTGTTCAATGGGGGTGGAATAAAAGACCAGATTACCTCCAAAGTCCAAAAAAGCAATATGTTTCAAATGCAGAAATTTTGTTTTGTTTTGTTCTGTAACCATGGCTAAACAATAGAAATGAACTTTCCCTGAACTTTTCTCCTTTAATGGCCTGGGTCCATGCTGACCCTCCATTGCAAGCTGGAACTTGATACTATCAACCCCACTGCTGCTGCTAAAGTAATCAGATTCAACAGAATTATACACACCCCATTGTAATACTAATTTCAGGATCTCATAAAACCTGCGCAAAGGAAAGCTTTTCTTGCTATCTACCCTCTATTGTTCAAAAACAGCATGAATACACCCCAACACTATGTGGCTGTACTAATATGTTTTAGTAATTATAGCACGGTTAACAATATATAACCGGAGACAAGATTTCCTCCCCACCCACACAAACCCAAAAGGCTATTGGATGAATCACTACCAACCAAATGGTTTCAGCAAGACCAGGATCACATGTGCTTGCGTGCAAATAAGGCCTGTAATTAAATTATCAAGTCTTCCTTCTGAACTCTTGAAAGAGCCAGGTATAGTAATTTTACCCCCTACATTAATCTTAATATACAGCAGTGGCTTCTTTCAGAAAGTCCATAGTGCACTGAAAGGCCATTTTAATGGCCAAAAAAAATAAATAATTGTTTTAAATAAACTATTCCTTCTTAGCTTTCCACCTTAAGATAGAGGTCGAGACTTAAAACTCTGAAGCTCTGGCAGTGATGTACAAACTGGGCTCACTTCCTGCCTGCCCCTACAGATGAGACTTGTGCTTTGCCATGTGGAGAGAGATTGGCTCCTGGACAATACAGGTATACAGCTGGCAGCTGATATGTTGCAATTCCTTCCATTGCAATGCTTCCTACCTCTTCAGGCTGGAAGCAGGGAGCCAGAACAGAGGCAGAGTCAATACAAGAGTGGGCTGCATGGGAGACTGGAAACAGGGACAGTCTGAGTTGCTTCATTTACACGAGTGAGAAAAGTAATTAATGGAGTTCTGATTTGTTTTTAAGAACAACGAAAAAACATCAAACCTAGTTTCACAATAATTTAAGAAATTGCCAGTGTAGGTGTTTTTATATCACACTTAAGAAACTTAAAGGTGTAACACCAAACATAATTGCTAGAAGCATGTAGTTAAAAAATAATCCACGGGATATTCACTTGAGATATGGAAACACTATACCCAACTTTAGTTGCATGCAGCAAAGAGTGCACTATCTGGGGGTGTACATCAAATGATTTTTATTTTATTTTATTTATTACATTTATATTCTGCTCTTCCTCCCAAACTAACCCAGGGTGGCTAACAACAAGTAATAAAAAATAAAAACTTCTTTAAAACATCTTAGAAACAATGCCAATTGAGGTGCACAGTGGGAAAGAGCTCAACAAGGCTTGTTCAAAGAGAAAGGTCTTTAGCAGGTGGTGCGAAGGCAACAGGGAAAGGACGCCTGCAGTCATATCCAGAAGGCCAGGATTAGCCTTGCAATGTTAGTAAGTGATCCACATTCAGATCCACATCTAAGTCTCCTAAATAAAAGGTCCATCCTATTTCAGGAGCTGATGTTTGAGCCCATGACTCAAAGATTTCCTTCCTGTTTAGTCATTGTAAATACATGCAGGGGAAGATGTCTTTTGCCTCAGTGGACGAAAAATTATATTCAATTATATTAGCATTTGCCATTTATTTATTTTTTGCCAATTTATCCAGTTGGGAGCTCTTCAGTCCACTTGGATATTTAGACTTCCTGAAACATGGGTGTGTCATGTACCAACTTGGCTGGCTTGGTGCCAAGCCAAAATTCTATGTAATTTACAAATATGTTTAATGACATCTTTCTCAAAACTGGTCCATGGGGTGGTGTCATCTCCTTCCTTTGCCCTCTGTTCCATTCACAATTACAGTGGACCCTCGGGTAACGTAACTTTCAGGCTGCGAACTCGGCAAACCTGGAAGTGGGTTTGCTGCTCACGCATGCACAGAAGCAGTCCTCCAATTATAGAATTTTCGGGATACAGCAGGGGCTCCAGAACGGATCGCGTTCGTAACTGGAGGTACCACTGTACATTTGCACAATGCCACCAAGGAAGAAAGGAAGGAAGGAAAGTTCACTTCAAAAGAAAGTCACTCATTGAGAATAGTCAGTAGTAAGAGGAGTAAGCTGCCCTTTGTGACCTAGCTCAGTCAGTTCTTTTCATATAGATACAGTGATAAAGTAGCATCGGTAGTGCAGTGATAGAGGTAGGTTGTTTCGACCAACCTATTTTGCCTCTCCTGGGTAAATATGCAGATTGGAATAAAACTACCATTCAGATTTTGCACTTCTCCAAATATTGCTGAGCAGTTCTTAGCACAAAAAATAGACCCAAATGCCTTTAGAAATGTGCGCATGTGTAGATTTAGAAATGTGTACTGTGTTTGCTTGTTTTTAAAAAGTAATTTACAGGTCAACGCAAATGGAATGGACTTATCGATACACGTGAAACTGACATGAATCAGAAACAGATTGGTCCACCTTCCCCAGGCAGAGGTATGTGGTTGAATTCAACTCCCATTTTGCCAGGCGGCAGAGTGGGGTGGGGTGGGGAACGCTATAAGGACAATAAGGAAGAGATGCTTGCTGCTGTTCCATCCCAAAGAGCCAATTACATGTTTAACATGAACAGCTGCCCCTGAGTTGTGTACTGTTTGCATTCAAAAGGTAGTAACTCTCAGGATGTTCCATCATCTCATGGGAAACATGCATCCTATTAAACGTATGGGAAATGTTGGAAGCAGATTTGCACTAATGGGTCCATGCAAAAAAGTTTACTGAATTCTTTCAGCAAGATCCATTTGATGCCTTATTATCGCTTGATCACTAATGAGAAAGGCAATAAATTACCAGCCAAATGCAAGAGGGTTGGCTTCAGCTATAAGGAGCCTGGGAAGGTTGGCTTCATAACTGTGCAAACCAGTGAGAAATCTGGTTTTTGGGGGGTTGGCCCTGAACAGGTCCAAGTCCAGAAAACTGTCCCAAGCTGCTGCAACCCACAAATTGAAACAATGAATAAATATGGGGTAAAATAAACTCTCTCAGTTCTAGTTCTTGGGCCACCTTTAGAAATTCAGCCCAGCTCTAGGTGGCAGTAGCTAAAAGAAAGAAATAAACATGAAAAGTCATCTACTCTAAGTAAATATTTAAAGAATCGGCTGCTATTTAGACAAAAAGGAAGGAAATAGTTCTGGAATCAGTAAGCAGATTCTGAACAATTTCACTATTGTTGTCTCTTCTTTAGAGTGGAATATTAACCAATTAATATACTTTTCTGCGCCACTAAGCTGTTTTTACTTGTGAGTGCTGAAATGTATCTTACTTTGCAGTTAAAACGGAAATTGCAGTTCATCTAAAAGGCACTTAATATGAACCTCATTATGTTTCTGGGTAACCACCAATTCCTCAGCCCCAAAGACAAAATAAAAAACTCCCTCCACCTTCATTACTAAATATTCTTCCACTTAAAAGAGAATTATTGGAGAAAAATTCAGACATTGCTGCAGATGTGGGGACACCTCAGGCATTTAACTTCAAGGCAGAGCCCCCAACTTCTTGGTTTGAATGTTACCTCAGAATCGCAAAACATGGAAGTGCTTCCTCTCTCTACCTTGGCTGAGGTAATAGTTGATCTGGATAAAGCAAAAACTATTAAGAAGATGAGAAGAATATCTTTCTAGTCTCCAATAGGCAGACAAAGATACATGGAATTAATTCCCAATGTTACAATCAACCTTAGGACAACAGGTCTGTACCCACACAAAATTTTTCACCTTTAAACATTATGAAATATACTGGCTTTTGCTACACTGCCAACCAAATATGAAATAAAATGGTTTACACCTCTAGTTTCAAGTGACTTTGACCATTGATCCAAGCTAACATTCTGTTTATTTATTTCAACAATCCAAACATGGACAATTACTAATGGTTTGCCGAGACATCTGTTTACTTCCTAAGAATTAAAAGTTCTAAAACTGCATTCCACAATGAGTATTTACATCTTAAGAGAGAGAGAAATGAAATATATTCCAGAGCTTTGTGGCAGAAATAGACATCTTAATTGAAATAACAAAACCACAGTATAAAACCAAAGGCACCTTTGAACTACTGTTTATTCAGAAAAAAAGGTCTATGCTAAGATTTTAATGGCAAAGAACTGCACTTTGAAAAACGAGAGAGAAATTAATTAAAACCCAGTGCTAATCCCATTGCAGATATTTTTAGTTTTAGAAAGATATTTCTGGATGCTGTAAAATAACCTAAAATATTAAGTTGTCATTGCCCTTTTAAATCCTTTCAACTTGAATTCCCTAATTGTTCCCTCACTTTATCTCACTGTACCAGTAAGTAAATAAATTAACAAAATAGCTTTTATCGCACAGAATAACCTTTTAACTGAAGGATTATCTCTGGTTTATTTTTCATTTCTTGCACTGCAGATAGCAGTTCATGCCTCATTGATTAGTTTGCTGAGGTGGTGACCAGAAAAGAAAACAAGGTCTCTTAGATATTGCTAGGACCTGTAAATATTTTTGTAAAAATGCTCTATAGCTAATATAATATAATAAGGATTAGGCTGGAACTTTGGCCCAGTTCACCTTACTATCCTCTTAAGATGATCAACCAGCGATCCTAATTACTGACCCAATCACTACAATTAATTCCTATTTAGCAGACAGAGCCTTAGATTATGTTTAATTTTTTTAAAAAACTTTCGTTTCTCTCTCTTTCTCCCCACTTTAGCTAAATTATCACTAGTTAGTATACAGCAAACAACCTACAAAAAAAGTAAAATAACATACTAATATCTGTATAACAAGATGGCTGGTTTTCTAATTCAGTAAATTGGATTCTCTTTTGTATCTTTGCTACCAAAATGCCTTTTCTCAATTTTTTAATTTCATCACGTGAAACAGATTTTCCTTGTGTACGTGCACAAACAGATTAGATATCCCTATATGCTGCAAGTTCCCAATCAGGTACCCAAATAACAGTTTTTAATTGTTTTGAAATAGTCTAGTATTGTTTTACTGTTTACTGTATTTTTGGTTTTTATGGAAGCCGCCCAGAGTGGCTGGGGAGGCCCAGCCAGATGGGCGGGGTATAAATAATAAATTATTATTATATTATTATTATTTTAATGTCCTATTTAAAAATGTTCCCAGCAGTTGCCTTACCTGAGAGTAAGTCACACTGAACACAGTGTTGCTTACTTCTGAGAAGACATGTATAGGATTATACTATAAGATGAAATGATATGAACAAGGGCTATGAACAAACTTGGATAGCTGAAAAACTAACTCAAAAAAATATGCTGTAATAGAAGACAAACATTCATGGGGCAAAAAACTGCTTTATATATAAATGATGAAGGCTATGTTGAAATGCCTCCAGTGTAATATTTTTTAAAAAAAATATGTTTTGAAGAAGAAAAAACAAGGGGATTTCGAAGAGAAGCAGTCAGACCAAAACCTACTACATAATACCTCACCTTGGTTGATGCAACAGACAAAACTGGTTTTCCATAAAAAATATTCCTACTGTGAAAAACATTTTTAGTTGGTTGCGGTTGAACACCATTCATTGCAACATTCCTTTTAAGAAATAATCATTTTGCATACCAAAGGGTACAACTCTGCTAAATTTTATATTTTGCCAACTGGATGGTCTCTGTAGCTTAGCGAAACGTGAGCCCCTGTTCCTGCTAAATTGTCCTTGATATAAAGATTATGCTCTGTTAACAGTGCATTATACAAATGCCTACATTCACTCATCTTTTAGTATCCACTTAAAAGATCAAGATCAACATAAAGGCAATAAAATGATACATAATAGCAGACACTTATGTTCTCTGTACTTTACTTATCAGTTTTAACTAAGATGACTTTATCAAAAGGTTCATTTTCATACTGAGTTTATATCAATCAGCTATCCTTTACACCTGTCAGAACGTTACTATTATTCCCAGATAAATGTGACTTATCATATAGTGGTGCGAGATAATGAAAAACTCTTATGAAAACTATTTTTTATTACTATTCCACAGCTGTTTCCTGCTATAAATGCCCTACATTGTAACAAACACTGCTAATGATATGTAACAAGGGTTGGGGGGAAAGAAACCTGGGGGGAAAGGCGATGAGCTGGAGCAAAAAGAGCAGACCAAGAATCCCAGTTGTAAAGATCACACGGTCTCTAGGCTTTTAGGCCCCGTGAAAGGGGAAATAGTTACAAAGGATCTGTTTTTAAAACATTTCCATGCTAAAATAAAATGTATGAAAGGGAAGTGCATCAGCTGACTGGGCAGCTCAGTCGGTTAGTGTGTGGTGCTGATAAAGCCAAAGTTGCAGGTTCGAGCAGCAGCAAGAATACTTATTGCAAAGCACTGGAAGACACAAGACCTACCCACCTTGGAAGAATGGCAGATGCAAGTAATGGACTATATGGAAATGGCAGAAATGACCGGCAGAATACGAGATCAAGGAGAAGAGCGGGTGGAGGAGGATTGGAAGAAGTTTAAAACCTACCTACAAAAACACTGTAAAATTTTTGAATGCTGATGACATTGAAATGAAACGAAGGGGTTCTAGTAAATAAGGGAAAGAAGAGTATGAAAGAAAGGATAGATATTGGATGAAAATCGGGAAAGTATAATACGTGAGGGAAAATATTTAAACAAAATTAATAAGAATGAATTTGCTGATCAATTTCAAAGTGGAATACAAGAAAGGGAGGCGGGTGGAAGTCAGGAAAATAAGGCAATGAATGATAAGAATCTGAAAAGAGGTTTTTTTCTTCTTCTTTTTCTTTTCTTCCTTTTTTCCTTTTCCTGTTTTGTTATATTTTTTTCCTTTTTGGTGTGCTTTAATTGTTTTTACTTGTTGGTGTTTTAATATGTATTGTTTTTATTGTGTATTGTTTTTTTTCCTTTGTGAAACTTAATAAAATATTATTTTTTAAAAAAAAACAAAGTTGCAGGTTTGATCCCCCTAAGAGGACGCATATTCCCGCATTGCAGGGGTTTGGACTAGATGATCCTTAGAGTCCCTTCCAAGAATGATTCTATGAAGGAACTGGGAATTGGCTGGGGAAATACAGCAGTCTGAGCCCCTTTGCTGCCGCCTCCTCTCTTGCCGCTTCCTTCTTCATGGCAACCCCTTGTCTCTCCTTCCCCACCGCTCCCTTCTTGCTACTGGGGAAACGGTAGTTTTCCATGCCTTGCTCTAAGAAATGGGTCCTTCTGCTGCAACCACTTTGTCAACGGGGGGGGGGGGGGAGAAGCAGTGGGAGGGAGGGAAGGAAGAGCAGCCAGAGGCATAGCAAGGTCAGGTGGTACCCAGTGCATATTTTTTTTGTTTTATCACTCCCCCCCCCTTTGAAATTATTAAAAGGAGGAAAAATAAGATACTTAGAGTGGCAAGTGGTATTTACTGGTTTATTTACTTAACACTGTGAGCAGAAGCACTTGAAAAATTTCCCCCCTAACTTTGTTCTCCCACCCCACCTCTCCTAATGTGCATTCCAGGGTTTGGGTCCCAAGTTGGGGGAGCTTTTGCTTCTCTCCTTCCCTCCCCCCTCTGCTTGTTTGCTCGCCTGCCTCCTTCCCGTCCTCTCCCTGCCTGCCCACCTCCTCCAGCAGCCTGGGAGCAGCGCAGCTCCCCCACTTCCCCTGACGGCTGTGGTAGGCTTGGGAGTTGCAGGAGGGCAGCACACCAAATGTCACCCCCTCAGAGATGACACCCAGAGCAGCCCGTCCCCACCTTCCTACGCCTCTGAATAGAGCTATGATGGAAGTAGAGAGCCTTGCAGGATATGAAGGGCATGCACAAGCCAACCTGAAGCCCAAGTCAACACAGCTAACGACGCACATTTGAGTACATCTCGAATCCCCGCGACGGGGTGAGCTCCCGTTGCTCGGTCCCAGCTCCTGCCCACCTAGCAGTTCGAAAGCACGTCAAAGTGCAAGTAGATAAATAGGTACCACTCCGGTGGGAAGGTAAACGGCATTTCCGTGCGCTGGTCTGGTTTGCCAGAAGTGGCTTAGTCATGCTGGCCACATGACCCGGAAGCTGTACACCGGCTCCCTCAGCCAGTAAAGCGAGATGAGCGCCGCAACCCCAGAGTCGGCCACGACTGGACCTAATGGTCAGGGGTCCCTTTACCTTTACCTTTTATTCTAACCTCTGCTCAATATTGCTGAACATCCAATGGCCACATTTTACGGGACTTATTTATTTAAAAACTCTCATGGCCACATTTCTAGCCTTTGTGGAATCTGGTGACAACCATCGGACGTCACTTTATGGCAACAGGAAAAGTGTAAAAATATATGGAAATTGCCTGGTGAAACCTGCATAGGCCCCTGCCTTCAACTAGTCAATGCAGAATGAATTGTGAACTACAGTGAAAATGCATATTTTATAGAAACTATTTATTTGCTTCTTCTTTTTTAACAAATCACAGAATTAAACTTTTCTTCATGCAGGATTTCGGTTACCTTACTGCAGATAAACATATATCACATTAATATGGAGCACACAAAACCCTTACTGTATGCTAGGCTTCCAAAACATAGTGCTGGTTCTGTTTGAGGATTTCAGACCCCGTCTGAACTGGCCTGAATGTACAGGCCTCTCCAGAGAAGAAGCCGAATATCAGTGGCTCTTAAGTGGTACATAGGCACTACACTGAGGAGAATACTGAAAGTTCATTATGAGTTAAGATTTTAATTGTATTTCTTTTGAACGAACTCAACATTTTCCTTCCACACTAGGCTACTGGACATGATTATATTCTTAAATACGATAAGAATGGTTGCTTATTTGACACTGCTACAGAAAAACAAACAGAACATGAAGGCAAAATAGGATTATTTCAGAAAATGTATCATTGGTACATCTCTGGGACAGGTTACCATATTCCTTCTAACAAATTTTCATCATCCTATCCCTCCCCCTTTGACACAGACTAGCTTCTGTATACAGTAGGTATTGTGAGGGTCGTTTAAGTGCCAAATTACATGTATAATTACTACATGCTGATTGCACCCATGACTCAACTAATGGTTGAAACCTTTCCTCCTATCACTTATACTTATGATCTGTTTACCCTAATATACTGTAATGTAGTATAAACACTAATATAAGCCCTCAAACTTGGTCAAGCTCCAAAGTAACATTTTTTAAAAGGAATCGAACACAGGGTAATGGATTTCTGCTTCCTCTGCGTGTGTGTTTTTAAAAATGTTACTCCAGAAGACATCCTTTGTGTGTTTATTCCTCTGCCTGAAGTTGACAGTCATGAATAAAGCAAAATAAACTATGGGAATAAAAACAAAAATAAAATCAAGGTGCCTCGGGTGAACTTTGGCTGTCTTCAGAATGCTGAAGCGTGATGTATATTCTATATTGGCCAAATTAGGAGACATAGGCTAATTCAGTTCTGAAAACAGATCGGAACCCAGATTGTAGCGGGTCTAGATAAGATGTCTCTTCCAAGAATACCCAAAGTTGCTCCACAACCATCCTCTCCACCACCTTTGCCAAGAAAGGGTCTATAGTTCTTTCACCCCACTGGGTCTAGGATGACTTTTTGAGGAGTGGATTTACCACTTCCTCTTTAAAAACCGTGGGCACCACTGCGCCCAAACAAGGATGTGTTTACCACGCCTTTCACCTATTCACGTCACCCCAGTTAGCTTTAATAAGCCACGATGGACAAGGATCTAAAGAGCAGGTGGTCAGGATCCTGTCCACCTCCAAAGGCTGCATCACCTGGAAATGATCCCATAACACAAGGGTCAACATTTCATTGGATGCCTCGGTTGGTACCGTCACAATCACAGTTTCTAAATCACTGAAGAGCCAAGCAACATTTTATCCCTCTGGCACATCTATGCTATCCTGGCTCATCAGGAACCCAGGAGATCTTAAGTTGGTGCACGCCTTGAAAAGTGGGGGAGGGCACAGCAGGAACGGGAACCAGAAACAGATATTAGGCTGGAGCCTATGCCTACTCAGCTTGGTCACATGATCTGGCAACCCAGCTTACCTGGCAAAAAGGATGGTGTGCCTCAAACACTATTTTAAAGGCTAGTTTTCCCTCTCTCCCTCCCCTCCCTCTCTCTTACACACACACACACACACAGTGCATTTTTGCTGCTCCTTCTTCCAATCTAAATTTTTTTCCTGTGGAGACATGATGCATTTGGGATTTCACAGAAGCTCAGCCAAAGAGCATTACTCTAATAATATGTTTGCAGATATTATTAAAGTGCATCATGTTTTACAATCTAATTATTCCATCAGCTCATGTTTTCTTGTAGTCTGATCTAAATCCACAATATTTCTTCTTTTTTTATTTTTTTTTATTTTCAATGCAGAATCATAACAAAAATTACAAACATTGTATAGTATTATTTTGGATTCAATGTTTGTAGTTGCAGCAATATTTCTGGGGCATGATCCAGCCAAAGTTCGGCCCCTTACTTATTTACTTACTTCAAGAACAAAACCCGTTGTCAACAGATGAGATCCAACACACCCCAACAGCACTGAAAATAGTCAAATAGTTTTTCCACAACTCCATATTCCAGGTAGTGCATAGGTAGGCAAACTAAGGCCCAGGGGCCAGGTCCAGCCCATTCACCTTCTAAATCCAGCCCACAGACGGTCGAGTAATCAGCGTGTTTTTACATGAGTAGAATGTGTGCTTTTATTTAAAATGCATTTCTGGGTTATTTGTGGGGCATAGGAATTTTTTTCTTTTCAAAATACAGTTCAGCCCCCCACAAGGTCTGAGGGACAGTGGACCAGCCCCCTGCTGAAAAAGTTTGCTGACCCCTGGGGTAGTTCTTATGAGGTGTGAATTGTTACATTATATTTAAGGGATTTCTGGGGAGAAATATATTTCTTCTTGCAGCAAAGTGACCCCACAAACTGCTGATCAAAGCTATTAGCCATCATGGCTCCAAGTGTGTAG
Source organism: Podarcis melisellensis (assembly GCF_964234715.1). Lineage (NCBI taxonomy): Eukaryota > Metazoa > Chordata > Lepidosauria > Squamata > Lacertidae > Podarcis > Podarcis melisellensis. The sequence goes on from NC_138531.1 coordinate 9,320,836, forward strand.
TCCTTTTACATGTAAGAAAAGAGAACAGATGTTGAAAAAAATCCGTATTTTGTCTTTTTGCATAATAAACAAATTTCTTGCCTCCCTAAAGTCACTGCAAATAGTATCAGGGGTGAAGAGTACCCCCCCTCCCACTTTATAAACCTGAAATGCTTAAATGTTTTTTTCCCAGGTAGAAAGATTTCTGTGACCCAGCAAAACTCCCTTCCCCCTAATTATTTTTATAATTTTGCATTAATTTTACAGATTTGTGGCTTTTTGGAAAATGGATACCTTCAGTACCTTTTACAAATGTTTGAAAGAAACCAGAACCCTCACTTCAACAGGTAGCCACAGCAGATCTCATTCAAGGACCTTTAGATCAGGGCTAGCCAAAAGTGCTCATATAAATCAGGGCTAGCCATTGTGGTCCGGTCCCAGTTCCGCCCCACCCCCGACGAGTAGTTGTTGGACTACATGTCCCATCATCTCTGACCATTAAGCTTGCTGGCTGGGGTTGGCACTGATGGGAAATATAATCCAAGAACTTCCGGAGGGCATGACACTGGCTACCCTTTCTTTAGGTGAACGCTCCCCACCCCCGGTTCAGAAAACAATGTGATCCCTCTGGCCTTCTTCAAAATAATCTATAAATAATTCAAAATAATCAGTAAAGTTCTCATCTGATTATCAATTTCAATGCCAAACTACCAATGCAAGAGGCAAGCTTGCTCTGTGTGCAACTTGTGTGATCAGTTTATCAACATGGTGATCCTCCATAAAGATGCAGAACTCTCAGACCAATGGGGGTGAGGGGTTTGTTTTTGTTCATTACTACTTTGTATTTTTTGTGTTTTATATTGTAAACCACCCTGTGATCCTTGGATGAAGGGTGGCACAGAAAGTTGTTGTTGTTGTTATTATTATTATTATTAACAAGATGGAAATCTTTATTATAATGAAACTAAGGGTGGTGAGGACACATATGACCTGATGATCTCCACAAACACTTTCAAACACATGATCGACCCACAATGGTGTGAGCATCCAAAATGATGTCGCTTCCTTAGGAGACCTCGATCTGGAGTTCATCAAATCCTGACTTGCGACTGAGTCTAGACGTATAGCCAGCTTCCCAGGGACATCAAGTTGGACAGCCACATAGCTGGTAGGGAGCTGGCTTTGCTAACACCAACGAAAAAGGAAGGTGTCATCTCTGCGGTTGCCCCAACGACAGAAAATCACAGCACAATGATGCGTTTCGTGTCCTAGTCATGCAGTTGTGAATTGCGGTAGCTGCACATAGGCTGCTCAGGTAGCACGTGCTATGCAATCTCTGTGGGTTTTCGTCATGCTGTTTCTAGTAGGTTCACAGCTTACAATCACTGCACTTGTGTAGCTGTTATAATTCTGTTATATTTATTCTAACGTCACAATCTTTTTCTTAAAGGAAAAAAACCTGTGTATTGTCAGTGAGACATTACATACTATTTTTTGTAGGTTTTTGCACTTTATATCACTAATGGTCAGGGGTCCCTTTACCTTTACCTTATCACTGGGTGCAATGGACTCCAATCTGTAACTATATTGATTTACTGGAAAGCAGGAGGTCTCAATAAATACATTGGGGTTATGTTCGTGTGTGTGTGTGTGTTTAATTAAAAAAAATGGAAATATTGCCATTGTCCAAAACTTCCATCAGGAATTATAGCTGTATGGCTTTCCTGAAATACATTTGACTCCAATACGAGATTGGTAAAGTCGTTTTTTCCCAGTATCTCACCAGGGGTGGGTTGGTGTTGCTTTTTGGATTCCCAACATGGATCTTGCTGCCAGTAAGAAGAGGGAGAGGGGTGAAACAGTGATGACTCAGCACACTGCAAACACAGCGGCAATCTCTTGACCCTGCCACTGCACCCATACCATGCTGACCTTCCCACTATCTCACCTCATCCTTTCCCCTCTACTTACCAGCAGTGTCCCCTGTGTTGAGAAGCAAGGTGAGCAGCACCACACCACCCTCTTCGGCCCCGCTAACCGCTACTGAGTTTTTCTGTTGATGGATAATTGGATAATGAATTTCTCCAATCAAGATCGATTTAAAAGTGTTTGACACTGGCTGAATTGTGCCCCAAATAGTCACGATTTTAGACTGTAGTTTCTTTATTAATACTGACAAAGCATCTTTTGTTTTCACATTTCACATATGGTTATTAATACCACAATCAGAGCTTTCTGGCTAATATGAATACATGAAACAGATCTGTGACGAATCAGACCACGGACCCATTTAGACCACTACAACTTGTACTGTACAAATTATTCTAACTGGCAGTGACTCACCAGTATCTTGTGAAAGTATGTTTTTTCCAGATTTACTGCTTAAGAGTCTTCTCACTGGAGATGATCAGGCGATTTAACATGGGACCTTCTGCAAGCAAAATACATGCTATGGACCATCTCACGCCTCTCAGACAACCAGAATTCTACCAAGTGGCCACAGGGACACATTGTGATACAGAGGGCATGAGACTTACCACGTCACTGTAATGATAAAACTACGTTTGTGCAGCTTTGTGCTTTTACTTATGATGCCCATTCAATAGTTTTACAATGTTTTATTCAGTTGCATTGACGCATCAACGTTTTGTTGTGCAACGTTGCTTCCCTCCTCTCCTCTGCTTGTGTGCCCTCACTGCCCCTAAATCTAATCCGGGGGTTCCCACAACCCTCTGGAGAACACCTGGGAGGAAGGTGGGGGAAGAAGAGGGCAGGGAAGTTAAATATCAGAGCTAAAAGTCATTGCGCTAGCATAAAATGTTTAGTTGAAAACTACCCAATATCTGTGTCTTTTAAATATAGTTTAATGTATATCCCGTTTGGTTTCCTCTTGGGTTCCTGAGTGGATCCACTTTAACTACTTTAAAAGACTACATTTACTGCTCAAAACTGATTTTTTCCTATTTCTTTTTTCTCATTATGCATTCAGGTAAAAATAGAAATAAGAGAGCAAATATGAGAAGCCCTTGCTTTAGGAGGTCTGGATTCAGCATGGAAAACATTGATACAGCCAGATCAGATATTAATAAACTCTTTCGTGGTAGTACACTTTCCCCAAAAGTTTTAATAACTTTCCATTTAATTAAAAATAGCTCAAAAATATTAGCAGCCAACAGCAATTAAAGATAATCAAATCTGGCAAAATGTGTAGGAAGTATAAAAAGATCTGTAGATATTTTGGTTAAATGCTTATTATCAACCGGAGAACTGTTTGCTGTACAAAAACGGTACAATGCTTATCGTTAAAACGTAAAACATTCCTCCAAAGTTCTTATGCCTGATTTTCCGCTTTTATAATATGCAACTGAATGGGGGGAGGGAAAGAGTCTTCAAATAATAATAAAAAAGGCCTAAAAACCCCGACTACTCAGGGTGCCTTTGAGGATATTTAATTAAAATCTAATCCTGCATTCATTAAGGCTCACATAAATTAAGCTGTCATTCATAAGATTTATGGATTCTCATTTGCATATTGCATACAATTCATCAATTACTCAAGTATGAAAGGAGCACATTTCCCTTGGAGCTGCCTGCTACCCTGCCAACATTTGAAATGAGGGGAAAGAGCAAGACTGTCAGGCATTCGCACAAACTTTCTTCCAAATGTCTGCTCCTTGATTAATCTAATTTTCTAGCTATTCCTTACAAGATGCAACAACAGACCTTTTGCAATTTTCTATTATTTCTCCTGTCTTCATCGCAAAATCTTCTTGTCTTTTAATACCACTTGGTGTCTCGGTGATTATTATTTGTTTGCTAATGATATGGCATGATTGCTTGTTCTATATTAAAAAAGAAAGGCTAGAAGGTGCTGAAACCAATTTTCCACACTTTTTGTTAGTCGGCTATGGTTTATACCACTTTTTAATTTGTTTATTAGAAATGCTTCTTCTTTACAAGACGAAATAAAGAAAAATATTCTTGCAAAAGGTTAGGAAGCTTTGCAAATATTTTAAATGCATGGGGAAACATAACTGATGGAAAAGCTTTTAAAATACTATTTTAAGTAAAGCAGTACATGTTTCATTCTTATCTATAAGTTTTGCTAAAGTTTTAAGAAAAGCAGAAGTATAGATTAGTTTGTTTTCGTTGTACAAAAAGCAAGCTGTGTTAATTCAACTGTGGTCTCAAAGGAGTTCAATTTAATTTGTGTGGCACAACTAGGAAGTAACGGAGTCCTTGCGAGATCAGTCTCTTGGTACTTTTCAGCATGCATGTGATCAGATGTTGAATTTAATGCAGAACATTCCTTCATATCTGGAAGTCTCAAAATTAAAATAAATGAGTGTATCAGCTATGCATAAAATCATTGCTTAGATTTGTAATATACTGGCTCATTGTAAATTGTCCATTAAATGGCTGAAAGGTAACATGAAATAAACTACTGACGTATTAACTTTCTTGATCATGAAATATTGTCCAAAAGGGGAGGGAAATGTATATACGGGCTACTATCCTGCTTAAATACTATTAAAGTGAATGAGATGTAAGCAGGATTGCATCCACAGCTTGCAATAATAAACTTTCCCTACAACTCTTGAGGCATATTTTATCATATTTCACAATTACTACTAAAACCTCACAATTGGATTACCCACCACAACCAAATTATGCTAGGAGGCCTTTGGCTTGGAGTGTAGACTGAAACACAAAAGATTCTTACACCATATGGCCTGGGTATTGAAAACTGTTATTAACTTTTATTAACTGTTATTAACTATTAACTGATATTAACTTTCTAATAGATTATTACTCATTTCTGCTCCGAAGATATCAAAGCATGGGCTTCCTCTGGCCTGGGCTTCTGCTGGCAAATTGTGGCTGGACTATTGCATTGCACAACAATCAATATGCTTTCCCCTCCTCCAGTTTTCCTCTTTAAAACATCAGTAAAACAGAAGAGAGCTTTCAATCTAAACATAATTGCTAACATAAGCCCAAGTGAATAACTTTAACTAACCCTGGAACAATAAACACATGACTAACTTTAATCAGAGAAATGAAGTCATCATTATGCTTGGTTTGGAAAACAGGGCTCCAAATTAAAGCAAACACATCCGAACAACTCTTTATGGCCCCGCTTCCCTTCGCCTGAATACGCTGCTCTATTGTAAACCACTGAGGTCCATCCATGAATTACCACTCTATTTATTGTCTGTCTTTTTTTAACTGTTGCTTTCTTCTAGTTTCAAGTTTCTCAGCATGAGCTGTCTGTTTAACTCTACTCAAGTAACATGTAACAAGAAAAGAATTTCCCTGTCTATAATAATATTGCTTATTCTATTTCCTCAACCCAAACCACCTGTTCAATTTTGCTATATCAAGCTCTGCAAAATGACTGGCTACCTCAATATATTTACTGAGAAATGAGAAGGCTGCTAAAATGCAGTTGCTGCTCTTCTTTGCTTATAAACTAAGAAAAAGCACCACCCAACATACGCTTTCCTGACTTAAGAGGAGTAAAGGGTTTGCCCTATGCAACCCAGAGGAAAGAACAAATACAGATACACTTCTTAATTTATGTAAGCATCACTCAAAATGGTCTCCGGGCTGCTTCAGATCTAGTGCTCAATTATCAAAATGAAAACTGCCTTCTGAAATCTCTTTCTTGACCTGGGGACCAACTGTGATTATTCAGTGATGAGGGGAAAGCACCTTGTGAGCATGTGCACACATACAAACATAGGTATTCTCTTATTATTTTACAGCTTCCAAGGCTGAGGCCTCTCCCAAGTTCAATAATTATACAGCTCTTAGCTGTACCTAACGTCTTGCTGACAACAGGCATTTAAATTAGTTGTGACTCTATTCTTCCATTGATTTCAGTAGGATTAAGGGAGGTTTCTGGGATGAGACCTGTTGAGTCCAAGTTCAGATTAAACCCTTTAAGGCATTCAAGATGAAAAACATTTTTGACTAAGCAAAATCTTCCAAAATGCAAGTGTATGACAACTTATAGAGCCCAATTCTAATGCTTTCTTTACCCTAGGTTACATTTCCAAAAAATAATAATCTGTTGAACAAATTTATGGTAAGATAAGGTAACAATTTACATTAAATTTTCATTGCTGTAGAAAGCTCTGGTCCTCAAAATACAATACTACTCCTATCAATACAGTGGCACCTCAGGTTAAGAACGTAATTCGTTCTGGAGGTCCGTTCTTAACCAGAAACTGTTCTTAACCTGAGGTACCACTTTAGCTAATGGGGTCTCCCGCTGCCGCTGCGCCGCAAGAGCACGATTTCTGTTCTCATCCTGAAGCAAAGTTCTTAACCTGAGGTACTATTTCTGGGTTAGCGGAGTCTGTAACCTGAAGCGTCTGTAACCTGACGTACCACTGTACTAGAATATTCAACGATACTGGGAGCACTGGGTGCTTCTTTCAAAGATGGTCATATATTATTATTTATATAATTTACATATTTGGTCATGGGAAAGGAAGAAGAGTTATGAGAATGTTTATTCTGTATGTAATGTGCATGTATGTATACCTTCTCTCTCTCTCTCTCCATTCCTGGGGCTACTGCAATAGCAAGTTCATGAATGGAGTAGATGGAGCAAGGTCCCTTCTCAAGTAACCATTTATAGTAAGCCTGCAACTTAAGTTGGGGTTAAATTTAGGGAATTGTACCTGGTGGTGCTGTGGGTTAAACCACAGAGCCTAGGGCTTGCCAATAAGAAGGTCGGCGGTTTGAATCCCTGTGATGGGGTGAGCTCCTGTTCTTCAGTCCCTGCTCCTGCCAACCTAGCAGTTCGAAAGCACGTTAAAGTGCAAGTAGATAAATAGGTACCGTTCCAGCGGGAAGGTAAACGGCATTTCCGTGCACTGCTCCGGTTCGCCAGAAGCGGCTTAGTCGTGCTGGCCACATGACCCGGAAGCTGTACGCCGGCTCCCTCGGCCAATAAAGCGAGATGAGTGTCGCAACCCCAGAGTCGGCCACGACTGGACCTAATGGTCAGGGGTCCCTTTACCCTTTACCTTACCTAAAGCTAAAAATGCATACAGTGAAAACTACATAGTCAAAACACATTGGGTGCAACGGCACGTGAGACTGCCAAAGTTCCCCCTCCCCCACCGATATCCACCACCACTGCTGAATGTGCGCAAGTTAAACCAGTATGAGTAACTATGGAAGTAGAAGGGAGCTGCAACCTGCTTTTGTCTACAATGAATTTTCTCTGACTAAATTAAGAACTAAAACTTTCCAGCATCACTCAGATTGCCGCAAGATGCAGAAATACATTTTGGAGTGGCCAGACCTTATCATGCCGAATATTCATCCGTAAGTGACAAGCTTCTTGAAGCAGGCCCATGTGACTCAAGCAAAGGATCTATACTCAGCAGTATGGCGTGGGCATTGCCTCTGAAAGCTCACAACACAAAGTAACCATCAGCTAGCATGTCACACAGAAAAATTCCTTTCCACTCACAAATGTGTCATGATTGATTGGTTGGCTGGTTGACTGATAATCATAAAATAAATAAATATTAGATCCTTTAAAAGGCAAGCCAAAACCATCCATCAATCTAGACAGGAGGAAAGTAATATTAAGACGGAAAGTAATGTTAAAAGCCCAGAAATTGTAACTTACTTTCTCTATTCACATTCAGGGTCCCCATGCGTTCATAAGTCTAAATCACAAACGTACCATGCATATTGGTCTTCAGTAAACATTAAAAAAAAATTTAATAAAATTTATTGGCGCAGAGCTTTTTTTCATGAGTATTATTACACAATCTGATTGAAAATAGGTATTCGCTAATGAGTTGCGGCAGAATTTGTAATGCGGTTGTGTAGTTGGGCTGTGGGCGAGTTCTGGCTTCTCAGACTTCGAACAATAGTTGCACCACTGTTTGGGCTGCAAAGAAAACACTGAGATCTTCTAAAAATGTTTCTGCACAGTGTGTCTGTGCTTACTGGGTCCATACCTGCATGAATGAGACTGCAACAGCAAACTAAACACAGAAATATATTTATCCTTTATAAACAGGAGTTCCTTCAATATTTCATGGAAATAATGCCTTTAATGTATAGATTTTGGGTGTGAATTATGTAGTTAGTTTGTGTGATATTTGTGGGAAGCCCATGTAGTATAATGGAACTTGGACCAGAGAAACTCAGCTAAAATCCTTACTTGCCATGAAGCTCAATGGGTAACATTGTTATTGCAAAGATAAAATACCTTACATATGCTATCAGGAAGTCCTTGGAAGAAGAGCGTCAAACACGAAATAAATACTGTAACTGGGACCCCCAACAAAATATTGCAATGTATCCTCCCCCCCTAACAAGAATTCAGAATCCCAAGCATCCCAACCTTCAGGCACGATATTCCACTCCCGTTATTTTTTCCAACAAGCATTCCACATTCTGTGGCTATACTGGGAGGAAGGTGCCTCCTTATTGATAACTTTTGGAAACCTCGGGATTCAAAGTACATTGCTTCCCAGTAAAATATGACACTGTGGGGCTACACTGCTTACCTAACCTTCCTTCAGACAAGTCACTGCCACATACTAGGTCAAAGGGAAGAGGGTCACGTCAGGACAATGCAAATGCAAAAGTGGAGTCTACCCAGTACTCCTGCTGGCGTGTTTGCGCCACACCAACCTCACTGTCCCCTTGGACCCTTTCCTCTCTTTATCCCATTATGCAGTAGTGACTTGGCCAGTTGGTGTCACTGCACCATCTGCTGCCGCTGCTGCCTCTCCTCTGGCCACATTCTGGCTCTAATTCTGTCAGCGCTTACCACCTGTGATGCCAACAGATACTGCGCTAAAATAAAACGAGAAAGAGGAGAAAACAGTCATGGCAGTTCTCTACATCCTATATAGTAGCAACCTCTTGAAACTCCAGACGTTTGGTAACCGCCTCCTACAGTACTTGAAAATGCCAAAAGACGTGGAATAGGATCAAAGGAGGATATCATATTGTTGGCATCTGTCTTTCTCAAGAGGCAATGGAGCGCCGCCTCTGGCAGCAAAGTCAGACTGCTGGAGAATCACAGTGCCTGCTGTGGCTGCAAAGACTGGTAACTCGTAAATGATGCCTCTTGCATTGTTTCTGCTGTGTTAGCAGAACTGAAGTGATCTCTCTGGGATGCAGCCTGGACAGTGTGTATGGAGAGGCGATCTTTATTTCTCCCACAACATTGGCTACTATGATTAGCAGCAACTCTGTCAAGGCCCAAGGAAGTTCCTTCCCATTACCTGCTACCTGAGCCTTTTCACTGGAGATGCTAAGGATTGGACTTGGGGAACTTCTTTATGCAAAGGATGTGCTTTACCACTGAGCCAGAAGAGTAACCCTCCTTAAAGGGGATAGAGAGTACTGGAGAGAGAAGAGAAAGCAGGCCATATGGCTAATTAAAAGCGATTCATCCATCCCACACATTTTGAGGGCTAATATTCAAAATCTGATCCAAAGTTCCAATGCCTGACATTTGTCATATATTTTTATCAGATAACAGCAAATGACAAATGTCAAACACTAAACGTCAGCCTCTTTTTATTCAGCATTCATAAGGATCCTTGAGTGGTTAATTTTTAAAAGGCATTTAGAAGGGTTTTCAGAAGTAATGCCAATGTAAAGTAACAAAGACAACCTTAAAGACTACGGGAGCAACCTAACCCCGCTGTAAAGCCAAGTGAGGGATCTTAGGAAATGACGCAAATAATGTTGTGCTGGCAGAGGAAGAGGAATGACAAAGGGAGAATTGTTTACATCACTGGATACGTAGCCTAACATGCCAGTGCAAAGCTCCCTTGATCCACTAATTGGCATAAATGGTCCACTGGCAATAATCTACCATCAGAGCAGGGGAAACGGTGTATTGGATACACATTAATACCAGGCATGGATACCACATACAAATTGCCTTTGCTTCCCCAACATGCCCACAGAAATGGAATAACTCTCTACCAGCCTGTAACTGTGTTTAATTCCCTCCCACTGCAATCAATAGTACAGAATTATTTTTTTTAAAGGGCTGTTCTCCACACCTCTTGCCCTGTGGAACAAGAGGATGGGGCAATCACTCTGAAGGCGGGTTTCTGGGGTCTCTATCCCCCCCCCACCTCAGCATAATGCTGACTTGGGATTATTCAACCTCCTGTATTAGAGTCAGCAGACACATCTGCTGTAGCGGACTCTAGAACACCAAAATTAGGTCATAATAAACATTATTAATGATGTACAATGTAAGTGTTTCTGCTTGCCAGACACAACAATCCCCACTTCTCTCTCCCAAGATGCTGTTCTGGGTTCTCCAGATCCTCAAAGTGGATTTGGCTAAGGAAAGGGGTGGTCTATATGGAGCTTGACAACCTGCAGGATCTTAACTGCTCATGGAATGTTTATGAATGACTAGTGGAAAGACTTTGGCATGGTGGGACAACAGGTTTTGTGCTCCTGCATACATACTGTTTGATTGTAACAAAACCACAACACAGCTTACAATAAATTAAAGTTATCAATAGAAACAGTTAAAAACAATAGTTAGAACATTTAAAAGACTATTAAAAACAATAGTTAGAACATTTAAAAGACTATTAAAATCAACAGTAAACCACAAAGAGATTAAAACACACAAACATCTACATGTCTGGATAGGCTTGCCTAATCAAAAATGTTTTAAGCAGGTGGAGGAAAGAATGTAACAGGCACCTGCCTTAATGCAATAGGCAGGGAGTTACAAAGTGTTATTGACAGATATTACATGGCACCTGTAACAGGTTTAGTTCTGCAGATTGAAGCGGTCAAGTGGGCACTGAGATGATCGCACAACTAAACTGGTCCCAACCTGTTAAGAGTGTTATATACAGTAACACACTGAACTTTGCCTGGTAACAAATCTGCAACCAGTGTAGGAGCAGAGGTGTTATTTGCTGGCAGAGTCTCACTCCTGTTAGCAACCACACTTCAGTGTTCTCCACTAACTGCAGTTCTGGATCAAGCACAAGGGAAGCCCCAGAAAGAGTGCATTACAGTAATCCAATCCTCAAGTCACCATGTCTGAACTGTGGTCTCCCAGTTCAGGAACTGTCACAGCTGTCACACCAGGTGCACTAAGGCTATCAGAGCTTCCAAAGCTGGGCCCAGAAGCGCCCCCAAACAGTGTACCTGCCCCTTCAGAGGGAGCGCAACCCCACCTAGGGCAGGCCAATTTCTCAGACATGGGAATGACTCAGCCACAGAGCTCCCCTGAATATCCACTGAATATCCCTGAAGAGCCACTGCAGAGGATGTTCAGAAGCAATCACATCAACTGCCCATTTCATCTTGTCACTCTGTAGTGAGACCAGGGCCTCAAAAGTATAAAATCAGCTTTCTCCACTAGGAAGCCCCTCAGACAATTCAAAAACACATCAGCTTCCATCAGTCTCTGAATGGGCCCATCAACCGTATGGGGGGGAATAGTCGCTACCAGATCCAACCATGACAAGGGAGTGGTTTGCACACTTTTGGACCACCCAACGTATTACTACTACATCAAGGGTGTGCCCTACAAAATGTATTGGACTGATGACCATTTGAGGCAGCTCCATGATATTCATGAAGGCCATGAAATCATGCGCTGGCCCAATGGCAGCCCCTGTGTGGATGCTATTGTCTTGGGGTCCTCCAACTCCACACCAGCTCAGTCAGGGATACTGCTGGGCAAAAGGGTGGCTGATCTCACTTGCCCAATGCCAGATGTAGACCCTCACAAGAGGTCTTCTAGTAATGAAATCTGTGCTTGTAGGAATAGTAACACCCCCTTCTCCACAGTCTAGCCTGGTGTTGTACCAAGTACACAGCTGACTTAGGTCAAGACCACCCAGTTCACTCATTCAAGTCTCAGTAATAAATGCCAAGTCAGCACCTTCAAAGAATCATAAAATCACATAATCCACAAGCGAGTCATGGATTAGCATGGTCTTATTATGTGGTTTCCTGGCATTCAATAACAGCACCACCAGATCAGAGGGCTCACAGAAAAGCTACCAGTAACATCTGGAGGAGCGGAGGGTTGAAATGGGAAACAGGGACAAATATTTAGGCCTGCACACCAGGTGATCAGCCCCTCCACTCTGACGATAGCTTCCCCCGCCCACCACTGCCAAAACTGGAACAGCATCTACTTACATAGATCTCTTTGTTAAAACCCTATTGATAGCAGTGAAAATGTTGGATAATGTTTTAACAGAAAACAATCTGAAATAATTTTTAGTCTTGGGCGGGGAACTGAAACAGTAACTGAGTTCATTTAAATTAATGTAGATGCATATATGCATAGAGTATAAACCCTAGGGACGCGGGTGGCGCTGTGGGTTAAACCACAGAGCCTAGGACTTGCCGATCAGAAGGTCGGCGGTTTGAATCCCTGTGACGGGGTGAGCTCCCGTTGCTCGGTCCCTGCTCCTGCCAACCTAGCAGTTCGAAAGCACGTCAAAGTATAAGTAGATAAATAGGTACCGCTCCAACGGGAAGGTAAACAGTGTTTCCGTGCACTGCTCTGGTTCGCCAGAAGCGGCTTAGTCATGCTGGCCACATGACCCGGAAGCTGTACGCTGGCTCCCTCGGCCAATAAAGCGAGATGAGCGCCACAACCCCAGAGTCGGTCACGACTGGACTTAATGGTCAGGGGTCCCTTTACCTTTACAAATCCCTATCTACATAGAGTAGATCTGTACTGGTCCTCAGAATTAGACCACAAAATTGTGTAATGGACATAAGACGTTGCAAATCAGCACTTCAATAAAGAAGAATCAAACAAAACCTTCCTAACATTGACAAGAATATGAACAGTTGAGGAATTCGCTGCTTTACCCCAGAAAAACTTCCTACTATCAGCTGACACTGCTGAGTCTTCCAAAATAAGCAAATGATAGTGACGCTTAATATGTAATATGAGTGCTGGATTCCTTTAATGAAAAACCAACTAAGATGTTTAAGCATCTCTTCCATGATTTATATTATGAATAAACCAATGCTCTGATCCAATTACAGAACATGTAAGTTCCCTTTGACCAGACAGAACAGTTCAACTTTCAGGATACATAAACTGTTTATTTATTTAAAAGGCAGGCAGAGATATTGCAACAACTTTCTGAATTTAAACTGACAAATAAACTCTTGTGCATATGAATTAAAATTGTAATTTGCAGGAACTACTTCGTTTTAATTCACGGTGGTAGAGGTAGAAATGTTCTTTATCCACACTTGCAGGAGTCAAGGAAGACAATTGCTTGAGAGAGTATAGAGACCAGCAACAGTTCACAAACTAATAGGCTGCCATTTTTAATGTACTTCCCCCTCACAGATGATGACATTGCATATCTGTTACCTCTGCATGCTTGTTATGTTATTTTGTCCCAGCACTGTCTCTGCTCAAACAGGTTTGCAATAATTTCTTGGGCTTTAAAAACCCATGAAACCTGCATAACAAGTAACAACAACAGGAGAAAATAAACGAGTTGTAAAGCTCTACTGTGCAATCTTCGAATCTGTTAAAAATGCCATACAGTGATTACGAAAATGATTCTCACCATATTGCTACTTGTGATGGCTGTTGGGACTTTCTCATTTCCAGACAGGATACACACATACAACTCTACCCAGCAACAACATGTAGGTATTCCCATGACATTTGGAACGATAGCTTGAGGGTACCAGGGGGGGAAATGTGAAGACTAGACACTGAAAGGTGTCCATGCACAGGCAAAATATTAAGCAGAACCAATCTCCTCCTTCAAGTGCCCATGGCAGGAGGTGGAGTGAAAGGCCATGAGCCCTGGTGTTTTGTTGTTGTTGTTCTGCAGAAGGCCTTAGATATCCTGCCCTTAAAAAAACAACTAAAATTTAAAAATTGGGATAGAGCTGTTGGGTCCAGACAGAGTGGCAGGCTGGAGAGTTTCGTTTGGTATGAAAATTAAGTTTAATGGGCATGGGCTCACCCATGTGTACTCTTATCTTTGCCCACTAATGGCATGTAGCTCCTGTCATGTTGCATGTGGGGGAATGTGGCCTTTCCTGCCCAGCCACAATCAGGAGCAGAGCTAATGTGGCCTCCTGAGCAAGGACTAATTTTGATGTGCTCCCCCCCAACTTTTTTCTTATTTTCACAATAATTCCTTTTGGCACAGTTGCTGTTTTCTGGCTCTTCTCAGTAGGTACCCATATAAATATAGGTTTATCATCATTGTTTATTTTGCGCCCCCTCAGCTCAGCGCCCTGTGAGGGGGGAATCATTCACATCACCCTAAATCGGGTGCTGGCCACAAACCTGACAGATATCACCACACAGTGTAACTGAATTAGAAAAGAATAATCACGGCCTCCGCCCGAAGACAGCATTTATTTATTTATTATAGAGAGCAATACGAGTGCTAGCTATACCATTGAAGTAACTTCTAGTTGGGCTCTCTGTGTAACTAATCGTGCTACTGCACAGAATTTAACTAGAGAGCTATAGACGCTCTTTCCAACTTTATGAGCTATTTGCCCAAGGACAAAAGGACTAGACAAGCAGCTACTATAACCGGTGCAACTTGAGGCAGATTGGCTTTCGCAGTCAGATGGATGGCATGGATGATACACGAGGTTCTTTCTCAATTCTACGACTGTTTAAAATTTTTGCACTGAATTCTATTGGCTTGTAAATATGTCCCTATAGTTTGAGGGTCTTATAGCTCAGACAAAATTCCTGTCGTTTCAGACATTTTGCATGAAAAAGAAACAAATGAAATTAGCATGTTTAAAGGCAAACGCCTTTAAAACCGAGTCAGAATTTCCTAATAAGCAATAGATTTACCGAGTGCAAAGGAGACTCACAAAAACTGTGAATTAATAGTTTAATTGTCTCATAAACATATGATGCATCTCCTATGAAGTCATTATGAATGGCTGTCCAAATCAGAACTGCAGCTCCAACACAGTTTTTTGGGGGGAGAATGCTCCAAATTCTGAGAGCCCAATGCCTTGAAGGAGGTTATAACTACTCCATGTAATTTTGGAAAACAGAATTATTACCGTAAACGAACACAGTGCATGGTCCCAAAATCAACCTATTAATATCCTATTAAACTGGAATAGATTCACTTCAAGAGGAAACATGAATTCATCTGAAGGCTGCACAGGAAGAGTTGGAATATCAGCATTGATTCTTTTTTTAAAAAAAATCTTTATTCAATAAAGTTCTAGTGTGAAATATTGCAGGCTTTTCATCTGCCATTTATGCTCTTTTCTATCTGATAATTAAGGTAGGTAACTAGTCAATGAAGTCTGGAATTTGCCATTGTAATCAAGTGTTATTGTAAATGGCAATCAGATATTTACAAAATAACTAGAAATGTTTTTGGAGGGGGAGGGAGGTTACAAACCGGCTTCTTTTGCCTGTTCAAAGTCAAAAATAATGGTGTCTGGTCCCCAAAGGATTCACTGCAAGAAGTGTTTGCATATTCAGTTATTGTTTCTGCTGCCTCAGTCATCTGCTGAAGTTCACTCTAATGTGGCCCTGATCAATTCTGCCAGCTGTGCTTAAGTGCTGTTTACTATAATAACATCACACTGCATTCTTATTTGGCAACAGCAGCTATGACAGCACCTAAATGCATGGAGAATCTAGGAGAGTTTTTATTATTATTATTATCATGCACAACAGATCAAATTGCAACTGTTTGTGCAGTCCAGTGATGCTCCATTTCTGTCGTTTTGAGTGAATACCAACTGCACAATAACAGCTTTGCCAAAAGCATTATTCTTCTGCCCTTTCTAATAAGTGAAGGTCTTGTTGATTTAAATACTCTATAGGACATGGAAATGATTTCATTATTGCACCCAGCTATGTTTTCTCAGGACAAGATGGAAAACTTAGCAGGTGGGTAGATTAGATAAAGAGAGGTGAGTCTGTACTACTCAAAATGGTGCAAGGAGGAAACATCCATTTTAATGCTCACTCTCCTTTGCCAGAGACTCCCTTCAGAAATGATGCTTAAGGAATTTAATGCTAATGTTAATATTCACTGAGTCCAGATTTTTCTTTAAAAAAGTAGAAGTGTAACTAAAGGGAGAACATAGCAACAGGACTAGGTGAAAATTTCAATCAGGTTGCAGCAGAGCCAAGCCCAGATCCCCCTGCCTCTTTTTAAATAAAATAAATAATAATCACTTGCTGCCATGGATTCTTTCCTCCTTCCCAGCAAGGTGAAGAAGATCCCCATTATTTATAAACCCCGAAACAAGCCAGCACATAAGTGCTAGCTTCTTTTACTGCCCAGTATGCAAGGATCTCCAGCTTTAACCATTTCCAGACAGTGTTCTGGCTTTGCCAGGTGATAACTACAGTTACTAATATGTGTGGACCGAGTGAATCTACAAGTTCCTCTCAGACATGCGCCTCCCCCCAAGACACAGAGCATAGCTTGGAATTTTACTTGTTAAGTACTCAAACTTCTTTGGGAGAATAGCTGCTTATGCCATCTTTTCATGCAACCACAGATTACCTAATGAACCACATAAATTTGGATATTTCTTGAGTAATCTAGAGCTTGTTCTTGGTTGTCTCATTCACCCTGTCTGGCCAGCTTGTACGCATGCGATAGACTGGTAAACTGAGATGAAAGGCAATCAGAGGGTTCAGTGCAACTGGCAGTGACAAGTGTGGTTAAGGAGCATACTTCCTTACAACCAATTCCCATAGCTGTGCAGCAGGTTTTGCTCAAAGTTATAGAATAATCGGGACTGGTGGCTGCTACCTCTGTGTAAATAGCAAGCTGAACACCTCTCCCTCGATTCTCTGTAAGAGACAAATGGGAGTGCATGCTTGATCATCACAAGAAGTTAGACGATTTCATTAATTCAAGTCAACTTGATTATATCCTAAGAAATAAATCAGCTCCTCTAGTAAGAAGCCACATTGCACATGATCAAAGGAACCACAAGAGAATACACGGCGTGGCCACAGTGTAGCTAAAATAAATGTAAATGACCATCCTATTATGTTTAACTGTAACATCTAAAACCACATCCAAATAGCAAGATTTTACAGTGTTAGAATATGCTTATTCTTATAAATGGATGAACTTCAAAGAATATTGAGTTCTATAACTGTGGAATAGCCATCAAAATGCCTTCTTCCATGTTGCAATTCAAGTGTAATGCAAAGGTGATATTAAAATATACTCTTCTTTGTTGATTTTTCTTATGAGTAAAAGATGCAAGCAAAAAAAATTAAGTCTAGCCATCCATCACAAAGCTGTTTAGGGCTTCTATAGGTTCAAATCTTCACAGTGAATTCTGTCTAAGTAGCATCTGGAACACCAATAAAATATGTCTCATGGCCTTCCAGGAGGTGAACAACCCTGTTCAAAACCTCAGACATTGAACAGTCTTCCAAGTCATCAAGAGCGTACATTGCTCATGCAGTGTTCCAGTGTTGGGATTATTTCATATCTCAGCACTGTATACAGCAGGGATGGGGAACCTATCGCATTTCAGATGTTGGACCCCAACTTGCATCATGCCTGACCATTGGTCAGGCTGGCTGGGGATGGGAGCTGCTATCTAACAGCATAGGGAGGGTCACAGTAAAGCACACTTGATGCAAAAGAACCCACGTTATTGATATGAGGGAAAAAATTCCTTCCAGTAGCACCTTAAAGACCAACTAAGTTAGTTCTTGGTAGGAGCTTTCGTGTGCATGCACGCTTCTTCAGATACACGAAAGCTCATACCAAGAACTAACTTAGTTGGTCTTTAAGGTGCTACTGGAAGGAAATTTTTTTGTTTTGACTATGGCAGACCAACACGGCTACCTATCTGTAATTGATATGAGGATCAGTGTTAGCCACAAGTTAAGCTTTTCAACCCTGAACCATAAAGGTGCTAATGAGAACTGGGGCTTTCACATAACAAGTTTCCCCAACCTATCTCCCTGAGGGACACCAACGAATATTTATGTGTAAAACTTCCCTAGAACTAATAACCCTTAACAGGTATCCCAGCAAAATGAGAGGCAAAACAACAGCAATGTAGGAGGAAGAGGGGTGTGGTTGTGAGATATATTTAATCTCTTTAAACAGATACAACATAAGGTATTTTGGATGTGAAGACACGCTTTGGCTCTTCTCACTGTCACAGTCCTACACCAGGGTGAAACTTCTGGTCCAAATTAGGGCAGAAAATTGTTTGACTTCAGCAAGTACCATACTTCAGAAGTAGTAAATCTAGAGACTAGATGCAATGCAGGACTTCACTTTTCCTCTTTGGGACAAATGTGTGGCAGCTATTAAGGAATAGGATACACGCAAGGATACTCGAGTAGTAGGGCTAAACACATTAATGGCTCTGCAATGATACACTGTACAAGGAATGGCACAGATAGTAGATCACAAGCAGACTAGCCATAAATTACAGCTCTAGCTTCTGATTCACACATCACTACAGAATATCAACTCAGTTCTTCTGGACAGATACCTCCAATCTTAATCTAAACTTTCTATTGTTTCTAAAAGATTTACTTCCAGGAAATGGGTGAAATTAAGACTGTGACTACACAATGCAGGATACTGAGGTGGTTGTGGTGGTTTAGAATTAAAAAACCCCATTCATATTTTGGTTACTTCCAACACCAAAAGCACCTTTCAAAGCTTCTGTCATGCTATGAACAGAGATAAACACAGTGTGCATCTCTGTCAAAAGGTGTCAGGTTCCGCTTTTGAGAATACCAGTTCAAAGAAACGCAAGTTCAAGGGTGGTGGAAAGATGAGATTTTGGAAATCCATTTCCAGTCAAGATTAGATTAGATAGACCAATGGTCTGACTCAGTATAATGAAGCTTCATTTCTATAAAACTATATAAATATAATGCAAACTCATATTAAGAAGAAATGCCATTACCACTTTTATAGGAGACTCACCTAAATTCTAGAGTTATATTAGTGTAAGTAGACAGCGAATGGCTGCTTAAGAGATGTTACTGGTATATATTGTAATATTTCAATATTCAAATCCTGTATAGGAAAGCTCATAGTGTGAAAGGCTTTTCCAGATTTTCACTTCAAATAAGATAGATGATAGATAGATAGATGATAGATAGATGATGATAGATGATAGATAGATAGATGATAGATAGATAGATAGATAGATAGATAGATAGATGATAGATAGATAGATAGATAGATAGATAGATAGATAGATAGATAGATGATAGATAGATAGATGATAGATGATAGATAGATGATAGATAGATGATAGATAGATAGATAGATGATAGATAGATAGATAGATAGATAGATAGATAGATAGATAGATAGATAGATATAGATATAGATATAGATAGATAGATATTTGCAAATGTATATATAGGAAGGATGAGAAGAAATAAAACTTTCTTGTTTTGAGACAGACTATGGGTCTATCTACTTCAGTATTTTATAAACTGATTTTATAAATTGATTCTCCAGAGCCTTCCCTAGTCCTACCTGCAGATGAACCTAGAGAACCTGGGAACTTCTGCATTCTTATATTTTGCAAGAAAGCATACACTCTACCAATGAGCTAAGGACCCTTCTGAAGCTTTACTTGGGGTAAGAATCATTCAGCACAGCACAACTTATTTCTGAGTTAGCAGGATGGGTTTGGGAGAAATAGTACAGTGTTTCTGTGTCCCAAAGTGATCTGCTTTCAGTACTGCACAGTGCAGTATCTAGATGAAGCTCTAAACGCATTACCAGAAGTTGACACCTCAAAGCATCTGGTTACAGCTGCTCCACATTTTGGAGACCCACAAACTTTCTGTTGCTTTTTGTACTTATTGTGGGTTTCAAATTAAGAACGCCAAACATTTTAATGTGCGTATTTCTAATTTACATTTGGGAGGAACGTTACCGAGTTTGATCTGAAGCAATAAAAATGAAAGGCAGATGCAAGGGACTCCTCAGCCCAACAGAAACGTAACTAGCTGGCACAAGTTACTTCTATAATTAAATCCTTCTTTCACACTTGCACAAAACAAAATATTATACCCTTCTAAATTCTCTATCAGGTTGCCATAAAGACTGCAAAACAAAAATAATTCATTCAAACTATTTATTCTACCGAGGACAGATTGACAGTATCTCTCTGTGTTTTTGAAAGCTCTTTTAACATTAACTGATACTTTGGTGTGAGAAGAAACTAAAAGCTTTCTACATGTAAAAGTTCATCGTTTACCTTCTCCCAGCTATCAGATAAAAGCATAAGGGCAATGAAGCCACAGCTCTCAGATTTATTACTCCCAGAGGAGAGAGCCCAAATGCATCATCATCAGCAAAGGCAGCAGGTGTGAGCACTGACAAAAGAACAATGTTATACAAAGATGCAATACTGAGACTCGTTAAACCAAGCCTATTAAAGCCAGCGCCTGCTAAACGGAAAAGGTTTTGTTTGTCATACAAAAGCTGGAATCCGTCTTAACTAGAGAAATACACAAACCAAAATACAGCATGTAATTTTTTAGCAAACTTTCTAATGAATAGATTGCAACACAAAATGACAGAACTCCCTCAATTGCACTTTTCAATAACTCCGAGGCACTAGGGATGTGACAGCATGATGAATACCACAACAGACAGCTCCAATATGGTACCATTTTACCAGATCAATATCTCACTGCAATATAAGAAAAAAGGAGCTGATATTAGTCTACACAGTGTATTACAGATGAGGTACATTTCTTCTTACTGCACTCATGCTGAACCAAAGCAATAATTCATAGATGCCTTTAAAAGGTTTGTACACTAGCACATGCAAAGGAAAGAGAGAGCTAATCTCTGCTTCAACATCTGTTTGAGCATGTAGTGGCTTAAAGCAATAAGATTGTGAGCTTCTGTGCAGATATCTCTTTTTATACCTGAATTACCTGCCAATGTATGCTATGAACACAATGATTAACTCCATTCTGGTATATACATTTGCTGGTCTAAAGTTGTGCAGCGTGTATGTTCCAAATATTTGAGAATCAATCTATACCCCCTTTTTTGTGAAGCAGCAATTTAAAGAACCAAGCTGCGAACAAAAATCTAAGGAAACGTAGTACCACATCCTCTTGTATGGTCATTACCGTGCAAATAATAAACATTGAATATTTATTTTCTAACATGTTAATTCTTCTGCCCCTACAGTTTGAGTACAATATCAGCAAACACATAACGATGCTTAGGGATACAGTCATGCTAGTGCAAAAATGTATATAAGGAAGGCCTAATATTTTATGCACATCAAAACATGACTTCCATTCTTCACTTGCTAGCTTTGGTAGAAAGTAGAAAGTGAGTAGAAATGCTTTCCTCCCTCTCAATAGCAGAATTGCTCTTTGGTACACTCTCTGACTGGCATTAGAGAGGTCATAATTTAAGCACCTAGATAGACTAGAGAACAAGCAAACACATATGTCATCTGAGCTGGAGATGAAAGATATGCTAAAGCTTCCCTTACCTTCTGAATCAGCTGGGAATTATGTGGGGAATCCCCTGCTACTAAGGCAATGTACCTGCTTGGCAAAAAGTCCAAAGCTAGAAGCATAGGATTGTTACAGGTTTGCAGGGGGGGAAAGGGTCTCCTTATAATTTCTGAAATTAGTAAATGTGGTGCTTGATCCATGGATTTTGCAAGGCCTAAACCAGGCATAGGCAAACGTGGCCCTCCAGATGTTTTGGGACTACAACTCCCATCACCCCTAGCTAACAGGACCAGTGCTCAGGGATGGTGGGAGTTGTAGTCCCAAAACATCTGGAGGGCCGAATCTGCCTATGCCTGGCCTAAACAATAAGTCAAGCCAGCTTCCTCAGAGAGGTGCCATCACAAAACAAAGGCAGAGTCATGATTCTGACAAAAGATGACACATTCAGTGTCAAGACAAGAGTGGGGGTTCGAGCTCCTGTCCCAGCTGTATGTTAGTTAGCAGAAGACAACAGCAGAGTTGGGAGGGGGAAGTTTCCAGGGTTACCGGGGGGCAAAAAAAGGATTATTATTTTTTTACATAAGGCTTGAGTTCCATTTGGAGCAAGGTTTGGGGGGAAGATGAGGGGAGGGGCTAGAACTCCATGTGGCACTGGCTGGAGGAGGATGCGGAGAGCATGGCTGGCTTCTTCTCAAGCTGCCTGAGACTATAAGAGAAGCAACAAGAGACACTCTTGATGTGCAATGTTCTGCCCCTCTCTACATCAAGGCTAAGGTGTCTATATGCGCAAATAAATCCATGTATCTCAGCCGTGTCTCATTCCGAAGGAACACAAGCCCTGGTTAAGTGCCAAGACCCCTAGATTCTTGCTACTGCTGGGCAGAGATTGGGGTGGCTGGTAACAGTATACTGCTTGGGGGCAATTCCAGCTTTGTCCAAGGTGGAACAGGCTTTCCCAGAAATCAACCAAAATAAATCAGGCTGCTCCTAAGCCTGAGTATTTAAGATCTGGAGAATGCAGTGTTAGATTGTTTGTTTAAAAATAGATAAGATTTCCTCTCCAAGTTCTCCATACAAGGAAAAACAGGGTTAAGTGAGAAAGGGCTTTAGTTTTCTGCCTCAAAGCTCCAGCCTGCAATCAGAAATAAACTTATCAAGACTCTCCTATTTATATCCAATCACAGAGCTTTGGGGAAGTATTTTATTTATTTATTTCATAAAATTTACGAAAAGCAGATGTCGAAGGAACAGTTAGTGTCAACTGAGCAAGAAACAAAAACTAAGCCTCAACATCTTTTTAATTTATCATAATTCCTGAACACCTACTTCTCTTAAATTTCACAGGTTATCAAGGATCATGTCTGCTACTTTCATACAAATTACCACAAAAGCCATGGAGGAGGGACGGAATCTATCCCCCTTACTCAAAACCATTAATACTCCCCATGGAAGGGCTAATACATCTGCACATTTCATCAAGTTCTGCCAAAAAGTAAAAGTTTTAGCAGTTGTTCCATTTTACCCATGTAAGTCAATGGGAAGCCTCAGGTTTTCTGAAGTGAGGTTCTGATCTGGACCAGAGGTGAAGTGGGTCATACCCAAAGCAGTCCAAGTCTTTTGGAGAACACTATTTAACAAAGGCATCATGGGCTTTGAAGATGCTCAGACTCAGGACAAAAGGGAAAGAAGGCACATTTGGCAAACCCTCACTGTGATCAACTCCCGCCCGGAAACCTATGTCTCCACAGTGGAAGGACGTGTGGATCCAGAATGGGCCTCCACAGCCACTTATGGACTCACTGTTAAAACCGTGCTCATGAAAGACTATCTTACTCAGCCACGAATGATCGCCAAAGAAGAAGCAGCTAGCTGGAGCTGATGAGAATTGTAGTCCAAAACATCTGGAGAGCATAAGGTTTGTCAAGACTGGTGTACATTGTTACAAAGTAGGAATATTATCAATAACTATTGCCACATACAAACATGAATGTTACAAAATACCACAAAAGTATGTCGTTTCATCAGAGAAAATGGATCTCAAACAAGCTCTCTGAATGTTGGAATATTAAGAACAGTCAAAAGGAGATACTTCTTCATAAGAGTGCCCAGTTAAACCATGGATTTCACTACCACAAGACGTAGTGTTGGCCACCAACAAGGGTGGCTCTAAAAGAGGTTTACACAAATTCATGGATAATAAGGCTATCAATGGCTACTAGCCATAATGGCTATATTCTACCTCCAATGTTGGAAGCATTATACCTTCAAATACCAGTGACTGTGAATCACAAATGAGGTAAGTGCTCTTACACTCAAGTCTTGCTCTGGGACTTCCTGTAGGTTGGTCACTGTTGTGAACCTGATGCTGGACTAGATAGGCCTTTGAGGTGATCCAGCAGGATTGGCCTGGCTAATTTAGAATCAGAAACCTTTGTATAAAAATTTTTTAATTCATATTTGTTACTGTATTTAGAATTCAAATGAAGAGCACACATATATAATTTTATTTTGAATGTTCTCAGGAAGCATATCTAATTAAGATGCCAAAGTAAAGAACCCATGTGACAGTTACTTTGAAGTTTTACATGTTGCTATTTTAAACTTTTATTACTACTAGACTATAATGTGTAATTGTACATTATTAAACAATTGGGTGACACTCAAGAATATACTCACTGAAATCAACATACTTGTCAACTGACCTCAATAGGTCTACTGTGAATATGGGTTTGATATCACCCATTGATTTCAATGATTAATAGGTAGCGAACAATTTTAATCAATGGAAATACAATTATTACAAAGGCACACTTGTTTATTTTTAGCCTAATTTCACTGTGATAGGAACTGGAAAATAAAATATTAAGACCACCTTTCATTCTAACAAAGAGTTAACTTTTGTTTACTGAAGTCTCACCTAACTACTTCAATATGTATCTATCTCAAGGTCTATAAATATGTGGGTTTAGTTAACAATATCATTTACTTATTTATTTTTCTGGGTACTAGCATCTGCATTCTGCCAATGAAACTTATGGTGGTCTTACATTAAATTACATTATTTGGTTATTCAGTTCTGAATAACAATCAATTTTAAAAGTAGTGTTTTTATAAACATCCCTTGAGTAAATGGGTTGAAAGGCAAAGTGCAGTTGCACTAAGTGTGTAAAACAAACGCTTTGACAGTCCTAATGTTTTATCCAAACCAAGTCAATCTTTAATTTTTCTTTCCTTAAAAAATGAGCCCACCTAAGGATAACAGTATTAAATAAATCCATTTCAAAAGTTTAAAAAAGTGTTTTATACTGTTCAGCAGCACAAACCAGTAAACTCCCACTTTGGCTTGCTTGTTGCTAGTCTTTGTCTCTTTTTTCCTATAGTTCTGTTTAAATTCTCACCTTGTTCTGCCCTTGTCATCAAGTCATTCAAGCACAAAGCAGGGAGTACGGGAGTGTTTACTCATTTCCCAAGTCCATTATCTTACACATTAATCACTGGTCTGGAACTTTTGGACAATGCTGAATCTGTTACCTCTTTCCCTTCTAACTGCTTTACTCCTGGGTCTCTTAGCTTAGGAGCTCTAAAGCTACAGATACCCAGGAAGATCTTTTCTGTTTAGCTGTTCTCTCCCCACAACACACTAAACTCAATGAAGCCGGATAAAATGCTTTTAATTCCCACAAAAATCAAAGAAAGGAGAGCACAGATGAGTGAAAATCTATTTAATGTTTTGGTGAAATTAAATACACACACACACACACACACACACACACACACACACAACCAAAATTTCCACAGAACATTGCTCTATCTTGTTTGTTGTTGTCAAGCATCCATGCAATAATAAAACAAGCAAAAGAACCAAAGCATTCTCTTCTAAGCAGCAAACTACTAAAGTGAATGGGCAAAATAATGATTCCAGAATATGAAAAGCTTGCTTTTACTGAAATCTACAGGACTCTAAAATAATTCTGAAGGACTGCACAGGGCATCTAACGTTTATTTGTGATCATGACCAAAGACTAAAAGACAGAAAGGGATGCAAAGCTGGAGGCTCTTGAACTAGACTTGTTAAAAGATTTGTTTGTGAAACATGCATTTTATTGCCTTGTGTGCATGTTATAATGAGGCATGGACAACTGCAACATTACACTTAATGATTGAATTTCTTGTTTCAACCAGTTTCCTTGTCCTCTTGCAATTAACGTTTTCCCAGATCACCCAAGGCTACTTTGTCAGAAGGGGAGGGGGGGCATCTGAAATTCACATAAATGAGCAATGTCAATAGTTTAGAAAGAGTTTACTTAGAGAACAAAAGGGCCCTTATGAGCCACTAGTGAGAAGAAATGGGGGGAAAATGAATCCTCACAATGTAGGCCTTTTCTAACAGTGACTTGTTATCAAGCAGTTTGCGAGAGTCCCTCAAATCTGCATTAAAATACATTTCATTCCATTCACTCATTTGCATTAATTTCTTCCATTATATCTGAAAATGCTTGAATGTCTACCCAACACAATGCAGCAGCCTATCACAAACAGCCACGGCTGCAGCAGGTGCCAATTTACTCCTCTTGGTTCTTTTCATTCTGTTTGCTGATTCTGACAACTGGAGTTTTCTCCCCTCCGGTCGAAGGGACTTTTCAATTGGATTTGCTTGTGGTGACAAAATTGTTGCTCTGCGGAGAGGAGGGGGGGAAGACTCTTTGACTGAGTGTCTATCATGCTGCCATGGGAAAGAGGGAAGCGAATGATTCTCAGTAGCTTCTGATTTCCAGTATTTGTTCAGCATTAGGCCCCACTTATCTCCAGGAGAAAAAGCAACATATAGAGAGAGAAAGTGACAGGCAGAAACACACTCGCTCCCTCATTCATCCTGGCAGAGCTCTGTATTCAAACAAGGGGAAGGGGGGGCACCTATTACACTGAAAGCTCCAAATCAACCTCACTCAATTATCTCAGCTAATCCTTATAGCTCTATAAAGTAAATATTTCATTACAATTTCAAATAAACAGTCACCCAATCTAATGAAGCAAGATCTCAAAAGTGGCAATGTCACAGAACATGTTGCCATCATCTAAAGGAAAGGACAGAGGACTATCTGCTATAGTAATACAAAAATGGCTCCCTTAGCCCTCGCCTTCCTCCTCTCTCCAACAGCCATGGAGGGGTCGAAAGAGATGGGGAGCTGCAGCTTTCTTCGCACTCCTCCTTGCTTTGCAGCAAGTGGTGTGTCTTGTCCCGGTGCGAAAGGAATTGAGGGGAGGGAGTATAAGCAGAAACTGACTGATGGAAACAAGCCTATCAACAACCTAGTACTGAGAAGGTTAAATGCATGTACGAGACCTAATATGGACCAGCAATTGCATCAAGTGGTCAGGTTGTTTTTTTTATCACATGGCATAAGAACACATTTTGGAATATAAAGAAAACTCCTCCTAAATTTTATTTGTAGGCATTTTATGGTAGGAAAGCACTCGATAGGCAGGAACAGCCTATAAAAAAATAGACCACTACCACCACAAAGAAAGATCCAACTGGGTCCACCCACCAAGAGATTTCCCATAGCACAATGAAACTTCCCCTTCTTCTTCTATTTCCCCACCTTGGGGGAGCAAGACTCTTGAAAGAAGAAATATATAAAAAGAATTTAAAAAATTGTCCAGTAGCACCTTAGAGACCAACTAAGTTTGTTCTTGGTATGAGCTTTCGTGTGCATGCACACTTCCTTCAGATATCACTTCTTGAAAGAAGATTTGGGGGTGAGAGTTGCATGGGGAGAAGAAGAGGAGAACATCCTTTTGCATGGGGGGAAATTTGCTTGCACAATATTGGATATCACCTGATAACAATGCAAAATTCCAAATTGAATCACATAATAAGTTTATTATAGTGTGCTGGAGAAGAGTGTTTTCTTTAAGGGGATAATGGTGTTAAAATAAGAAACTAGCTATATTTCTGATGTTTGTGGTTTTGTCCGATTAGAGGACTTGGGGATTAAATCTTGATTAAAGGTATAAAATTACAGAGAGTCTGGTTACACAGACTTAAAAGCAACACAACAGAACTCTTCCAGACTTAAAAACAATGTAATCTTCTTTTTAAGAGTCAGAGATCCCTAAGAGATTTTTTATTGACCTCTGAAACAAAACCACTATCAGTATGAATAAACTTTTATAACCATGGGACATATTAGTCACCTCTTTCCATGAATTAGTGACAAGATGTAGTAATGCATGGGCTGGGGAGGGCATCCCACTGCAATGGAACAAATCAGTAAATAAGTCAATTCATCCTTCTTATTGTGTTGTTGGATGAGAATTTTAGGAACTGTTTATCATAAATCATTTTAAACATGGCTTTTAAGATGGTCATTTTGAGACAGTTCTTTGTGTATGGTGTAACAAATGTAATTAATATTTAATGATTATAATAAGGCAACTCCCTAATTCTACAAATCCATCACTATTGCTGCACATTATCACACATTTAATAACAGGCAAATATCTAATACATGCTTGTAGACCTGCTTACATGAGCATTCGTGACAATAATTAATACTAGAATATCCATACAATGTTCAGTAAACGAGTCATCGGATAGGTGCCTTTAGGTATAAAAATTGCTTTTTGATGAGACCATGGCCAGATACGAAGGTCTCAAGGAGGACAGAAATATCTTAGCTCTCATTGTTTGTTTTCTAGGCCAGCTCCTGTAGTCCTGAACTTCTGGAGGGCATCAGATTGGCTCCCCCTGTTCTAGGCATTCGGATGCATTAACTGCCACTGTGAGGTAGTATGTTGGACTATAATCATATTTGATGTGTATTCCAAAGTAAGTTTGCAAATACAAGTCCCACATTATGTTTCACAAACGCTACATATGTTATGCTCATTAAAAATGCTCAGTGCTATCTGGGACTTAACATTCTTTCCAAATATTACTGCCATACATATGTAAGATGACAGTGCACTTCAAAAGGCATAATACAAATGTCACCATGGCAGTTCCTTGTCACCTATCTTTGTATCTTCAGTTTTCATGGAAAGATAATTTTTTGTTTCATGCCCATCCTAATAGCCAAGTTCTATTAGTATTTCACAAAGAATGTGCAGCTTCAGCGACACTACAAAAGACCTGACATATTAACTGTCTCAAGGCATAAAGATGAAGTTCATAACTAATTGATTAATGGGCACTTCAAATTGGCTTGACTGACAATTTGAGGTGCTGAATGCCCCCAAACATTTCCTGAGTTGAGGACACTTAGAGGTCTGTGACTAAGAAGGAATGAATGAGCTGCTTCATAAAACCACCTCTACTTGGCCAAAAACACAGGAGTGGCAGTCAACTAAGTTTTACTCGTGGTATTATTGTTGTTTAGTCATTGAGTCGTGTCCGACTCTTCGTGACCCCATGGACCAGAACACACCAGGCCCTCCTGTCTTCCACTGCCTCCCGCAGTTTGGTCAAACTCATGTCAGTAGCTTCGAGAACACTGTCCAACCATCTCGTCCTCTGTTGTCCCCTTCTCCTTGTGCCCTCCATCTTTCCCAACATCAGGGTCTTTTCCAGGGAGTTGAGTCTTCTCATGAGGTGGCCAAAGTATTAGAGCCTCAGCTTCACACTGTCCTTCCAGTGAGCACTCAGGGCTGATTTCCTTCAGAATGGATCGGTTTGATCTTCTTGCAGTCCACAGGACTATCAAGAGTCTCCTCCAGCACCAGAATTCAAAAGCATAAATTCTTCGGCAATCAGCCTTCTTTATGGTCCAGCTTTCACTTCCATACATCACTACTGGGAAAACCATAGCTTTAACTATACGGACCTTTGTCAGCAAGATGTTGTCTCTGATGAAGGATACTGGGGCTTAAATCAGGGTTATATGTTTCAGAGACTAGTGCTATTCCCAGAAGTGTGTATGGTGATATAAACTGGGAAGGATCAAGGACCTACACAGGAAGGTGACAGTTGAAAGACAGTGGTCCCTGCTCCTAGGTGGGATCTGGGAGGATCTATCTTTCTGTGTATGGATAAAGGATATGATATAAATGTGATGACTGGCCTTTGTATTTATTCTTTCTCCTTCTCGTCTCTGCACTTTCTGATTCTTCTTATTTTGGTTTCTCATTATTTTTCTTCAGACTAGTTTGACTTTTACTGTATTCTATGTTGCAAACTTTCAATAAAAAGCTTCTTTCAAAAAGGTGGGGGATAGCCCCTCATTAAAAAGATATGCTTCTATGAAGGAGTTCACACAGGTGACCAAGCTATCCCATGGTGATCTTGTCATACTGGAAAGGTTTGGTTGTTTGCATCAGTGTGGAGAATTTGGTTGCATATCAGGTACAGCAGTGTGGAAAAATTGTAATATTTAATCACCCAAAGACAGTTTCCCCACCATTACAAGTATTCACCTCTGAGGCACTGTCTACAATGCTGGATGTTTCATGCCCTGCTTGGGGCTTCCCACGTGCATATGGTTGGCCACTGTGGGCTGTATGGGCCATTGGCTCTTCTTATAGGGGGTATGCTCTAAGTCCATGGACATTTTTTAGCAGGCCTGACCAAAGCTTCATGAAAAACAATTCTACCTCAGAAGATGCTGTTGGTATGCTTTACCTCACCCAGGAGTTCTTCAGAAATCAAGTAAATGTGAAAACAGTTCACTAAAAATATCAATTTTTCAAATCACTGCTCCATAGTAAATACACAGATCCCTCCCTTCCCTATATTTGGGGAACTTTAGCTATCCCATATGATCTTTGATGCTAAGATTATATTGTTTTTTCATATATATATATATATATATATATATATATATATATATATGCCAAATACAAGAGGATCTGAATTATACAGTATAGTTTTATACCATCTTTTTTACTGCACAGATAAAGTATTTTGGTTCACAAAAATGAATCTGGTGATGATGAAAAATTAATTTGTTTATTAACACACAAAGTCAAGATGTTTGCCTATATTTGTTAAACACGAAAACGAAAGTTATTGTTTAATCTTTAAAGCAAATATTATGCAATTATAATGAAAGAGCAGGTGCTGAACTAACTACTGCTAAAAAGAAAAAGAGTAACTATGCTATCTACACATATCTGGGAGCAAGTCACAGCAAACTCTATGAAGCTTGCTTGCATTTAGTAGAAATGCATACGACTGTCCTGTTAAACCATGTTTTCGAAGGTGCACTTGCACATAACAAAATTGGCCTGGTCCTGTCCAACAGAGGGTTCCCAAAAGCCTATTTCCTGACATGTGAAAACACCAAACCTGGGAGAAGATAGCAGTCTATTTACTAACCTGTCTACTGAAAAATCTAGAATAAATTTCCAAGCATTTCCTTAGCACTTATCCAATGAAGTGTCACCAACAGTCACCAAGTATAGTTGATCTACAGCCAGCTTAGTAATGAAAAGACGTACCCCCAAAACAGATTTCTTAATTTTATATGACATTTCTGCCCTTGATTCCATGCAGAAAACCACAAAACTTTTGCATCTTGGGAGAATGTAAAGAGGGGAGAATTGGGGTTAAGAATAGAATCACACATACAGTGTTTAAATTGCAGGATGCTTTGGGCAAGATCATACACTTGACCCAAGCTGAAGGTTGAAATCTTAATCCATTTCTGTGACAAAGATCAAGCTCCACAGTTGTTTTTTATCTGCCTCATAATACAAGCAACAGTTGTAAACCTTGCTGTTATAGTTCAAGCAATGCTCCCCCCAAGACTGCAAATTTATTATAGCATTCATCTCCAAGACAAAAGACCTAGGATAGGAAAAAAGCTCTTTTTAGCAAAAAGTATGGTTGTTATTTATAGCTCAGATGCGAAAAATGAGTTTGGGGAATTTATCAGAGATGAAGGTATGAAATGTTTTAGCTTGTTCTTCTTTCTCTAATCCATAAACCATTTTCTCAGCCACCCAAGTGAATTCTAATGGAACAGGAGTGATGAAATAATATTTTCCTAGCTCTTTAACACTTTGTCTACTATGTGCACTGTGCAACTTGTTCAGAGAAAATACAAGGGCTCAGAGTCGCAAATGCTATAAATCAGGTGAAAAGGGATTTTACTGCAGGGGGAAAATCTGTTAAATAGCCTTATGGGAAGTTTCAACATAATCCTTGTGGCTTCGTGCACCACAATGTATTTTCCAAGTGTTTGTATTTATAATTATTAAAGTCACTTCACATCTACACCAATCTGAAAATGAACATGGGCTGTAATTCATGCTTCACCCACATGGTCTAGGCAGATATGTGCCTCATCCACTCCCACATACCCCTCTTGGCTAAAAACTGCTGTTAAAAACAACTTCATTAAACTTATTTATTCTAATCTTGGTTGCTTGACTAATATAAAGCAAAAATAATGCTCTTGTTGCTGGTTTGAGTAACACCTCTACCAGATTTTGCAGCGACACAGTAAAAGCAAATCCACACAGAACTGAGCTAAGAATGCATCTGGAAACAAAATTCACCAAAAGCTGATTGGTTAACAGGCGATAACCATAATCGTCATGCCATGAACGGATTTCAAAGCCACCTAGTTGGTTACAGATTGGAACAATTGCGTTGATCAGGGTAGCCCTTTCGTCTCATCCAGCAAGGAACTTCTTAAATTCTCAATAAACTAACATCTGGTCTCTCCTGCCCTCGTTCCTTTTATTCTGGAATGCGAAGAAGACGTTGTCTGCTGTCACTGTCTCTCAACCCAGTCTTGGGCAGCTGTCAAAACACTACTAAAGAACATCTCTTGTTTGCGACCCGGAGATTTCAGACCTTGGACTCTGCAGTGAGAAGGCACCAAGAAGAAAGTAGCTTGCAGTTGCTAGCCGCTGCTCCTTCCACGCCACCTATTTAACTCTGGTAACTACCTTGAGGTACGCCTTCCTAAAAGAGACAACTACTGAGAGGGCCACATACTCCAGGAGATTGACTTCACTGTATCTATGACTCCCAAAACTTCCATCTCTTTCTATGAGACCTTTTTTTATTCCTTGGGCGTACTAGTCTACCCAACCCTGCACTATCCCTAAATTTTTCGTGGTTTGCATTCAGCATAACGACATGTACTCAAGACTCTGCTCCAATCTCATGCCCATTCAATGGCTCCCCTCCCCTTTCTCCTCTTCCCAGAGAGCAGTCAACCTCCACCAACCTTTTCTCTCTCAATCCCAACCCTTGCCCTCAACAAAATCAGGCTCTGTGCCTCTGACACTGCAGTTATTGCTGTTCTCTTCTTTGACATCATTTCTCCTGCAAGCGTCATGCTAAAGGTCTTGGAAGGGGTATTGACCCCTGTAAAAATAAATTTAAAAAACCGCTGCAAGCTCAACTCAACATCCTCCCCACCCCACCACTAACAGATCTCTTCTCAAACATCAGTCTCTACTCCCTTCTGCATCTCCCTGGCACCCTCTCAACTTTTGTTTCAGTCCTGAAACATGGGCCACCTTCTCTCACCACACTCCATGTGCCCATTCTTAGAATCGTGGAGTTGAAAGAGACCTGGAGGGTATAGTCCAAACTTCTGGAGAACAGGAATCTTTTGCCCAACGTGGGGCTTGAATCCACAACTCTGAGATTAAGAGTCTCATACTCTACTGACTGAGTCATCATGAGTTCCTTAAGCATACTTCTTGTAGATTTCAATATTACTGTCAGAGATCTGACCTAGCTGCCTCCTGCTTTCTCTACCTGACCTTCTCTTGACCTTTGCCTTAGGTCTAACTCGCCCACCCACTGTGTAGGGTGAATTGAACTGTGTTTCTAACCCCCACTTTCAATCTGGTTTGTGTTCCCTACACATGCAAAAGTAACAGTCCTCACCAGAATCACCCATTATCTCCATTGGCATCCTTCCTAAAACTCCAGATTGTTTTTTGTAAAACTGATCACTCTCTCCTAATTGACTCCTTTCATGGCCTAGGTTTTCAGCCCCCTGTCCTTGGGTTCTATTTCTAATCGTAGGAGGTGAATTTCCCTAGGCAAATTTCCCTAGGCTTGATTTGAATCAGGGAATTATGAAGGATACTGGAGAAAGTTTTCTTCCTGAGAATTCTAAATTCCCCTCACTTCCTGCAGCTACACCAGCTGTTACAGCAGAAAAAAGAAGGTGAACATGTAGGTGGGAGTGGAAGAGGAATCAGGGTGGTGTAATTTCAGCCATCATGTCAGGAACGTACTGGAAAGATCCAGATTCAAATCCTATTCAGTCACTGTATTGGACAGGTCTACTTCTCTCAGCCTAACTTTCTGTACAAAGTTCTTCCAAGGACAAAATCAGAGGGGATACTATTTATACTGCTCTGAGATACTCGGAGGAAATACAGGACAAAAATTCAATTTACTATTTAGTCTTAGGGGCATTTGGTTTGTAGTGAAGTTGGGTCAAGGAAATGCTAACTCTGGTGACATCTCTCACTCAGTGTTTTCGTAGGGAACCTTTTCATCTGCTTTCTTCTGGATTTTCCTGGCCTAAAAGCTCCCTTTTCGGCTGATTAATGCTTCTGTTCCATAACTCCATGGATCAGTCCTAGATCTCCCTATCTCAGCACTTGCATCAGCTGCTGTTCCAACTCTGGCTCCACTCTCTACACCAGGTTTTGGTCAAAATTATGGTTCACACACTGATCCTGCCTCATCTCTTGACTACTGTGACTTTCTCCTCTCTGTCTTCTTTTGTCACTCCTTAGCTTTTAACCTCTTGATAGAGCTCTGGCCTCCAAGAGGTTCAAGAGCAGCTTGCCATTCAGTATGGAGAACTGCTCTGTAAGAAAAATGGTTCTAACCCCCCATGGTCTTGGTTACATGGTAGCTTGGCTCATGGACAGTATGTGCATCTCACCTTATTACATACCTACTTCTTAATCCTCTGAATCAGAGCTTCTGGAACTGATTTATCAGCTGAATAATTCCAACTGCTGTAATTGTACTATCTTGTGGACTGCACACATACGAACTCCTTTCTACATATTTACCACAAGTACCATATTGATGTAGAGCATCCTCTTTCTGCCACCTTATTAGCATTTTATTATGTTGTGATGCATTGTGTGCTATGATGTGTTGTGCATTTCTCATTTCTACTGGGTTTTTTAAAAGGACTTTGATGCTTCCCTCCTTCTAGTTTCATTCAAATAATTCCTGAACTACAATTTACATCTGTATTACAGTACTTTACCCTGACACAGAAATGAAAGTTAATTAGTTTCTATGACGACCTGATGCATAAAAGGACCACAGGTTCTTTCACATTTGTAAATACATAGCAACTTAGTATTCAGAGAGCAGAGTGTATCAGCATTAAGTACAAATAGTATGAATTTGTTTTTCTACAGCAGAAAAAAGAGACTTCAGCCAGACGACATTATTTATTAGAGCATGCATTTGTCAGTGAACAGATGAGTTCCAACTTATTTTACTGTTTTTCTTTGTATTTACAGTACGAAATACTGCTAAGTAACAGTGTTGATACTAATCAGCATTATTTTTAAGCTTCAGCTGGATTTATGTAGCCATGTGCATTGAATTATATATTTACTCCAATGCATCAAAATAATTGACACAAGGCCACTGCATACATTCATCATGAAACTGAGTACATGGAGGTAGAACATCAATGCATGTGAAGGCACTGGCTGAGTAAAGAACATAATTGTGGCATGGGATGTATGTGCATATGTGTGTTTGTGTGTTACATGCCTAATCTCAGTCATCTGCTTACCCACACTCGGGATTTTGTTTGGTACATAGTTTATCATTACTTGGCTGGCATGGGAGAGTGGGACCATAGTGTGGGGGGTGGAATTTTAAACCTTTGCCTCTACTGCAATCCTTATGGAATCTTCCTCCTCCTCTCTCCTCCCCACTCCACACCTGCTATTCACAATCAAAGGAAAGCTCCACTGGATTATGATCTGCAGAGATAAATCCCCTTTTCCTCCCACGTCACAGGCTCAGGCTTCCTTGCACCAGTTATTCCTTTGGGGAGAAAATCAGCCAAATCATATAATTCTGGTTTGGTGCCCAGTCTCTAGAATAGAGATTACCAGGCAAAGCAGGTATAATGCCGGCAGATCTGCAACCTCCCGAGTCTGTTTGCTTTGGCACTTTTGCCATATCAGTCTCCTATTATGCTTAGGGCATGCCTGGTAGTCTTCTCCCTTTGCTTGTACCCCTTCCAGGCAGCACAGATACAGACATGCAGTTAATGGGCTTCTGCAGGGAAATAAAACAAGGGAAACAACAGTATGCATGACATGCTGCATTGAGCAAGATTCGCCTAATGAGCCCCGTCAGCGGAAGCCCGGAAGAAGGACTTGTGCTTCAGAAATGGGGCTTCCCCTCCCTCTCCTCCCCAAAATTGGTCCACGGGGGTGGGAGAACACCAAGAACAGGGGGAGGAGAGGTGGGATCATTCTGTCTGTCAAGTTGCAATGCTTACGCAGAAAGAACATTTGTTTGTTTACTTAATTTATATACCACCCTTATCCAAGGATCACAGGGTAGTTTACAGTATACTCGGGTCATAGTGCCACAGTGAATGTGGATTTTGGCTGTGTGTGTGCACCCCAAGTCATTTTATGCATATGAGGAACAGCTAGATTTGTGTACTTGCCCATTGTCCCAAAATATCTCATTAGCCATTATGACAGTTGTCTTATCCACCAAACCTATGGAATGAATTGATCACCTTTACACAAACCCTGGTGGTCTTTTCTATTTCTAGTATATTCTATCCACTCTTAAGGAAAAAATTCCTTCCAGTAGCACCTTAAAGACCAACTAAGTTAGTTCTTGGTATGAGCTTTCATGTGCATGCACACTTCTTCAGATACACAGTGTATTCTTCTTCAGTGTATCTGAAGAAGTGTGCATGCACACGAAAGCTCATACCAAGAACTAACTTAGTTGGTCTTTAAGGTGCTACTGGAAGGAATTTTTTTGTTCTGACTATGGCAGACCAACACGGCTACCTATCTGTAACCACTCTTAAGGAATCGTCCAAATGAAATGGCCTGTAGTTTAGGGGCACAGCAAATACTTTGTATGCAGAAGCTTCAATCCCTGCCATCTCCAGTTCAAAGGACTAGATAGTAGCTGGTGTGAAATGCCTCTGCTGAAGACTCTGATTATCACTGCCAGTCAGAGAATACTGGGCTAGATGGAGGAACAGACTGACCTGAAAGCAGCTTCAAATGTCCTTAATGTTTAGCAAGAATAGTAGAACAAAACAAAGCCTACACTAAGGGTATATTTAGGGCGTCATTCACCATGATGTTTTACATCATCATCATTTACTCAAATTATATACCACCCTATATCCGAAGATCCAAGGGCAGCGTACCACATAACTTACATAACAAAATAGTAACAATTAAACAATTGTAATGGTTCTAGGGGTTGCCGCCACTCCTGGCTAGGTTACCTGGTTGAACCCTTTCTGTCTGGAAAGCCCTTCACTTGGTGGCTGTCTCAGTCGCTGGCAGAATCCGTCAGTGGGCGTTTCTTGAACTTCTTCCAGCAAAGAAGTTCTTTGACGCCAAGTCTCCTCCTACTCTCCCTGCGCGGAAGTCTTCTGCGCAGGGAGGGTGTAGGCAGCGGAGCACCCGTGCTCTCCCCGCTGGTCTCCGGTGAAGAGTCTTGGAGCCTCCTCTCTAATTCCCCCATCTGCCCCCCTTCTCCACTGGTGTTACGCTGATTTCCCTCCCCAGCAGATGGGCTGCCTCTCTCCCTGCTGGGAGGCTCTCCGGCATCGCTCTGGAGCCTTCCCTCCACCTCTAGCTCCGATGGCAGTTCCCTGACAACAATCTAAGGAAAACTCATAATAACAATCCTCCCACTTCTAAAGGGACAACCACGGATTGTTTAATGGCCGAAAGACCTAGGCAAAGAGGAATTTTTTCGACTGGTGCCTAAAGATATACAATGATGGCAGCAGGCAAGCCTCTCTGGGAAAAGCATTTCACAAACAGTGAGCCACCACAGAAAAAGGACCATTCTTGTGTTGTCATCCTCCAAACCTCTCAGTGACGGGCCTCAGACGGGTCCGGGGTCAGTTCATATAGGTAGATACGATCCTTAGTGATATCCTGAGCCGTTTAAGGCTTTATAGGTTAGCACCAGTGCTTCGAATTGAGTCCAGAAACTAATTGACAGCCAGTTACTGTTCTTGCCTCACTCTATATCTGTGACATAGACGTGTGCTTCCCTGCAGAAGTATGTGTACTCTACCATCACATTTTTCAATAACACTAATGTAAGCGCTTCTTCTTTCTTGCTTACAATTTCCATGGCTTTATCATCAAATGAACCAATTTTTAAATAAAAAATAAATGAGTCAAAATGTGTGTACACACAATCCTATGCACAGAAATATTCCCAGTTTCCTAGTTCTCAGATTCACATTGGAGTGGCTAGGTGTTCAAACACAATGACACTGTGTTTCAAAGGCTGATAAAAAGGAAGGTGGACCTTCAGTGGAGATTGCAGACTAACAACTGTGCACAAATTGTACTTGCACTACAATCAATTGATACCATGTTCTTCCTATACTGTACAATAAAAATATTTTATGCCATTAGGAAATCAGCTTTGGGGAAGTATTGTTTAACCCAAAGAGAATGGATAACATGCACAAAGACAATCACACACACAACCTGCCTCAGAGATTAACTATTTACATAGCATGGACATTTCTATCTATTAATCTATACCAGTTTAGCTGTAGTCTCTGAAAGAACCTCCAAAATTATATCTCAGTAAGGGAGTTGGCTTCCCCTACAGAACTACAGTTCTGATGGCTACATGAGGTGGGACAGGGCAGGGCAGGGGATGGACGTGAATGAGAATTAAAATGTTTTCAATTCTGATACACCCTATGTTAAACCCAAAGATAAATGAAAAGCGGTGCATCTTCATCCCAACCCCCAAGGCAACAGCAGAGTGCCTACACTGGTAAAGTCAGGGGTGTTTTTTGTTGTTGAGTTTTTTTTTACAGCCCAGTCATACCAAACTCTTTCTCCCAACTGCACTGGAAATTTTAAAAAGCCCTGTCAAATCATACACGTCTAACTGGCTTCACTGGGGCCCCATCCTACAGCCCAGTTCTCTTCTCTTCTTATACTTCTAAACTTCTACTCCTATATTCTGTTGACACTTCCTGCCGGTGATCCTTCGATGAAGCAGCGAAAGTTGTACTTCCCAACTGTTACCTCATGGAATTCCTTACTTAATGCATTCCTGAAATCCTGATTCAGAGCAAAATCTAGAATACCAATAAGTTGCACACATATATACACTACACAACCCCCACCCAACCAATGTAATACAAATTAGAAAATGCAGAACAAGGAAAGCAAATCTGGCTTTTTCTTAGAGGCCCATTATATTTTCCTAACATCAAAATTTAACTTTGCTCAGCTTCACTCTGTACAACATAGTATGACTGCTTCACTTCTAACGAACAATAAAACCCACTTAAATACTAACCACTCATGCCTGACATCCCTATAAAAACAAAAATAATCCATTGTCAGCAGAATGTCCAAGGGCTTCTGTCACTCCACTCATAGCATGAACCCTTCCTTGGCCAGGAGGGTTTTCGCTGCTCTACTTTCCTCATTAGAATGGAATTTGTGTTAACTTCCATGTTCCATGACTTACTAATAGGATTGCTAGCAATTATTATACTGAAATGAAATCAGCACAAACTATTAGATCTGTTTAAACAAGTTAAAAATAAACCTTGATTAAATGTGCTTTTTAAAGAAACTGCTCATTAGGGCTGCAGGGCCTTCCGATAAATTGGTGTTTCATTAACATCAAAGAATGAATCAAGTTTAAACTCACTTACCCAACAAGTTATGCTTTAAAAAAAAAACAAGTTTTAAACAGAATAACCTGGATTACAACAATCACAAATGAAAGATTTGAAATAGGCTCTATTTATACTTAAATACAGAAGGTACAGTAGCTTCAAATCAGGAGCCGCCTACTCATAAAACGAAGCAGACAGAAAACAATCCAAAATTCACTAATGCAGCTTTCAAGTTTATGCCCATTTTAGGTAGTGAGATAATTTTAAAATATCGCATTGAGACTTCAGTCTGAGATATGTTAGACGTACCACAGAAGTATTAAGAAAACAAGCATAGATGATTATGTGTATTCTCCCCCCACATTTCCCTCTGCCTCTAAAGGGGAGGTGGAAAGAAATAGGTTCTTGTGAAACACAGACAGAACATGTGTTTACATATTTAATTTTAAAAACCCAGAAGGATGGGGAGTCTGTACAAAGCCTCTATGCTCTTCTTTCACCACTTCTGGAGACTATCTGGAGGTGTGTTCAAACCTGCAACAGAACACTTTCTTCTATTACAATAAAATGCAACCTAGAGGCTGACCTTCAAATTT
Organism: Podarcis melisellensis; assembly: GCF_964234715.1. Taxonomy (NCBI): domain Eukaryota; kingdom Metazoa; phylum Chordata; class Lepidosauria; order Squamata; family Lacertidae; genus Podarcis; species Podarcis melisellensis. Next base: position 9,360,738 of record NC_138531.1, read on the forward strand.
CTGTCTCTGTTCCTCACAGGCTTACCTGAAACTGATTCATGCATGCACTAACAGCATGTCTGCTGCAGCAAGTTGCACCCATCTGACTGAGTCCCCATGCAGCTGCAGTGAGATTTGAAATTGGTTTCCTAGCTGAACTGCGAAAAAGTACAACCAGCAGCAACAGCTATGGCTCCTTCTGATGCAAGCAAATGAGAAGGGATAAGGGGCAGTCACCTCCTATACTTGTAATAGCAATATACAAGAAGGTGTTACAGCAGGTGCAACTCATTATATGGAAGTGAGAAAAGGTGAACCTGCTGAAGTTTTACACAGCTATTAAAAAGACAGAAGCCCACCATCTCAGATCCTTCCACTCCAGATGGGAATCTGATCCAAGGATTCCTGAAGCCTAACGTGAAATTGATTTTTGTGGCACAATGCTGAAGGTCAGTATGCAGTCTCCGTATTAGCCGGCATAGTCTTCCTTTCCAACTTAATACCTGGTTAGGAATTTATCAGCATTTTTAACAGTCACCAACCCAGTTGACAAAATTCATCAGATAGCTTAGTTCATACAGTTCAAGGCAACTTTGTGGTGCACTAGCCTGGTTTATGTGTCATGTTAAGACAACCCATGGCTTCGCAAACACACAAGTGTGTGGGCTCCCAAAGAGAAGTTGTAGCTGCTCTACTCTTCCCTTGTTGTTCTGCTTTTCCACTGCAATGAGATAAACCATGGCTTGACTTAAGTGTCTCCTCCACACCCGGGATCATGGTTTAGTTTTCTCCGAACGTGCTATTAGCAGTAACGAAGTTGTGTACTACAGTTAACCGTGCATGCTTTGTCCCTGAGAGCTAAACCACAAGGCTGGAATTAGTTGGCACACTGAGCCAGGATATGGCTCGGCACTGCACAGCAGCAACGTGATTGGTAAGAAGCAAAGAGGCTGCAATCTTCTCTCCCGGAGCCCATGCATTCACACATAACCATGGTTTGGCTTAGTGTGACATGTAGAATTGGCTAATATTTTATAGCTGAAGTTGTGAAAGGTCATTCAAAAACAGATTAGTAATAATTTATTAAAACAGATTGATTGCATTATGCTATAAAAGTAGATATATTTGTGGAAAGATTTTCTAGTTGTTCCCACCTATCACAGTGCTGAACAGAGCAGACGCCAATTAGCAATGAAATTTGACATGTTCAAATTTGCTGATCCCTGCTCTAGTTCACTTGCTACTTTCCCTTCAAGAGAAATATAAAAGTGCTTTCTAAAAGGGACAAACCTTTCCTTTAAGTAATTAATATCCCTTAATTAAATGCACCAAACCATAGACAATGCAGTCTTTATAAAGCCATGAGTATGGTTAAAGCAACAAAGAAACACTTTTGTTGAAGCATTTTAGTGTGTGTGTTTTGCACAGTTTTTTAAAGTTTAACCTCTGTGGATCAATGTGCTTCCTTAAAAGACTTTAATAAATTAAAGTGCAGAGAGCTTTTTTTCACCAGGCAGAAAAAGCTGATGAGACAGGTTTAGTTTAATCTCAGGCAATAGAAGTCATTAACCATTCTCTCAGGGATTAAAATATAGCTTGCCCTTTTCTTCTCTCACTTATCATTAGCATCACTTTAATCTCCTAGCGTTTCACACTGCTATTTTAATCATTACTTACTGCCTTTTGACAAGTGCAGAACATGCTTTTTTCTCATTGAGGCAATATCCTGGTTTTAGCTGACAAATGTAGGACATAATGTAAAAATATCAAAGTGACATCTCTTAAAACACACCTTCATCATAAAAATCTCTAAAGTTACAATATTCCTTTGTCTGATGCTGCCATTGAAACCATTCCTTGAAAGGTTTCTCTATTGTATACATGCAAAAAGTTTGCTCTAAATAACACAACAGCTATATTCATGGGAATGATACGCTAAGCACAGATGTTTAATGGATTCCTATATGCATATACAGAGAGAGAGTTTCATGTTATTCTGCCTGCCCAAAATATAATACTGTTTGATGAAATACTCCACTGTAACTTGCAGTAACCAAATATATTGTAATAAACTGTGAACCTGAAGAACGTTTTTCTGCTTTATTACGTTGAATTGCTTACATACAAGTAGCTTAAAGTACTAAAGGCAGCACAACAAGCTCTGTATCTTAACATTTTATATGTTGATATACCAGATGAATTCATCAAATAATGCATAATTACAGTATAATAGATATAATTATATGGGTGTTCTTTGAGAGAAAGAAGAAATATGTACAACTCACTCTCACTTTTGTCACTGCATGTTGTTAATTACTTCATAGTCCAGCCTACTTTGAAGGGTCGGTTGCAAGCATAAGATGATGTGAACCAACCCACACTTCCCCTCGAATTCTTTGAGGAAAGCCAGGATGTCAATAAAATAAATTAATCACATCCCAAAGCATACTATTCTTTTCATCCAAAGCACATTTTAATACTTCTGTTTTTTCTCTTTGATATTTACAGCTAAATGCACTATTGTGTATGTTGTCAAGTTAAGTACAAACTGAAATGGAATTATATGTGCTTTTAAAAATTCCCAGATGAGCCACTTGCTCAATTATTAGTTTAATTTCTTACAAGAATGCTAAAATATTGACTCTCTTGAACTTTCATTTTGACTTAAAAGAAAACAAAAATATTTAGCAATTGCAAATTTTACAAAACTATCTTTTCTTCTTCAGCATTTCCTAATGTTTGGCCTCAAGCCCTTTAATCTAGTCCATCTGTAATGATCTCATAGTACTTTCAACCATTATTTAACTGTAAGAAAAAAAATATGTTGCACTATATGTTTCAACAATAAAATCCCTTCTTAAGCTTCACAAAGCAGAACAATTCATTATTTGATCTCTTTCCAGGTTCAAAGTCTGTCTTATTGCAGTACTTCAAAGAAATCTGTAATCAAAGACAAACAGCTGTGAAAACAATCTTTTATTACTTTATTATCATCTAGTATATATCTTTAGGGTAAACCAATGAAAATGTTACACAAATAACACACACACAAATCTTTCCTTTTTTTCTAAATAGCTATTAACTATAAATAGAGTCTACTATCTTTATCTAGGGCCTCAGCCAAAGGATGGTGCAGAGTCTCAGCCTAGCACCCTACAAAAACATTTCAGCTCAGTCTGTGCAGAATGGATTTTTTTACTCTACAGTTGAATGTTATGCACAGTTTTATACAAATGCCTAATACATCTGACACCAGCAGGTTAGCTCAGATGCATTCAAACTGGTCTTTTGGCTGCAACATTAACAGAATCTATCACACCAAGGAAGGCATTGCTATTTTAACAATATGGAGGCCACTAAAGTTCTATTCTTCCAGACAGTCACACTTACAATTCAAACAGATGCAATTCAAACACAGTTTTTTTAAAATAAAATACTTGGTGATGATGAAGAAGAAATATGCAAACACTGAAATACGGGAAAGAATGGATCATTATTTTTCTGAGACTCAGGAGTGTCAGAGCATAGGGAACCTCTGGCACACAGGCCCACTTATACCCAACAGAGTTTTTAATTTGGCCCTGGAGATGCTGTTTTCACCAAGCCACACCTGACAACGTATGACATTACGTGTGAACTGTACAAAGACTTGGATGCAAAGGAAAAACTGGTGTGCTCCAGATTGTTCCTTGCCAAATTGGGCTTGTGTTCACCACTTTCCAAATCTGGCATCAAATGCAAGCCCTGCTGAGATTGGCTACATTCTAGTGTTCACTATCTGAGCTCCCAAGTAGAGCCAATCCCTTCTGAAAGTTGGACTTGTAGTCACTGCTCGCTGGTGCAGCTGATTCCTGCCAAAATATGTGTTTGTAATGCTATCCCATGGTTGAAGCTGGAAATGGGACTGAGGAAGGAATTCTCACAAGAGAATAGAGTATATCAGCGTTCAGGGTGCTCCCAATCAGCATTCAGTACGTTAGCATTCTGCGAAAGGCACGGTCAGTTTAGATCATGCACTTGCGCAGGTTCAAAATAGTATGCACTGTTTCTCACCTGCATGGCTCTTCATCAAAAGGAGTCTAGAAAGTGGATGCTGTTACTGATCTCTGGTGCCAGCCATCGTCTAAAATGGGCCAGTATGTTTGAAACGAAACGTTTCAAACTTTGGTAATGCTGTTTATTGAGTAGCAGGAGGCAGAAATATACCCACACAGAGAGAGTCATACCTTGGGTTGAATGCGCTTCCGGCTGAGCACGTTCGAGTTGCGCTCCGCAGCGACCCAGAAGTAAAGTAGCGCGTTACTTCCGGGTTTTGCCGCTTGCACATGCGCAGATGCTCAAAATGACGTCACGCGCATGCGCAGAAGCGGCGAAAAGTGACACGTGCGTACGCAGACGTGCCATCACTAGTTACGTTTGCTTCTAGATACGAATGGAGCTCCGGAACGGATCCCATTCGTATTCAGAGGTACCACTGCATGTTAGTATAAAACGTTGCTATCATCTAAGTAAACAACCTTCCCCAGCTGGGTGCTGCTTGTGGCTAACGAAAGTTTTCGTTCAAAACACCTAGACAGCATCTGGTTTGCAAAGCCTACAAGAGAGGGAAAATGCTGGACCCTACTTTAAAAAGTTGTAGCAACTTTTAAGTAACAGAATGCCCCCGAGAACAACGCTGGGTTGTGGCATAACATCATCCGCATGGTCACTGACAAGGCGGAAAAAATTGTTGCCCCCGTGTTCCACGTGTGCAGTTGTGACTAATGGGGCAGCACCTTTTCTTCACTAAAGTTCTCCACGGAATGTTGATGGATTAGTGTAGGCTCAACGCAACTAGAATCTAAAGATAGTATTTAACATGCTGATAACATTAGCCCTTATAAAGTGCTAGCTCTTCAAAAGCACGCCAGTAGTCTACAACTGCACATTTTCTGTTCACAGAGCAAAATGACGTTCCTATCAAAACCAGTTTGTGTTACAAACTAAACTATGAAAAAAGGGCTGCGTGCAATGCAGGTTTCTATACGTCTCTTGCAAGCTAAAGCCCTAATCATTTTTCATTGCATCATGTCAGAGGTTCTAAGTACAAAAGGGAAAAATACCTGTCACTCCAGATTTTAACCATCACTTACATGTCTTTAATTTACTTCTCAGGGTCTCTGGCAGAGGTTGCCTTTAATGGGGAAAATGTTTTTCTTTATGAGTCTAACCTATACATAGTTCCAAGGAGCTGGTTTAAATTCAGTGTTTATAATGTAACAGACACATTGATTTATACACAACTCTTGTCCATTCCCATTTTCACCCAAAGGAGGCTTAACTTCATGCAGTGTCAAGCACTTCAGTGATCCTAAGCAGTACAGCCACCACCATCAGCTGTTTGTGTGAATTAGGCTTTAGTAACCAATTCGTGAGCGACAATTCTATATACCAAAGTTTAAACAAGGAAATTCTGTCCTGACCATATTTCTACCAGTTTTGCTTTGCCAAGCTCAATGTTTTTCATCAAGACACCCTTAATCCTGGGAAATTGCTGGCGTACCATGAATGATCAGTCCTGGACAACATAGGTAAAGGTAAAGGTACCCCTGCCCGTACGGGCCAGTCTTGAAAGACTCTGGGGTTGTGCGCCCATCTCACTTAAGAGGCCAGGGGCCAGCGCTGTCCGGAGACACTTCCGGGTCACGTGGCCAGCGAGACATCGCTGCTCTGGCGAGCCAGAGGCGCACACGGAAACGCCGTTTACCTTCCCGCTGGTAAGCGGTCCCTATTTATCTACTTGCACCCGGAGGTGCTTTCGAACTGCTAGGTTGGCAGGCGCTGGGACCAAGCAGCGGGAGCGCACCCCGCCGCAGGGATTCGAACCGCCGACCTTTCGATCGGCAAGTCCTAGGCGCTGAGGTTTTAACCCACAGCGCCACCTGCGTCCCCCTGGACAACATACAGTAAGGTAAAAAGGTAAAGGGACCCCTAACCATTAGGTCCAGTCGTGACCGACTCTGGGGTTGCGGCGCTCATCTCGTTTTATTGGCCGAGGGAGCCAGCATACAGCATCTGGGTCATGTGGCCAGCATGACTAAGCCGCTTCTGGCGAACCAGAGCAGTGCACGGAAACGCCGTTTACCTTCCCTCCGGAGCGGTACCTATTTATCTACTTGAACTTTAACATGCTTTCGAACTGCTAGTTTGGCAGGACCAGGGACCGAGCAATGAGAGCTCACCCCATCGCGGGGATTCGAACCGCCGACCTTCTGATCGGCAAGTCCTAGGCTCTGTGGTTTAACCCACAGCACCACCCGCGTCCACAACATATAGTAAACATGGGTGCAAAAAGAAAGACCTATTCCTGGAGTAAGCAGGTCTGACCAGTTACATGAGCCTTCGTCACTTGCAGATTAGATTCCTGCAACATATTCTACATTGGGCTTGAAAGGAGCTTGGAAACCACAGCTATGGCAAGAATGAATTCTGACGTCTGCTTTTCTGACCTTATCACACTATCTTGTTAAATTGCTTGTGATTTGCTTTTGGTCCCAATTCAAGGTGCTGGGTTGAGACTAGATAAGGAGGACAGCCTCCTCCCACATGAACCTAACCACCAGCTTTAACAGAGGCCTTGGTTACTGCTCCTGGTTTGCTTGGAGCTAGACAAAGGACAAGCTTGGGTTCAGATGTAACAGTAGACCAAAGCATAACTTGGTTCCTGGTAGCATGGCAGCAGTGGGGAACGAGCTAAGTGGCCACAATTTTCTCATGGCACCAACACCCCTGCTTGTTCATCCTAAACCATAGTTTCACATTACATGTAAAACAGGTCACAGAACCATCTCAAATCTGCTGTGATGTGAATGCTACCTACTTGGCAGTCAAAAATAACTGTTCTCAGAGCAACTTAGAGGCAGCATCACAGTCAAGGGATCAGAGACTTAGACTCTTCTTTTATCCAAATCACTTTCAATGGTGTGTTCCACTAAGTTGGAGTCCTATCCATCTTACCTGGTGAAAGTCATCTGGGGAAATTTGTATCCTTATCTGGCTGAAATCGGAACATCTTCTCAGGTGACAGCTCAAATCTGCTGTCAAAAATAAATCAAAACCTGAGTTGACTTTCACTAATCACATCATTTCCTGCCTTTCATTTCTGAAGAACCTGGCTGCTGTGCAAGTCAGACGAACCTGAGTGTTACTGGCTTTCTCAAGCCATGTGTGCCTGGTTTTCGATATGGACAGTGCACCAATAATGTATTTGTGACTCTTGCTGACAGTCTTTGCTGAGAGACTGATAGCCATAAGTACCTTGGCTGTAACAGATATTTTTGTGGGCTCTCCAATACATTTCATCGTTAAGACGAAAAGGTCTAGCTGGGAGACCAAGCAGGTTTTATAGGATTGCTGCCCAAGGTGAACATGGTGTTTTTTTCCGTGGTCTATCTTGCCCATTCATTCACCCACCGAACTTTGTGTGTATATGAAGATGCTGGGAAACATCTTACAATGGCCCTAGCATTCATTGCTGATAGAACCCAGATCTCTTCACGTTCATCCAAATCTGGAGCCTGCCTGCTGCTGTGTCTATGCTTATCCAGCAGATGATCATGTTTGAGAACGGCAATCTTGTAAACGGAAAAGAAGATATAATCTTAAATAATTGATGTTTTGCTGTTCCTGGTAATATAAGTTTATAGACTAGGAGTGGCCCTGGATCCATTGTTGTATTCTCAGGCAGCAGATGTGATAACTAGCAATTTTCATCAATGACACGTGGATCAAAAGCTATAACCCTTTCTAAAGTTAGATTTGACTTCAAACCTTTACAACTTCAATACGACAATAGAATGTATTTCATGACTGGTATGCTAAGACCTACTATTAAGTGTACCCAATAAGAAACAAAAACAGCACAGGCCTAGCAATCTCAACAACTCTTCCCAGTACATCTTAGTCCAATGAGGGAGTTGCAAGGAAAGAAGGTCCCCGCCCTCCCACACTGCCTAAGTCCCCTCCTCTCCAAGGTTTCTTCCAAGCAATCAGACTGTGTCTATGCACTACCAATCTCTCCCCTGCTCTTTTCATTTCTCTTCATGTTCTGGGAGACCAGGGGGGAGGGGAACTGGCCACAGCAGAAGAGGGAGACTCCCTGGACTCTTCAGCAGCTGACCTCATCTCTGTCTCCTGGTCCTCCTCTTCTCCAGCCTCTGAATCAGGACCTCTCTGCCCCAGCTGCTGCTTCTCACTAAACCCTGTTGTTTCTTCAGCTTCTGACAAATCCTCCTCCCAGTCTGCTCTCTCTTCTCCCTCTGACCACTTATCATCATTCCACCATTGGTCCCCTAGCTTCTCCTGGGGATTCCCTTGAGGTTCCCCAGATTGTGCCTCCTACCAATCCTCTGCATCCAACCAGTCCATGACGTACAATCCTGCCAGGTATCAAAAACTGCTTTCTAAAGGTTCAGCTGGTGTGAAGCCATTTTGGACAGAGAACAAAAGTCTTTTGGATGCACAGAACTAGTGGTGTGGTTCTTTGGACCAATGGACATACTTGCAGCTGGGTGAGGTCTTAGGATTTTTTTTCACGGTGTGAGAATTATCCTCTAGTTTTATAACTTGTACCTATGTTTTAGATAGTTACACAGTGGCTTAGCTAACACATTACATTAAACCACAGTTAAAATTAACTATATGCATGAGCAGTCTGTTCATGCACACAACTCAAATATCCACATTTTGTTCTTCCCCTTTTGTTTCTGCTTGTGGTTTGTTTGATGCGAACAAACTATGGGCCTAGGTTTTCAGAAAATATTAAGCCAGATTCTGGTTTTCTTCTTAGTGAATCATGGACTTCTGAACAGCACACACTAGTTCTTTTATATCAAGTCATAGTTTATTTTAACTATGTTTCTATGTAACATGTGAACCAGGCCCAAGTGTGTGCAGTACAACTCTGCAGCCTTACACACAACTTGAAAAGCCACTTTTGAAATAAGTTACAGGCGAAGGGTGTTTAACACAAAGTCCTCTGGGAAACTAATGAACTTCCCTTCATAAGTATCTTTTTATTTGTTTATCTTAAATATTTCTGATGTGTCTTTCCACTAAAAGTTTTCAATGTAATTTACAAGTTCAAGAACCATCTGAAACAATATTTATAGGACAATACAAAATAATCACAACCAAAAAGAAAGCTATACAAGATACACAGAGAAGAAAACCCTGGTGATTAAAATATTTGGTAAGCCAAAGGCTTGCCAAAAGGGAAAGTCTTTGGGTAGCAGAACAAGACCATTAGAAAACGGGCAAGTCTGGCCCCACGGGGCAGAAAACCAATCAGGATTTAGGAACATGATAAGGCCCCTAACTATCAAACTCTCAGTTGTTAGTAGAATGCTGATAGGAAGCTCTCTAGAACTATCTCTTTTTGTCCTGAAGGCTTCATTTTGTGTTGGCCTACCCTGCTAGGGCCACATGCCAGTGAAGGGCATGGACAAGCAAAAGTGGGTATCACCAATGGTTGGCATGCATCCGCTGCCTCTTGCATCCACACTGGCAGGCATACAAACAGGAAGACATGTATATACAGCAACAGAGAGAACAAAAGAGCATGTTGGATCAGGCAAATGACCCATCTAATCTATCATTCTGTTCTCACAGTGGCCAAGTAGAAATATACCCCATACTCCTCTGCAGGTGGGGGGGGGCTCTTGCCCATCACTGCACAGTGCTGGAAGGAAAGCTTAAAACTCATGGCCATAATTTTGAATTGAGTGCAGAAACAGACAGGTCATTACTGCATTTTTCTATCTACTTAGGGTGTACCTATGTTGGGATTAAAAAATTAAAAACACATGAGCACTTTATTATATGCCTACCAAGTAGTTTCTACCCAACTCCCTTTGTAGTGTGAGAATATGGTGTTAAATTAAAATTCTAATAAGCACTGGTTTTAGTAACATGGGTGTCCAGAGTTTCAAAAAAGGCTGGATGACCTGACTCAGCAGAAGCAACTTCAATGCAATCAGCAAAGATTTTCAAATGCTAATGCTTACAACGAGGAAGGAAACAACAACAAAGAGGAGGGGAAAAAACTTTTCTAGCCTAAGGATATATGCAGCCCTATGATCTTAGATTTAATATCCAGTCTCTTCTGACTCCCCAATTTTACACATTCCTGTAGTATCAAGAAAAGGGAGAGGGGAACTATCCCAGAATAATAAACTCGATTTTCAGAAGAAAACCGTATATGTATGACTTCAGGTCACAGCTCCTATCATTATTACAAGACTTAACCAAAGTGCTTGGCACTTAAGCATTTTAAGCACAGCCATGAAAAAGTGCTTAACCCCAGCTGCATTGTACTCAGTAACTTTAGCTTTTAAAATTTGTGTTTATATATGAGTGTAAATTACAATGAAGTTCAGCTATTTTAAGTCTGAGAGAAGAGGAAGTGAGTTTTGAATATATCAAAGCAACAAACAAGGAGAACAAAAAACCATGATGGATATGAATGTTGCTTAAAGACAGGGAAAAAGTAATATTTGTAATTTTGCTATTTCAGGTATATCCTATATATTTCCTCCAAAGAGTTCAAAGCATTCTCCTCCCCCACTTTTATTCTAACATCCCTTTGAGGTAGACGAGTCTGAGGGAAAAGGGAATGTGAGCTAGTGAGCCTAGGTGACGCTAGACCCGTTCTTGTAACACTAAACTATGGTATCACATTACTTCCAAACCAGGCAAGTGAATTTAATAAGTAAATAAATAAATGATAACTGAACTTAAGGTCACCCAACAAACTTTATGGTTGAGTATGGGATTTGAACACACATATATGGATTGGGGCATATTGGACGATATAGCACTGTCTTTCCTGTATATGAGAGATTAACATTTCCAGACAAGAATTTAGCAGAATGTTTTATTAAACATTCATGGATTTTTCAATTATCTGTGGATGCCCAAGCACAACCACAGTAATGGAATCAATCCAAATTCTTTCCTCTTCTGTAATGCAGAATCACTATATGGATCTTCCAAGAATAAGGATGTCCTGGTCTTTACCAGGTTTCATGAATTTGTTTAGTGTTACCTCTGAGGATTAAAAAAAAAAAAGTAACCATGCAGTTGGGCCGCCTTCCAATTAATAACTTTGAATAGACTCCTAATTTATTCTGTCTGAAGTCAGGTGAATGCCAACTTAAGTCATAATGAAGAATCCAAAATGTTTCTTACTCCACACTTCTCTTAATTTTCCCAGTATTAAGTGAGCAATGTTATAGCTCTAAACCATGAAACTACATATAAATATGACACTTGACATTTCTGTATTTTTTATCTAGCAGCATAAAGAATGGAATTTGAAGGCCATTCTGAACAGAAACAATAGTAAAATGTATACGTTCTAGAGGGCTGGAGTCTGGATGACAATTTTTTCTCTCCAATAGACAGTGTGTATCTGTGTCAATTGTGCTCCCTGGCTGGGACTGCCCCTAGCACCACCTGCTGTTAGTTGCCCTCTGCCATGTTCCCATCAGCTTCAGTGGGTATCAACTGACGACCGATGGCCAGGCATATACAGTGCAACATGCACAGATCAAATAATCAATTATCTTTATTCTCACCACCAACTACAATGCAAGACTAGAACTGCCTGCTCCAACAGATAGAAGAAGGAAGGAATCCTGCTGCCACCACACCAAAGACAACTACAGAGGCCTTTGCCACTTAGGAAAGGGAAGCCTGACATCTGGCTTCATGTGTACGTATGCATGCTGTGCTGGCATCACGGGAGACGGGATCTGATGTTGGACTACTTAAGCCTGAACCATGTTATGTGGTCATTGTGGCATCCATCCTCTCACCCTTTATTCAGTCACCTTTTGGGGGCCAAGTAGGATTTTTTTCTTCTCATGTCAGTTGACAGGCCTGGCTGGATAGTGTTGGTGAGCACCCTTAGGGACTTGTAAGGGTGAAGGATACAGTTCTGAGAACTGCCTTCAGGAACCCGCTAACAGAGCAAGAAGTATCTCTGAGGCCAACCCATAACATCTGCACTGAGTTGTGGGACCCCAGGACGGAATGGAACAGCAAGGCCTTCCTACTCCCTTGAAATGGTGGGACTTCGGGAAAAGAGTGTATGAAAAGCTACTCCTTACTCTTCGAAGCCCTGGCTCATCCAGTTTGCTATGCATAATTAGCATCCTGAATCTTGGTTCCCTTCTACAGATCTGGTGTGTCAAAGAAATAAAATGTGACCCAGTTCACCCAACCTTTGTGCCTTGCTCCATGGGTTCCCTATGCGGTCACAATCATGTCCCAATGTCTTGGAACTTTTTTAGCACCTAGGCAGAATGACAACTCTACACCACAGAGGTTGTACTAACTAAATGCATTCCCTTTCAATAGCCTCCGCTCAAAGCCCCTCCGATTTTTAAGAGATTCTAAAAATATACCATACAGGCATCATATGAAAGCAACAAATGAACAGAATGAAATGATCAATTTCATGGATTTATTTTAGCTACAGCATACACTGGCTTGACTGCATTCTAAAAAGCTTCATTCTAGGCCCAGCACTGCCCTACATAAAACGTCATGCTTCTTTTTATCATAGAACTAACAATATGCCTCTCATTAAGGTTGAGTGGAGGAATAGGACTCAAGAGAAATTTAGCATCCTTCACAAAATCCCTGCTGGCTGACGGCGGACCACTGTGAGGACTGGTGTAAGAGGTTCAGTTTCCACTGCAACATTACCTCATACGCAGTGCTCCTGCCACCACCCATGAGTGAAGATGAATCACATGGCTCAGTCAGTGCAGGATGAGATTCTTAATATCAGGGTTGATGGTTCTAGACCCACACTGGGCAGAAGATTCCTGAACTGCAGGCAGTTAGACTAGATGACCCTTGTGGCCCCTTCGAACCCAACAATTCTGTGATTACACAGAAGGTAGAGCACTAGTAACCCTAGCATTGTGAGGGAGGCAGGATTTCAGGTTTTTGCCCCACACCCAACTGTACCTCAACAGCTAGTTTATTTTGTTCCATAGAGCTCAGTGGGAACTACTGACAACCGACAAAGACTCAAAATGCCTGAATTGGTTTAAGATCCAGCATACAAAAGCTGGTGTTCATCCGGCTACTCACTGACCCCAACTTTTATCCCCACCCACTACTAAGTACTATGACACATATGTGCCATGATGTGAAAGTTTCAGTATTGGTACAGGCGCCCGTTCCATTTGAAGGGCACTTGCTAATCCTTCCACCCTTGTTCACCTGGCCTTGCTATCTCTGGAAGCAACTACAGTGAAAATTGTGTTCAGGCTTTGGCTGGAAAATAGGAATTTGCAAGGGAAATTAATTAATCTTATTGAAACTAGCATTTCTTGGGCAGCTAACCCAGAACTTTAGAAAAGTAAGTGTCTACTCCGATTTTGAACTGAGATCTTAACATTATGAATCATTCATATTGGTGCTCGATCAACAGCAAGCATTAACAGTACAGTGGTACCTCGGGTTACATACGCTTCAGGTTACATATGCTTCAGGTTACAGACTCCACTAACCCAGAAATATTACCTCATGTTAAGAACTTTGCTTCAGGATGAAAACAGAAAACGTGCTCCGGCGGCGTGGCTGCAGCAGGAGGCCCCATTAGCTAAAGTGGTGCTTCAGGTTAAGAACAGTTTCAGGTTAAGAACGGACCTCCAGAATGAATTAAGTACTTAACTTGAGGTACCACTGTACTGTATAGAAATTCAGAAATTTTCCACAATGTATATAGAAATACTTTCTGAGATATCTTTTAAAATATGTCTTCAAAGTGCCCATCTCCTAATATCTACCATATTTTGGTAATGACAGAGAGATTCTGAGAGACCATTTAAGGTCAAAACTAAGGAAGTTTTGCTTTAGAAGATCAAAATATACCCAACAAAAGAAAGTAACGCAAGGCCAGCTGTACATTAATCCATTCCAAATTGTTAATACATATTTCTGTTTAACAGGTAATACGTCCTGTTTGACATTATGTTCATTCGCCCAGGAAGTAATCCATGAAATTTAGGATCCTAAATTGAACAGGATGTAAATTTATAGGAAGTTATAAAACTTGTAGAAACATCTAGGAAGAAAGAGGAAGGGTGGGAATTAAGCTAGCCAACTGTTAGTTGCAATTACTGTGAATGGTGAATTGACAATACTTTAAAATCTCTTAAAAATAAAATAATAAACAGACTCTTTAACTTAGACCAAGGAATTTTCACTGCCATAGTGTAATAGAGCTTGAAAACTCCGGCATCAGCAGGGAGGGAAGGCACTCAGCAGCCAGCCTCTGTGTGTGAGAGAGAAATGCAATTAAGGCTCCCATCAGGGATAGAGAACTAAACAAAACCCGCATCTTCACACAAGAGCTTTTTTCTTCCACATGAGGGACAAGGCCTCAAATCTTTTTGGTGAAAAGCTAGCATTTAGGACAACACACTTTCAGATTTTCTCACAGAGGATCAAAGTAAATAATGGAAGGGCAGCAAACAAAAGGGAAAACTTCAGTGCACTTACATTAAAAAGAGATAAAGAGGGCTTAGGAGTGACTGAAGAAATTGCTGGCGTTTTCAGAAGCATAAAGAGAAAAGCACTACATACAACTAGCATAAGGACGGGTGCTTCCATTAACTGAGTGGCATGCAAGTCATATATACACACTCACAAATTATATACAAGATTCAAACATGGGCACACACACAGAGAGAGAGGATTTTATCTCTCTCTTAGCACCAACTTGAATCAGGACACCCATCCTCCCCCCACAAATAAATCTCCCTTGCTTCATAGTTCTCCCCCAAGGATAGCAATCACTTAGGTGCATAAATAGCTCTTTTAAACAAAACATTCCCACTTTTTACATCAAGCCAATAACTTTTTTATATATATAAAAAAATCTTAATATTCACCATTCTACTTATATCGTATTACAGCTCCTGGGATTTAATGGACATCTAGATACAATGCAGATATTTATTTCAATGGTTCTACTCTGAGAATGGTTCATACAATACTGGATATCACCCTATGTTAGAAACAGGAGGCAAGTGAAATTGTGGACCACTTCACTTAGAATGGAAAAGAATGCTTTGGCAGGGCGAGATCCTTCAACCAACATATCAGATTTATACATTAGATTTATTTTACTTCACGCAAAGAATAGCAACACACTGTTGTTGTTGTTGTTGTTGTTGTTGTTGTTGTACAATAAACATGCCTTGTGTTTAGCAGAGGAATGGAAGCAAAAGGCAAGTCCAATGCCTTAAGGTGCTTACAGTCTAAACTTTGTGGAGGAAACAAGGAACATGAACAAGGGAGACAGGAAGGAGGAGGACAATTTTAAGAAAATGCAATCTTTTTCTTTTTTTCATCTTGATTTCATTTGGTATAAAGGGCAGAGTCAAAATCTTCACAACAGTAATTTTAGAAGGAATTTCAAGTAAGAGACTATAAGTGTTCTGGAATGAAAAACAAGGTGAAGAAACTGCCTTGAAAAGGAGCTGTGAACATGGATCAAGGAAGCATTTGGGACATGTTGTTTTCCTCTCGGGAGGAAACAAAACTTGCTCGTTAAAAGGCCCAAAGCACACACAGATCTTCCAGCATAACCCTCTAGCTTGCTCACTAATAACTAATAATTTAGATACAGATAGGTAGCTGTGTTGGTCTGCCATAGTCAAAACAAAAAAAATTCCTTCCAGTAGCACCTTAAAGACCAACTAAGTCAGTTCTTGGTATGAGCTTCAGGTATCTGAAGAAGTGTGCATGCACACGAAAGCTCATACCAAGAACTGACTTAGTTGGTCTTTAAGGTGCTACTGGAAGGAATTTTTTTGTTTTAATAATTTAGAAACTGAGCTAAAGTTAAGTGCTTTCAATGATTTCAATGATAATGATTTAAGCAGATGGTTACCTGAGTTGTACCTATATTAATGAACTTAGTAGGATCTGTTAAGAATAACAAACTAACAAAATGATGGCAAGGTGGTTGTTTCTACAGTGGTACCTCGCAAGACGAAATTAATTCGTTCTGCGGGTTTTTTCGTCTTGCAAATTTTTCGTCTTGCGAAGCACGGATTCCCATAGGAATGCATTGAAAAACAAACTTGCAAGACGTTTTCGTCTTGCGAAGCAAGCCCATAGGGAAATTCGTCTTGCGAAGCAACTCAAAAAACGAAAAACTCTTTCGTCTTGCGAGTTTTTCATCTTACGAGGCATTCGTCTTGCGAGGTACCACTGTAATTCTTAGTCAGATTCAATACTGGTCAATCAATTGAAATCAGAGTTCCAGTATGTGATTTGCCGTACACTGATGTGGCCTCCTTTATGTATCTAAGCAGGTTTTCCTGTTGTTACTCTGTCTCTCACAGCAACAGTAAACTACTGTAGCTGTGAGAGACAGAATAACAACAGGAAAACCCCCAGAAACCCAGAAGACAAAAGTCAGAGATTGATGTGCATTATAATGAGTGAAATAAGTATTTGATCCCCTATCAACCAGCCAGATGTCAGGCTACCTGGTATCTTCACTGTATGTAACGAGCTGAGATTAGAAGCACCTGATGCAAGGGGGAGGTCTTACCTGTAATCCCAGCTCGTTACAGTACCTGTACAGAAGACACCTGTCGACAGAAGCAATCAATCTAGCAGATTCCAAAGTAGCCACCATGACCAAGACCAAAGAGCTGTCTAAGCATGTCAGGGACAAGATTGTAGACCTGCACAAGGCTGGACTGGGCTACAAGACTATTGCCAAGCAGCTGGGTGAGAAGGTGACAACAGTTGGTGCAATAATTCACAAATGAAAGAAACACAAAAGAACTGCCAACCTCCCTCTGTCTGGGGCTCCATGAAAGATCTCATCTCGTGGAGTTGCAATGCTCAGGAGAACGGTGATGAAGCAGCCCAGAACTACACGAGGGGCAATGATCTCAGGGCAGCTGGGACCATAGTCACCATGATAACAGTTGGTAACACACTACGCCGTGAAGGACTGTGAGATCTTGCAGAGCCCGCAAGGTCTCCTTGCTCAAGACAGCACATGGACAGGCCCATCTGCAGTTTGCCAGTGCACATCTGAATGACCCAGAGGAGAACTGGGTGAAAATGTTGTGGTCAGATGAGACCAAAATCGAGCTCTTTGGCATCAACTCAACTCACGGTGTTGGGAGGAGGAGGAATGCTGCCTATGACCCCAAGAACACCATCCCCACCATCAAACATGGAGGGGGACATATTATGCTTTGGGGGTGCTTTTCTCCTAAGGGGACAGGACACCTTCACCGCACTGAAGGGACGATGGACGGGACCATGTATCATCAAATCTTGGGTCAGAAACCTCCTTCCCTCAGCCAGGGTATTGAAAATGGGTTGAGGATGGGTATTCCAGCATGACAATGGCCCAAAACACACGGCCAAGGCAACAAAGGAGTAGCTCAAGAAGAAGCACATTAAGGTCCTGGAGTGGCCTAGCCAGTCTCCAGACCTAATCCCATTGAAAATCTGTGGAGGGACCTGAAGGTTCAAGTAGCTACACATCAGCCTCAGAATCTTACTGACTTGGAGAGGATCTGCAAAGAGGAGTGGGACAAAATACCTCCTGAGATGTGTGCAAACCTGGTGACCAAGAGAAAGCATACATGTATGCACTACCTTGCAGGCACTCACCACTGTGTGGATTGGCATGCTGCGGCAGAAGGAACGGCTCTATTAAACTTAGGGCAGAATTATGATTTTAACAGTTATGCCCATTTTGAACTTGTTGAATCAAGGCCACTAAGTTTTGGATATAATATATGGTACAATCCATCTTGCATGCATATGGGGGAGCCATGGGCCAAAATAGAGCCCTGCTCTTCTGAATTTTGCGATGCAGTTCCTCCTCCCCCACAAACAAAAATGCTTATACAGTGGTACCTCTAGATACGAACGGGATCCGTTCCAGATCCCCGTTCGCATCTAGAGGTAAATGTAACTAGCGATGGTACATCTGCGCATGCGCACGTCGCTTTTCGACGCTTCTGCGCATGACGTCATTTTGAGCGTCTGCGCATGCGCAAGCGGCAAAACCCAGAAGTAACGCGCTCCGTTACTTCCGGGTTGCTGAGGAGCGCAACTCGAAAGCACTCAACTCGAAGCATATTTAACCTGAGGTATGACAGTATTTTTAAAAAAGCATGCAGACGAACACTGCTTGCAAAAATGTGTCTCTTAAACGAAAGTCCCTATGAAGTGTGTATATCAGGAAAAATGCAAAACTAAATGGCTGACAAATTTTCATTAGCACTTTTGTTAAAAACTGCAAAATGATGCCATATGTGTGAGAGATGTTTCTTAAGAATCTCTGGCCAAGGCCACATAGACCTTTAGAAGCGAACAAAATCCAAGCTGGGGTAGCTCAGTTAGTAGAGCATGAGACTTTTAATCTCAAGGTTGTGGGTTCAAGCACTGCAGGGAGTTGGACTAGCTGATCCTAGTGGTCCCTTTCAACTCTATGATTCTATGACAGTATCACAATCTGAGATATTATCAGAGAAATGTCTACTCTCTGTCTTGGATGACAAAGCAACCACTGCTAATAGTGATACAACACAGTTGCTTATACTTTACATTTTAATTTGTTTTATTGAGTCTCTTTGTTGCTATATAACAATTTCAGAAGATTTCATAATATTGATTTCAAATATTTCTTTCTCAAATATTTCATTTTGGTAAGCTTAGAACTTCACTCATCAAAATACATTTTCACAAATCAATTCAGTGCTGGATACTATGAGTTTGCCTCATTCCTCTCTAATTACTATGCAAAGAAAATAAATATTAGATATAATTTATCGATGTCCTTTGTAGAATGTTTTGTGGTCAGTGAATAATGACAGAGGTAGAAGCACTTCCTGGAGTCACCTGGGGGCAATGGATAGAGATTCAATGGTGAAATTAGCTGGCGGGCGGTTTTCAACTTACTCACTCTGTGCTACTGAAGTGAGATTATTCTACATAAAAATCTAAATCTCTGGTTAGGAGGGAATAAAAATGTTTTTAAAATATGCTTCTTTTAGTGCATATACATCAAAGAACAGGTCTTTACCAGACATCCCTTGCCCTTGCAAAAAAATAAAAATGCTCAAATGGTGCCCCTG
The DNA here is from genome assembly GCF_964234715.1 of Podarcis melisellensis. Lineage (NCBI taxonomy): Eukaryota > Metazoa > Chordata > Lepidosauria > Squamata > Lacertidae > Podarcis > Podarcis melisellensis. Next base: position 9,379,898 of record NC_138531.1, read on the forward strand.
TAGCAACTCATGGATATATACTCTGCAAAAATATACTGTGCATGGAAGAATGTATAGTGGAATTGTGGATCCTCTAGTCATTTTTGTCAGGTACAGATTTCCACTCTAAGAACTGGACTTTCATGACCCAACCAATCAGAAAACCACCTTAGAGGCTACTTCTAAGTAACAGTTATATATATAATCAAGGCTCCGCAGTCAGTTCAACATAGCTGAAATTTGCTATGTGAAGCAGTTACCCAAAAATTTGGTTAATGGAAATGAATAGACCCTTTCCAAACAAGAATTTCATAGAGAGCTACCAAAAATACACTATATCTTGGAGTAGATCCTCAGAAAAGTTGCTTCTTAGGAATTTATTAAAAACACATTCAGGATTTTATTTTTTATTTTTCTAAAACTCATCTTAACTGTTACTCTGTTAAGTAGGAGATGGAGAAGAGATTGCAATCAAATGCAGAAGGACCGTGGGGCTATAATATTTTGGGGGCTTTAATATTGCAATGAAAATGAGCATGTATTTGCTGCAAGTTCTTTTGGTATTAAAAAAAGGTGTTGAAAAAGAAAAAGGCCCATTCAACAACACCAGGCAGTACAGTGTTGAGAATGCCAAGCAAACAAACAAATAAATAAAAAAACCACCAGGGAACTTTTCCTCTGAAACCCAACTGAAATGAAGAAAACTGGGGGGAAACCCATTCATTTCAATGGCATGTACACAGGATAACCTTTCTGGTGGATTTTCCCTGACAACTCTGGCTTATATGACATACTGCATTATATAGAAGGCCAGAAGCGCAAAAATCATTTTCGGTTCGAAAGTGTTATTTTCTTTTAAGTACATATAAAATATGGCTTTAAAGTGCTTCTTACCCATTCCTTCCATTCTTCTTTCGTGACTATCTTTGTGATTGCTTATGCAACCCTGGGAAAAATGTAAATTGTATTTCCTCATGGCAAATTGCAACTGAATTAGTCTACTGGGCGGACAAACAACACAATCAAATTCCCTGGCTTTTTATTGAACCTCTACTTGACTTAGTATACATTTGAAAACAAAACAAAAAAAGATCGTCTCTCTCAGGGTCTCTGACATTGCAGGCCATGAGAGATTCAATGTCACTCCCAGCGTACAAATTTATTAGTCTATAAAATTTGACACTCTCTTATTTATTCACAGAAAGGACAAATGAGATGGGTTTTTTTTCATACTTACTAGAAATATCTGGGAGTGTTTATATGCTGCTCCATCTGGAGGATGCAAATAGTGAAGGCCTACTTTACAATTCAGAAGGCAAAGACCCGCTGAAGGATAACAAATGACTTCATGGTGAAACAGCTATTGAAATTCTTTCAGTACGTGATATTAAAAACAACTGAACAAACAGAGATAAGGGGCAAATAGGATTTGAAACAGACTTTTTTTTTTAACCAGAAGAAAAACAAATGAAGCTCCTAGTTAGAGCTTTAACATTGCAGTAATTTTGTAGATAGTTTAGCTTTGGCACATGTGATCCATCACTACATGAAAGGTCACCGGCCAAGGTTCATTAGCCCAAAATTTGATCGGTTACATTAGGTTGTCACCGTGGGGCATGCTTCTAGCTTTGAAGGGGCACTGTTTCTTCTCTAGAACATACTAGGGATGCTCATCTTAGTATTAAAATTAGCTAATCTGGGTTAAATCCCACTAAAAACTTGATAAATCTGCTCTGGATAAATTTATCTCAAAGCGCTTACTGCTAGGTAATCACAAAACAGTTGCCCAGGTGGTCACACACTCACTGCTGCATGGTGTGTGTTTTTAAGAATATCTGCCAGGTCCTAGTGAGAAGCTATTGCGACGTTTATTTTAAATCCTGTAAAAGTACTTTTAATTGTTGTGAAATAAATCCAGAGCCAATCCAGGTTTACATCAAGAGCTAATCAGTCGGGACCAATTTTGTTAAGTATGAAAATGAGGAAGAGATAGCTTTAAATGTTCTGTCTCCATGGAAATACGTGTGATGTCATCACTGCACAGCAGTTTGCCAGCAGATGTACAGTAGCCCCTCTTTGGCCTATGGTCACACAGACCATTGCTGGCCAGGAATAGAATTAATTAGGGAGAATATCTCTGCTTACAACTATTTTGTGAAGACTGTATTTTACCATAATGTGTGGATAGAAAGATAAAAGATATATAGGCATAGTAGTCAGGTAACGTAATTTTAAAATAAGTTCCATGTTTTAAACATAACTAGATAAACTATCATTTGAACACAATTGCAAACGAATGCTGTTTAAGCAGGTGCCAATAGATCTGCCAATGATGATTTATAAATAGAAAATCAGCATTGGGAAGATATTCCCTCCCCTACCAAAACTCTGATGAATTTCACCCTCCAATCATTTGCCAGTGCTAATTATGAATTGTTGTAACAAGCATCTGGAAATCCACGTCCAACACTGCTTTCGGACCTAAGCTAAGATGGAACACCAGTATGTATGTAAAATTAATGCACAGTTAAGGCTACATAGTGAAAGAAAATTGGTTTGTGGCAGACTAGGGAGGAAGAAAAAGGAAGTGTTCATTTTCAAAGCTGGTTCCCAATTTGTAGACTACATATAGACTGCAAAGTACTATTGGTATCTCTACACTGGAGCAGTGCAACGACTTACTGGGAGGTAGAGGCAGTGAAAAAGGTTTGGTTTTTTCCCTGCTTAAAGTTAAGTAGGCAGTTTCCATGAGTCTTCTTTACTTGTATCAAGATGTCTAAAACGGTTCAGTACTTAAAGGGTCAAAATGTATTATCATCTCAGTTCATCTAATAAGTAATGTTTTTGCCAAACAAAACCAATTCCCAATAAATTCTCACTGTATTTGTGTGCACCAATTTGATTTAGAGGCCTGTGGGGAGACACCATTTGGTAGCTCAGGAACACAGAGGGGTAGGTGGTGCTGAGGAGAAAGCAAAGCTCATGTGCCAGAAGTGTTATTGTGTCAGGTTGATTTATTGAGTGAGCTTCACTTCACCGAATGTTCCGAGATATTTATTTCCCTAAAGGCTCTGCAAAGATATGAACAGACCTGCATCCACAGATGTCATCATTGCTCATTTTACCGAGTCATGAAATTTCCTCAACTGCAATTTGTCCATCTAAAATTGCTGTAACAGGACAAAGTCAACAGTAGCTTCCCTCTCCCGTCCCTCGCATCTGTAAAGTGCTACTTTGCAAACATTACCTTGGAACTTTGTGACTCGGTATCATTTTTCTGAATATTTATGTGGCAACTCCAGTTTAAGAATATTGACTATACTGGAGACAAGTGTAATCTTAAGAGCATTACACTTTCCTGATAATTACTGCACTACAAATTTGAAAAGGGTTATATTCAAAATGTGTTTTTTAAAAAAAAACACAACTTACATGGCAGATAAAATATAAAGTAAGAAACCTTCAAACGGCATTTTAGATTCTTGTGTTCTACAAGATCTCCAGAATCACCTGTTTTGCCCAAAGGTTGCTCTTATTGTTATGGGTTGCATTCAATTAAGTATTACCCACAGCAGACACACTGAAACTTCTTGTTGTTGCTTAGTCGTTTAGTCATGTCCAACTCTTCGTGGCCACATGGACCTATCGACCCTAAATTAGTCATGTCTCTTAATTGCAGTGGATCTACTCTGAGTGGAACTTACACTGAATTCCACCTAATCAACTTGTATGGCACCTTGCAGAGTAACCTAAGCAATAAAACTACCCAAGAAGTTTAATCACTGCAACTGCAATGGAAAATAACTTAATTTCGACTGGACTAAGGAGCAAATGACTGCATGAGCCCATAAATTTTCTAAACTGATGGTTTTAATTTTTCTTGACTCAAAAATGGGCTATAAGTGTTTCCAAAATGGGGCTTAATGCTGCAGGTAGGTCATTGAGACCACAAACAGGTCACTGACAACAGTTTGTTTGTTTTTTAACTTTGTGGATTTCTACCATATTGAATCCAGACTAACTAGGGGGTGAGGGTGGAGATGCAGGCTGATATCTGGTTGACAACGATGTTGTGTGGATGCTGTAAAAGAACTTGCAGGTATGAGGAGCACCAATCCTTGTTTAAAAAAACCTGTCTGGAAGACCCTCTGGTGTTTTAGGAATTCTGGGCTTGATGTTCTGATGCTGTTTTCTTTCTTTCATCAGCCATGTTCACTCATCATCACGAATCAGACTTTCTGGCATTGTGATTTACGAGCATGTTGCCTGATCATTCTCAGTTTGTTCCTCCCCCAGCTGGCATAGGCAAGATAAGCAAATTTAGGAAAACTTTTCTTCCCATTACTTTCTAATGTTCTAATGTTTCAGCAAGCCAACAATAAACCATTGCTTTAAGTTAGCTAGTGACTATGTTATGTTAAGCACAAAGGCAAATCTTTTGCACCAAGCATGGGGTGCCAAAGCAGGCACGCAACTATGACATCCAATGGAAGGCAAGAGGCGAGTGGGCCAGATTGTGGTGTTGAACAAGGCGCTGCTGAAATTTGAGATATCGAGGTCCACCACTGTGAAGGAGAAACAATCCCTGGTTTGGACATAACTTGAAACCAAAGCCTCCTGTTTTGTTTATCCTACTCGCCCAAGGGACAAGCAGAGCAACAGCAACTAGACAATATGAACTAGTAAATGGAATGTGGTTTCACCATTTCAGATAGAAGGACACAGAGGTGTGCATCATAGGAAACAGCTTAAAAAAGGAAGGCAACATAAATTTACGTAAATACTTTGGGATGCAATTCTATACCCAGTTTCTATTGAACACAACAGGATTTACTTTTGAATGAACATAAACACAACTGTACTATAAGAATATCATTACCAAATATAAAAATAAGGGAGTCTATAATCTATAAAGTATTAGTTTAAGAACTAGAAGACAGGGTGAAAAGACTTCGGACCCTTGGGATCTACTACTTAGTCCTCTACTAAAATACTGAGGCTTGCCATCCAGAGCTATGTAAAACAGTGGCTCAGGTGGGCAGAATAAGCTAAGAATTAAGTGACAGGGAGACTCTGAGCACATGCTCAGCCCAGGAATTTGTGACCAGTACCAGAGCCAAGCTCATAAGTCCTTTCACCAACAAATCAATTTCTGGTTTTCTTCCAAGCATTCTTTTTCAGCACTCTGCTTTTTGGAGATGGGGGGGGGGGGAGAGAGACCTTTCAAATGCTTTTTGCTAGTCGACTGAAAATCTGAAGCCCTTGCCAATGATCCTGAGTTCTACCTTCTCCCCACCCTTATTGTAAGGGTCCTTTTAAGGGTTTCGAATGGAGTGGCTATTAAAATAAGAAAGTCTTTTTATGTCAAGATGTGTAAATTATTAAAATTCTGATTTGAAACAAATGGCTCCAGTTACTAAACAGATTAACAGTCCAAGGTCTTTTTTTTTTAGAAAAAAAATTTAAGCCCAATAATCTTTGTCATGCAGCAAAAGGGGAAGTTTATTGAGGCAGGCATATTTTTAAAAACTATGTTAGCATCCTATGACAGAATATGCTGGCTTATTTAAATATGTTAATATTTCTCATTATGCAATTAACAATAACCTTCATCCATTTGTGAAAAACATTTTGCCAAGCATGCACATAAAAAATTAGCAAGTGAAGCAAAATCACCTTAATTTGCTTTGGACCAGCAAATAACCAACTAATTTGCAGAAATCCCTGCCAAGCACTCATATTAAATGCTTCATGCTTATTTTATGACCTCTGCTGCTCTTCTCCTTCCCAGGCCCTGAATCATATGATCATTAACATATTGCAAGGTCTGAAACTTTATTTTTTACATTCTTTAATTAATGCCTGTTTATAGAGGGCCATAGGACTTCAGATCCAGTTAATGAAACTTCTCTCCCCCAGGCCCCTGGAGCCCAATAGAGAGATTTCTCCTCTGTTGTTTTAGTAGCTTTTTTCCAACTGTTTGTTTATACACACTTAATTGATCTCTTTAGTCCCAGAAGCATTCCAGAGACACAACCTGTTCCAAGGCAAGCTAAAGTCTCCCCCCCTTCTTTTTTTATAAAAGCCCTGATTGCCCAAGGTTATCAGTTTTAATTTGAAAGTTGAAGATTCAGCTTTATTTACACTGTCTAAAAGACAAAATTGATATGGGCCCCGAAGTATTCTGGTTTCGGAGTAGCTACAAACACACACTGTATATAATTATTTTGATGTAGAACTAAGTAATTACTAAATGCTGCTATGTCTTGTTTTATTGCATTTAAGAAACTCACTCTTCATAACAAGTTGAAAATAAGAACAAATCAGACTGCCAATGCATGAAATGTTCATGGCTCTTCAATTTACATTTTACATATTCCCTATGACAAGACTTTCTATTATGCTATTCTCTTTTTTCCTAGCATAATTAAATTAAAAAAGTAATTGGATGGTGCTGCACACTGCTGCAATGTCTTAATCACATAGACAAACAGTTTTACAATAGCTTACACCATTTGCCACATGGGGCAATGGCATCATTGTACCACGCTATAAACTAGAGAGAGATATCACATACCAGCTACCAAGGCAATGTACTGAATCTCTAGGTGCCTGCTTGTGAAAACAGGAGAGGGAAGTACATTTGCTATCTTGATTGGCAACTTCATGTCTGAAATCTTAATTAACTACAAGTGACCAAGGCTGCCAAGAGAAGAGGGGGAGGAATTCGTGGGTATACAGTTCCATTTAAATAAAAAAACCTAATTTAGTTTCCAGCCATAAAAATCCATTCTCAAAAAAGGACAAGAGTTTAGTCAAGAGTTTATAGCAGCAGCTTAATGTTTTAAAACAGAAACCAGAAATATGAAAAATAGCACAGAATGCACGGTTGTTTCTGACTAGTCCCCTCTAGCTCTCACTGGTAGCAGTTTAGATTGTCATCCAAACCCTAAACTGGATAATCCTAACTACCATTAGTTGAAATAAGTCAGCTTCATAAACTATGCCTTAAAGTTGGTTCATTTCCATTGAGCAAGTTAAGATCAACCATAGTTTGGATGGGTTTAATAGGACACAGCCTGCTGAGATAAATAAAAAGCAGCAAAATACTGTGAATTCTTTTGTCATGGTCATGCCAGATTAGGAGGGTAAATGCTCATTGACGTCACATTAAACCATCCATTAGCACATGGGTAGGCAAATTAAGGCCCAGGGGCCGGATCCGGCCCAATCGCCTTCTAAATCCAGCTCGCGGACGGTCCGGGAATCAGTGTGTTTTTACATGAGTAGAATATCTCCTTTTATTTAAAATGCATCTCTGGGTTATTTGTGGGGCCTGCCTGGTGTTTTTACATGAGTAGAATGTGTGCTTTTATTTAAAATGCATCTCTGGGTTATTTGTGGACCATAGGAATTTGTTCATTGTTATTTTTTTCAAAATATAGTCCGGCCCCCCCACAAGGTCTGAGGGACAGTAGACCGGCCCCCTGCTGAAAAAGTTTGCTGACCCCTGCTTTAGCATTATGTCCAAACTGGCTCAAAGAGCACTAATATACAATGAGAGAGACCTTTCAAGAGAAATAATTCAAGTTTTGCTGCAGCTCCAAAAGAATCCCTTTTTATCTTGTATTCTAACCTCCTCAGCTTTGTTTCTATGCCCCTAGTTCAATTGTCTACAGCCCAATATTGGTAAGAAAAAATGTGAGCGTCTTCTAATTCTCCATTAAGTTGGAGAGGGAATCTCCCCCCCCTCTCTCTCTCACACACACACACGTATCTTATATCTGCATTGTTTTCTTTCAATCCTAAATGTGAGGGTTATAACATGGACTCAGATCTAAAGTACGGGATACATGCTTACATGCTACCCACACAGAATATGCAATGGCGTGGTTACATTAAGCCAGCTTTAAGAGAACCTTTGTAGATAATGTCAGCAATGAGCAACCTTTTCCCCCCGGGACCTCACGCAAGTGATGGGTGTTCTGGATTAACTAAAAATCCAGAAATAAAAGTGTTTTGGATTAACTAATCCAAAAGAAAGACTACACTCCTTCTGTTTTCACCATGACAATCTCAGATTAGAATTCCCAGTGGTATTCAGGTCTACTCAGACGTCATCCCCACTGGGTTTAACAGCGTTCTTCTCAAATGAGTATGCTGCTACTGTTCTGGAAAAAGACTGAAAGCAATTCCTTTCTGACTTTAGTATAGATGCACATACATACATTGCAGAATCCTACCAACTTGTTCTCAGGCAACTGGGATGGGAGAAAGCTTTCCCCAAAGCCATATAACCAGAAAACAACGTTGTTTGAAAAAGAATCAATCTATTTTTATCAAATGCTCTCCGTTGTTCTGAAACAATACAAAGGTATGGGGAAACGTGTTTTTTTAAAAGCCCTGGAAAAATAAGGAACCCAAGAGAAAGGAAGAAATGGGGGAGTTTGGGGAGACCCGATGGACATAAAATTGGGTTAGAGCTGCAGGTTGCTCTCCTTGGGGTATTCATTTATCTCTTGTACAACTGACAGCCTATGTGGAGTAACACAATAAAAATAAAAGTCCTGTATTCAAATCCTCCACAAACCATGACATGCAGCGAGATTGAGCTGTCATTATCTCTCCACCTAGGTTAACTCACATTCTGTTGCAAGGATAAAATGCCGGGCATGGCCCTCCCTGATGTCCTTTGAGAAAAGCCTTCTCTGCTGCCAGATCTTCCTACAGAGCGGTCTGCTTCCCAAAATCAAGATCATTTCCTGGATGGCTAAAAAAACCCTAAGGTGGTGGTTGCTGCTGCTGTTATTATGTGAAGTAGTTTGATACCTAAACTGAGGAGCCATAAATCTGCAATAGGCCAGGAAACCAGATTCAGAAGCCATTGTTTGAAGTGGATTTGCTAACCATAGCTTGTGGTAGATCTGGCTCGACATGTGGACTAAATTTACAAGCCACAGTTATGGCCTGTACTTGATCTCCTCCAGAGGGCATTCCACCTCAAGACAGGACTACTGAACAGATGGAAGCAGATAAGCAGCTACAAGCCACACTTGCCCTGTTAGGTTTATACACTCAAACCAGGATTTAACCTGGTGTTTGAACTGAGACATGGAAAAAAAGCCCTCACATTTGAAGCAGTATTCAGACTAAGCAGAGTGTGAAAAATGAAGGTCGCTTTCTCACAGTTAAAAAGTCAAATCTCAGTGCAAAAGAGGGAGAAAAGACAATATACTTATCAGTCTCCCGTTGAATATGGCGTTAACTTTGTCCGGATTATGCTCAGAGGCATCAGAGTCCCAGGTTTATTGGGAAAACTTTTCAAAAATAAGTAAAATGGCAAAATATCCAGAATTAAGATCACAAAAAAGTATTAGGGCGTAAGTAAACAATCTATTAATATTTCATGTGCTGGCCGGGGGGGGGGGGGAGTTAGCACATTCTGTACAACCCAAGACAAACAGAAGCTAAAATAAATCTTTACAATATAATTATTCGTTCACTCTAAGTTTATCTTTTAATCTCAGGCATGTACCGCTCAAGGTGACAGACTAATGATTGACAATTTACAATGCCTTCATAGGAAATAAACCAATCAGAGATGTGCCTCCACAGTTCTGGCCTTATTTTCAAATGTATCTGTTTCCAAAGAGTTCTACTGATTAGAGGAAAAGGCACACAGTGAGCAAACATCGTTTACACCTCTCTCCATTCCAAACTTGAAACCGTACAGACAGGAACCATTTTGGTTTTGCAGCTGTTTAAAAATAGAAGTCACAATTTGGAGATATGAAAATCAGGAACAATCATCAGATAGTACTCATAGCGAATTACAGGGGTCTTTCACACAGCTAGAGCAGGAGGGGGTGGGCAATATTTCCAAAGGTCTGGAATCCCGAAACCTGTAAACAAAATCTGTGGAGCAGATAAAATTTTAAATGGCACAATGCAATTAAAGCTGAATTCAATTTGAGTGCACCCCTGTCCATCTGTCAGGGAAACAAAAGCTGAGAAGCTCCATTATTGCTGAATCCCTGCTCTTGTTAATTTGCTTGCTGAGAGATTTCAATTTCTAGGAAGTGCACAAATTAGTGTTCAGCCAGGGCTAGATCCTCGGTAAGTATAAGCAGATGGTGGAAATCAGCCCTAATCAAGTGGCCAAAGCCTCCCCCCCCCCCCCCAGTCTGATTAAGGTATTTTAATCCTTTCCTATTGCCCGCTGTAAAACAAATATTCAAAAGGATTTTCTTTTAATATTCAGTGTTCTTAATAACAAAAATGAAATTGAAGTTTTGGGCAGATAAATCTGTACTTACCAGCGCCCATCAAGGATAATATTTTGCACTGCTGAATTATCTTAATTTTAGGTTTTATATAATAAGTATTTGTGCTTTAGCTATTAAAATCAATGCATTTCATTTGCTGTGTCATAGTCCTTTTTTTCTTTAAGGACTGTTTTAGGAAAATGTTTTAAACTAGGGAGATCCAAGAACTGAATCATATTTTGCACTAAAGAGCAAAAAAGATTTATCACATTAACACCAATATCAGTAACATTAGTATCCAATATATTGGAAAATATTGTTCATATCATAAACATTCTGACTGTGCTGACATTTGCGAAGTACAGATATTATTGGAAATAATTTCCAAACAGAAAATAACCTTGCATCTATTAATATGGCCCAGGTGAAATAATCTATTTAATGAGTACAACTGAAAAACTTTGAGTGGCATTACACTACATCTTGCTCAGAGTAGAACCCATGAAATTGATGAACGTGACTAAGTTAAGTCCATTGATTTCAGTTAGTCTACTCTGAGTAAAACACAGTTGAATACTATTCCTGTTGTTTTCCATTGAAATCAATAGGGCCTACAACAAAAACTCAGATGTAAGTCACACTTAAACTGTGCAGAGGGCCATATCCTTAAAGCTGCTTAGGTCTGGTTGGATTCTGCCCATAGTGATGGAAAATAGGAACATTTTGATGTGTGCTCCAAAACAACTATGACCTGAGAAATGCCTGTTCAGTAGCCAAGCCTTGGTCTTGGAATTCTCTTATCCACCTTCCCCTTCATTCATGATTTTCCACTGCACTGTGAAGATCTTCTTTTTTATGAAGGCTTTCAGCTGTTAGTGATTTTAGTGAACTTTAACAGACAGGGGTTTTCTTGCTGCTGTTTTTATAGCTTCTGGGGTTTTTTGGCCTCTCTCTCTCTTTTAAGTAATTGTATTCCACTGTACTCAATTGAATTTTATTGCAATTTTCATCCCTATCTGTATTGTTTTCCTTTTTTTTTCTTAGCTGCTTGAACTTTTTGGAAAGGCAGGATACAAATTATCTAAATAAATAGTTGCGGAAATCCTCTTATTCAAGTTAGTTTCGTTGTTGTACATAAACTTCAAAATCAAATATTATTTTCAAAAGGAGCACTAAAGAGCCTGTCTTATGCTTTTTCTCCCATGTGTGAATTCTGTTAATGCAAAACAGACTTCGGAAGAGAAATCAGTTGCACATTCTCAGCAGTTTAATTGCAATGTCTACAATACGCCCAGAGTCAAGCATCAGTTTATTTAAGCCTGGCATGTGAAAATATCCAAACGTTACGAAAGACAGAAATAAATTCTATGAGTAGGTATAGTGTAGGAGCTAACAGTGTACATGTGACCCTGGTTTTAATATTATCTTAGCAAGGAACCTAGAACTCAACCTGCCACTGTATTGTAAGAGGAGGGGGGTATTTTATAGAGTTGTACAGGTGGCGCTGTGGGTTAAAGCCTCAGCGCCTAGGACTTGCTGATCGAAAGGTCGGCGGTTCGAATCCCTGCTGCGGGGTGCGCTCCCGCTGCTCGGTCCCAGCGCCTGCCAACCTAGCAGTTCGAAAGCACCTCCGGGTGCAAGTAGATAAATAGGGACCGCTTACCAGCGGGAAGGTAAACGGCGTTTCCGTGTGCAGCTCTGGCTCGCCAGAGCAGCGATGTCACACTGGCCATGTGACCCGGAAGTGTCTCCGGACAGCGCTGGCCCCTGGCCTCTTAAGTGAGATGGGCGCACAACCCCAGAGTCTGTCAAGACTGGCCCGTATGGGCAGGGGTACCTTTACCTTTACCTTTTTAAAGCATTATAAATAGAAATGAATATAATCTTACAGTCTGAAGACTCTTGTAATTTCTTTATTATAATTTCATATGAGAATTGATCCAAGATGGCATGTGCGGGGGGAATGGGACAGAGTAGGACAAAACTACTACACTGGGCTTATAACCAGTGCTTTTTTCTGGGGGATATGCAGGGGGACGCATACCCCTAAACATTTTGTGAATCTAAGTCTGACCTCATTGAGGGGCAGTATTTCTATATGAGTAGGAAAATGGAAGTACCCCTAAACATTTTTTTAGGGGGGGAAAGCACTGCTTAGAACTATGTACCAGGATCAGAAGAGGAGAGGGAAGGAGGCAACAATTCTATCAACATTCTATAATTCCAGTGCTTTTTGGGGACTTAGCAACTTTGCAGCAACAAAATATATGTCTGTAAATTTAAGGAAGAAGCCAGGATGGGGAGAGGAGTAAGAGAAGGGAGGGCTGCCCTGCCCATGAGGCAAGGTGAAGCAGCCACATTGAGAGGTGCAGGCTAAAAGCAGCGCCCCTGCTGGCACCCCACTCATCCCACTGCCAGAACCCGTAGAGTGCATTAGATCTCACCAGAATTCACCATTGCCACAGTGCAACCTATTTTGCCCCCAGGACAGGCTACACCTCCTGAAAAGTCTAGCTTGTAATCAGAGAGAAATTTATTTGAAAAGCAAATCCTTTTTACTTCTTCCCACCCCAACATCCAAAGTATCTAGCACAAGAGCCCCTGGACCTATTTGAATATTCTGCACGTTACTTTCCTAAGAACACCTCCCTGAGGTCTGCAGTTCAGATCAACCGCTCACAAAAAGCATGGAGAATTAAGTGATTCCTAGTCCACCCTGCCAGAAACCCACTACAGAAATCCTTCTGAGACCTTGCGTGATTCATTACTTCACAAGGGATACTGTGCCTTCAAATTTCATTCAATTTCTCCCAAACTTTTAAAAGGTTCGAGCCATTTACTTTTTTAAAAAAGAAAAAAGCCTTAAAGGTGTTCAGCACAAAAGCCCCTGGGCCTATTGGTATGTAATCTGGTGTGCTTTATCTACTCAGGAATTTCAGGGTTGCCATATGTCCTCTTTTTCCAGGACATATCCTCTTTTTCATGGGTAGAGTTGTCATAGTGATCCATAGTTAAAAGGTGAAGTCAGCAAATGTGTCCTCTTTTCCCCTCTTCAAAATATGGCTACCCTAGTTAGTATACCAGCAAATTTCACCCATTTCTGTTAAATGAGGGGAAAGTTATAGCCATTTTTTATTTACCAGTAGTAGACTGGAGAATGAAAACGAAGGAAACTCAGGTGAACCCAGTGCCAAATCAGGTAGCCTACAAAGCACCTCAGACTGAGGCAGGCTGTTTCCCAAAGGTCCAAATAAAGGTCCAAGCTGAATCTTGGGGCTGCTGCACTAGATGTTACACCTATAACATTTACACCTAGAAGGGTTATTCTAGTAGTAGACAGCACTGCAGCATTGTAACTAGGGCGAGGGAAGAGGAAATGTACTTCACATGCAGATATGAACTAAGTGCATTCCTTCACTGCATGCTTCTGGTATATATAAAAAAATTACCAAACGGAGCAATTGTGATAGATCGTAAAATAATCTGATCAGTGAAGCATTGACTGTACTTCTAAGCACAACAGCTTTTTTTAAGATTCCAATCCTATGCTCATTATCTTAGAAATAAATCCTATTAATTCCAGTGTGACTTATAACAGTTTATAATTCCTTACACTTGTTTGCACAGAAAAAGGCTGATAGGTTAAATGCCATTTGGAACTTCCTCGTGTGTCCACTTTAATGGAGTAGAAATCATCCTTCATTATTCAAAGTAAAAGTTTCATTAATTGTGGCTAAAATATCATGACCTTCTCAGCTTTGGGAATTGAATCTTAAATTTTTGTGCTCTTTGGATAATAAATTTCAATCCTCCCAGCTGAAAGGGTAAATTTCAATTGCAGAACTTAACATCTAACAATTAAAAGCTGTATAAGAACTAGAGACTAATGCAAACATAAAAGTAAGGATCCAAAATGGCTTGTAGCTAACAATAAGGAATACAAAATTGCCCCTTACAAAGTTATTTAGTGGGGAAAGATATGGAATACTAACCAACAGTTCTGCAATATATTAATGCCTTCTGTCTCACAGTGATCTGTAAATGACTTTGTGATAATCCACATTTGATTAAAATGTAAGGCTACTATGATTTTTTTTACAAAAGTAAGCAAGATAATAAAATGGTGGGATTAGAAATGAATTCTAGATATTTTAATTTGTGTTGGAGAAAGGATTATTTCCATTTGTCTATGAAAAAAATTGCCAAATTGTGGAGACAATCATCCTTATTTAAAGTAACCAGGAAAACATTAAATAGAGGCAAGGCAAAGAATGCAAAGTGAAGCTGCATACTTAGGATTGTGTTATTATGCAGACATAATATTCTTGAGAGGCAACTGCAACCACGTCACAGACTGACACTCTCTCTCCTGAGTCTACTCTTCCTCTACGCAAATTTCCCTCTTTCCACTTTTTGAAACTAACCATGACTGGCCTAAGGAATGCAAGGATTAATGCCAAAACATCGTTGCCAAAAGTTTGCAGCAATGTGCTGGTTTTTACTTATAAATGTTGTAAGTGTATATTTTGCTGGCTATCCAGTCTTTATGCACTGGGAAATATCTTTTTACCTCACAAGGTTCTAGAAACAACGACGACAATGGTGACAACCAGGACTACACAATGGGCACTAAGTAGCTGGCAGTTATTCGCACCGAATTTCCTGTTGTCCTTTTACTGCTATAAACTGAATTCTGAGAAGTAACCAAAACAGAATCTTACCAGTATTTCTACCTCTTACCTTGCCTCAGTCTTTTGCTTTAGTCTACTAGCGAATTGTCACCTGTATAATAGTTCATTTCAATTCTAAAGGCATATTGCAACTTTAAATAAGTTCATTTATTTAAGAACACTGTGTTCAACTACACTATGACCATTACATCCCAGATTCAAAAGATTAAAATCCCAAAATATTTACCTAGTTGTCTTAAATGTCTTCAGCATCAAACCAAACGTTCCTCTCCTACGTCAGGGGTTATGAAGATCTTAAGAAAATGATCCCTTACAGTGCAATCCTATATATGCCTACTCAGAAGTAAGTCTCATTGGGTTCAATGTAACTTATCCACCAGGTAATTGTGTATACAACTGCAGCCTTAGTTTACTTCAGGCTTTTGGTTCTCCAGTCAATAATTATGATTGGAGCCAGTTAATCTAGAGAAATAGGAGTCTCAGAATAAGACCATATCAAAGTTTACCACATCAGGTGATACAAGGAATGAAAAATTTCTTATGTAAAAAGCCTCCCCCAAAACCCCCAAGACTGTATATATGAGATATTCTCAAGTGTGCACAGACCTCAGAATCATGTTATTCACATGGCCCTATTCACAGTGGCAAGTGTGGGAACCCCATTATGATGCTCTAAACAACCATGTGAGAATCCTAACTCTCCCCCACTCACCTCTCGGCCTAGTGGAGCTTTCCAGAGATGCAGGACCATGGCAGAAGGTGGTCACCAGTCTAGAACTGCTGCTCAGACTGGACACCCAGATTGGTCCTGATGCTTTCATATTACAGCAGCAGGCCAGCTCGGAATCCGACGGATCCTGGGCCAGCTCAGCCCCATGCCTTCCCCACAACTTCAGCAGGTAGAAGAGGGAGTTCCTCTATGGCAATCAGGAGGAAGACAATTAAAAGTCGTAGGAATGAGTGGAAGGGCAACTCAGCACAAAGACAGTTTGGGATTGCTCTGAAAATGATTTACCGTAGATTCCGGCGTATTAGGCGACTGGGTGTGTAAGACGACCCCCAACTATTGCTGTTCAATTTTAGAGTTTTAGAGTTATAGAGTTTGAGCGCCGCCAGGGGCAGAGCACGCACCCCTCCGCTGCCTCTGCCGTCGCAGCAGCAGCAGCCCGAGGCGAGGCGTTGGGCGGGCAGGTGAGTGCCGTGCTGGAAAGGACTTTCCATGTCCCCTTCTGTGGGAAGGGAGGAGGAGCGACAGCAGAAGGGGCGCACCACCTCGCCGTGGCAGCTCTTCATGGTGCCCGCAACCCAAGCGAAGCACTGCGCGGCCACGGTGGGGCCAGATCCGGCTCCCACGGCGGTGGCAGGCAGGCGGGTGAGCGCCGCGCTCGGAAGGACTGTCGCGTCCCCTTCTGTGGGGCGGGAGGAGGAGCGACGGCAGAAAGGGCACCTCTGCTCACTGGCTCCCTCTCCTCCTCCCCAATGCGTATACCCGGCGTATAAGACGACCCCCGACTTTTGGGGTGATTTTCCAGGGATATACAGTCGTCTTGTACGCCGGAACATACGGTAATGTATTTATTCTACCTTTTAATAATATATATACATTCAAATAAACCCATTTTGAAGGTACAAAAAATAATGTTACAGGAAAGAGAAGATCACTTAATGCTAGAAATCTCAGATGTGGTGCCTCACATGATGCAAAAGTTGCAATAGATACTTAAAGGTCTAAAACTACATAATTTGCCAGTACAATGACCCACAGCATCAAGAGATCTAAAGATTAGCCTAAATCCAGGAACATTTTTTTTCTATTAATAAGTAAGTCTAGAAAAGCAGCAAGGTACATCAGTACAACCCAGATTATTGAAAGTGCTTGAGTTCTGCTTTCAGTACAGTGATGCAAACAACATTCTTATATTCAACTCCATTCCGCTGTCAAAAACGTACATACTGAACTTTAGGGTTCTAATTATCAATTTCAATTATTCAATACCGTTCAGGTATTAAACTTCAGACTGCTATTATAAGCAAGAAAGTCTTAGATACCAATGAGATATTACAAACACTGTGGAAAACCTCGATGTCTTTGACTTCTACAGAATTACTCCAGTTTATATCCTCCATTAGTGTGAGGTCAGATAAGACTTGAATATGTATTACACTCTTGCTTCTGTATTTAGCTCACTGGACATTTTGATGGCTCCAGAGACGAATTTTAGCAGAGCATCTTCCCTACACTTATATGAAACAAAACTTTAGGAGTAACCTTAAAAAAAATTATATACATGTGTATATATACATATATATATATAATGTATATATTTAAAAAACTTGCCAACTTTGCATAGGTGCAAGGTGAAGCTTGCACAACACTGTATTCCCAATGTGTCTGGAAAATTCATTGTCTTGATGCAAAATATAACTAAAGAGCTATAGCTGTAAGCTATATGACTGTACAAGAATTTAGCATTATCTGAACTTCTGTCATGCATTCTATCATAAAAATGTGTTCTCTGCTATGATATTTCAGTACGCAATGTAAGAACCACAATCCAATATAGAGTTACGCATCTATAGCTTTCTATGGGCTTGAGTTTGACTTGTTGGTTCATAGCTCTATGGTGAATGTTCTTATAATCCCACATAAACAGACCAAGACACAATTTCCGAATGCAGGAAATATTCCAAAGGAGGCTAAGACCTCACACTGACCATTTTCAGAAATTTACTCACCCTTTATCTAACACAGGGAATGTTGCAGGGAAAGGGTGAGAGGCCAGGGTGCCAAATAAGACTAATTAGCTAAAAGTGAAAATGCAAGACTGAGAAAAGACTCATAAGGAATGTAAACTACATGGGGAGGGAGGTCTGTAGGTGTCAATCAATAACAAAATGCAAACTGTCAAAGCTTGCTTTGCTAACAAACTGTCACATCAACAATATGCAGTTAATGACTACAAATTAACTGTATATCAGATGCTTGACACTTTGTTATGACACTTAGCAAGCTAGTTGACATTTGGGGGGGATCAAAGCTTCATTAATTATACTTTGTATAACATGTACAACCTTTATGCTAATGTCCAAATATTCCTTAAAGTGAGGCTGTACAAGTGGCAAAGGCAGGTTCTGTCGCTTTCAAACACTCTTGCAGGATGTATGCTTGAGGATAAAATCCAAAAGTGGTTATTCAGTGTTATCACCAAGTCTAAAATAATTTCCCCCCTTTATTTTAATGCACCAAATTAACAGTGCTCTCCTCCTCAGTTACAGATGCACCATGTGTGAAATAATGCAGTTACTAGCCTTGGAAAGGCCTAAATATGATATACTTCTAAAGCAAAACTTTCAGGAAAACAGCACCCATGGTACACATGTATCAAAGACATATAAATAAAGTGCAAGTTTCATGAAAGCTCTTGCTTAAACAAAGTGCATTCCCCACAAAGGAGACATATAGGTAAGGACAGGTAAGGATACCCACCTCATTAGCACCATCTTCATTAATAGTGATAGTTAACATTAGATAAAGTCTCCTAACAATGTGAAATCAACACTTGTTTACACTTTCAGTAGTTAGATGAAAAGCTGGGAATTACCTTCCAAGCTCTGAATGCAGTTTGCAGGCTCTAGTAATATTTGTCCGTATTAAGTGATGTATACAGTGGTCATGTTGGCCACATGACCCAGAAGCTGTACACCGGCTCCTTCGGCCAATAAAGCGAGATGAGCGCCACAACCCCAGAGTCAGCCACGACTGGACCTAATGGTCAGGGGTCCCTTTACCTTTCAGTAACCTTAACCATCAGAATATCATGGAGATGTAGCAAATTAACCACAGTCCCCCCCACACACACACACTTAAGGATCTAATAATAATGTTTCACATGTAAGTGGAATTTATTGTACTATTTCAGAGATATCCAAGTATAAATGAGGTGCATTTTCACAGTGACCCAGTAACAATGATTATCCTGCACATTTTTAATTCACATTACTTTAGTATGTAGGCCAAAGTAATTGTTTACTATTACTATTATTGGATTCTTTCATTAGCAGTACACTCATACTTAGAATTGTTATTTTAAAGATATGCTATACAGTACAACTAACATGTCTATTAGAATTTATTTTTTGTAAAATATATTACAGCATATTTCACACCAAGTGTATGAATTAAATGTTCTGTTAATTCTAAACATTTGTCAAGAAAAGTACCGTATTCTGTGGAGAAAAATCTAACAATGATTAGAAATACACAAGTATGGGGAAAGGGTTTTTCCCCTTGATTAGAATTCATTTTCCTAATATACCAATTTCTAAAGACAGCTCTATTTTAGTTCTCTTAAGCATGAAAAAGGCATATGCTCAATCAAATCTGAATCTGAAATTAACCTGTCACTTTTAGACACCACATTTTAGAGGTGAATAAAAAACAGTTCTTCCTTTTAAAAGTTTTTAGTATTGAAGAAATAGCTAACAGTCTATAAGAAATGTAAAATTTTACAACAATCTTGCTATTAACAGTCATAAAATTATTTCTACCTAACAAAAAAGAAAGAAATCTGGTGAGCCATTCTTGGGGAGGAAACAGGAAATCCTGCCTTTTGCCCCAATGAATGTTATGCACAGACCACTAATAAGTAAGGAATTCACGCAGTTTACAGAATTCCCATTACCAACCTGATAGATTCTGGATACAAGATATTAAAGACTACATGTAACAAACCAAAGTAAGTCCGTGTACATCCTACAAGTTTATTGTCAGAGAGATCAGTTACTTATCTCTATTAACTGAGCAGGTGGTGACAAATCTGGGTTTGCTGCCATGTAATATCTGAGATGGTTCAAGGTGGCTACACTTCGACTGGTATAACCAAATTATTTGGAGGCTGTCTCATCCCATGTCCTTGAGATTATGAAATATTAAATCACAGTCACTCTTCCTCAGTTCTTGGAACTCCTTTCCGTAGGGCAGGTTTTCAACCTTTTTGAGTCCACAGCTCCTTTGACGAGCTCATTATTCTTATCCTGTGCTTTGCATATCATCTCTCCCAAGCAAGAATTCTGGAGAATGTGAAACTTGCCACAATTCTGTGACGTTTTCGCTGGTTCCAATAAAGATTTGGCCCAACTGTAAATTATCATGTGGGTTTTTCTATGCAAAACAATGCTGAGCATTCCAAAAAAACAAAAATCTAATTCATTAATTTTGGTCCGGGTCTTCTAACACAACTGTTGGCTTCACAGCAAAAACAAGCCATGTGGAACACTGCTCTATGCACCTTCACTACTTCACAACTGCCTCATTTTCTGTACCCCACCTGAGTTATAAGTATCATTAGAACAGTATTTTAATTGTTCTTGTTATCCATTTTCTGTTTCTTGACTGTACACCCCAGTGTATCTTCAATTAAAAGCATACACCTGATGTGGTCTGTGTGGTGCATTATATAATGGCAAGATGTTGAGGGGGTAGCTTCTTCCTTTTCCGACCACTGGGAAGCAGCTGGTCTGTGGAAAAGGAACCAGCAGCTTGTGGAATGACAGCTGGCAGAGACAGCTCAAACATCTGAACATGTAAAACCAAAGCAGCTAAGAAAATGAACATACACTCTGTCCACTGCCTGAGGCTTCGCAATTAAATCCAGCACTATGCTGTTCTCAGGGAATAATAGGCCCAAGATGGCTAACCTACAGAGCTGGTAGCCAACAAGCTTGAGCAGGGCTCATTTGCACCCTGCTTTTCCTTTGCAAAGCCTGGAATAACTTACGTAAGCTTCCAGGACCCTCCCTGTCAGGGAGTCATCAGGGCCACACCTACATAGCTTTGACAATCCCAGATAAAACACTTATAGCTTTCAAGAAGTGAGTATGAAATTGATTCTTCAACAACCAAGTAACAACTAACTATGGTATCCATGGAGAAAAATGGGACTATACTGAAAGAAAGAGAAAATGTAGTGGACAGTTGGGGAAATGTATGTACCGGTAAATGGCCACTATTTTGCTCTAAGAAAATGTTGTTGTTGTTGTTGACAACTAGAATCCACTTGATCAGATATGTGGGCTGTTATTCTTGGTTGGTAGGTATACATACCTACAGCTTGAGTTACTTTGTTCTGACGCTGAAGTTCAGTTACACTGCAACTTCCAAAACCAGAATTACTATGAATAGAGAATAACACGTCAATTTACAGTCCTCTTTTCTGAATTAAAATATTGATCCTCATGTTGGAATAAGAATACACAATGGATTCTAAATAATAATTTAATGTTTATTGTAGACGTTAACTATTACTACTTGAATCTAACGTTTCACATTGGCTGGATTCACACTTTTATTTTAGGCTGCAATATTAAGCACATTTACTAGCGAATAAATCCTACCGGACGCAGTACGATTTGCTTCTGGATAAACATGCCCAGGATTGTGCTGTATATGTCCAAGAGTCAGCTTAAGGTGGCTCTTCCTCATTATTCTTTTTTTCATCTTTAAATGAAGCCCCATGCAAAGAGCTAAGGTTTGACACATGGCAGAAAAAGATTTGGGAAACCATACAACGTGGATTATTTTGAGTATTATAACACAATCCTAAAAGCAGCCGAGGAACAGCAGGACAGAGCAGTGTGTTGCACTCATGCCAGCCTGGTGGAAGGGGGAATATTTTTCTTGGAGGGGGAGTTACTGCTCAGCTGAGGGGGCTGAGCCCTGGACCACTCAGGGAATCTGCAGTCTCTGGCACCCTGCCTCCACCCCATTTTGGAGCTTACCACTAGCGACTGCCAATGACAAAAACCACCAGTGCTATCTACTCTGTAGGACGAAGATGTGGTGCTCCCTTCGGCTGTCAGAAAGAAGACTGCACACCACCCAACCCCCAGCGAATGGAGAAGAGGATGCAGAGGCTTCTTGGAGACCCAAGGAGACTTTCTGGGCTGCCTTTGTGCCCATTGCCACACATAGGGAACACCCAATCAAAGTTCTTCAGCTTAACTTAAAAAATGTATTGAGGATAGCTTTGTGATACAGAAAGCTTTGATAGTCTACAGCATGGGTAGGCGAACTAAGGCCCAGGGGCCGGATACGGCCCAATCGCCTTCTCAATCCGGTCCTCAGACAGTCCAGGAATCACCGTGTTTTCACATGAGTAGAATGTGTACTTTTATTTAAAATGCATCTCTGGATTATTTGTGGGGCATAGGAATTCGTTCATTCCCCCCAAAAAAAATATAGTCTGCCCCCCCCAACAAGGTCTGAGGGACAGTGGACCGTCCCCCTGCTGAAAAGGTTTGCTGACCCCTGGTCTACAGCCGTTGGAGTTATTTGAACTGCACACTTGATATTTGTACATTTTTAAAAAAACAATGTTTTAGACTTCAATGCCGCCTATTAAATACTAGGGAAAGTTTCTTATAGGAAACCTTTCGCATTTGTCTCCCCTGAAAAGATACTTTTCTTGCTTTTTCTGTTTTTACCTCAGGTTTATAGAGCATTAAATCTGTAGGAGGAAGTTCAATAAGACATAATCATCTTTACGGCAAATTTACAAGCCATATTTAATTTCACAACTTTATCTGCCCTGCTTTGTCTGGTAGTGCATGCTGGTAGAATAGACCCTGCCTTCTTGAGATAAACCCTGTCAGACTTGGATGAAACACCAAGTTTGGGTTTTTAAGGAGCAGATGGATCATTGTGCAAAGGAACACAGTGTGGCTGGCTTCTTGCTTCAGTCATAATTTATATTGCATTTCAAACTCTACAAGGTAAATGAATAAAAATGGAAATCTTTGTTGTACCAGCTGTTTTTCATGGGATGGTACTGTTTGAAACTTGCATATGTAGTATTATATTTGCATCCTATGTCAGTAGGGATCCATAAAACTAGGCCTTTGGTTTGAACAAGGAAAACTTGTCAAGGTGAGTATTGACTGTTTGCCACAGGGTATTGATGGTGATTGTACTTAACACTTATATTAGTTCAGTCGCTGCAGTAAAGAAAGCCTTTTGTCCTGTGTGTCATTTATTCCCCTGTTACCCCCTTAAGCTGTAATATAGGCAACTCTCACCCTGTGCTTAATAGGACTGACAAAAATCTCCTACTGCTGATATCTGTGTCATTCCATTAACTGAAAATGAGACATGATTGATAGTCAGACGAGTTTCATTTCCCAGTGTACTTTGTACATAGCAGGCATTTCCTACGTGACATTCCAGGTCTCCTTTGGTGAAGGGAATAATAGCTTCAGAGTCATTCCCATGCCAATCCAAAATGACCAACATAATAGGGTGCAACACTGCTGAGAACCATGTTGTGCAAGTAGAATGTACAAGTTTAGCAGAAAATATGGCGCCAGGCTGGATTTCCATCTTGGCTTTTTCATTCTGGCGGCTCCAATGATTTGAAGTCATCCCAAACATAACCTGGGGCATAATGTTGCCTAAAACCTTCTGGCTTGTTTAGAAGGCTGATTTAAAACTGTATTTTTGGAGTGAATATGGATCCCCCCAAAAAAGCTGCTCCATGAAAATAAAGGCTTGAGATTTGGTGAAAGAAAAAAAACAGTGCACTGATTTTAAAAAAAATGAATGGCTTCCTCTCAGACAGCAGCACAAACACTTTATTCAGGGCAATGCACACATAAATTTGGTTTATTTGTTGGCATTTAAAAGGGGCGCATGGAAGTGTCGTTTCACGTACAATGTTTTCTGTGCACATTCTCCACCCCCCTCCCAAAAGCCACAAATGCTGCGGTTCTAGAAATGTGAACAAGATTGACTGAGGGGGAGGGGAAAATCATTTGATTTATTGCTTGTGACATCGGTATGTGGTATAATGCTCTCCTGGAAACAAAATAGTTACACCTGAGGACAGTGATATAAACTCTACTTTGATTATTTGAAACAAACCATTAGGCTTTGATGAAAGAACTGCAGCAGGAGTAAACCGTGTAGAGAGTGAGTGGGCTTTTTAAGATAATGAATGAGCAGCCTTCAGGTGGCTTGTGTGGATTTTAAGAGTCACCTGTTTTCTCTGAACTTCATACAGCAAATAGATTTAGAACATGAGTAACGCTAGCTAACACAGCTCAAAAAACACTGTTCAAAGTAAACTTTTGGTACATCGACAATACTCCTTACAATTAATGGTGGCTATATATCTGCTCTTTGGAATAGTTATATAGGCAGAGTCTCCTTCCTCTGAACTATGTGATTATTTGGTGGAGGGTGTCTCCAAACTAAGACCAACCCACCTCTGCTACAGGCAGCAGAGATCTTGTAAAACTCATAAGACTTCCTTCTCCCAACATCACAGATTTGGGAGTGGCTTTGGCCCACTAGTCCCCTTGGATTATTTATACGTCACTCTACCACAGTGAATTGTGCCCCAAGTGGCTCATGGTAAGCATCTGTTTCTCTGGGAGTCTGTGCTTTTCTGTTACCTTCTCCTCTCTGGTGATCTGTGATTACTTCTCCTGCCCTCCACCAGGATTAATCCTCTCTATGAGTCTGTTTGTTTCCGCACCTTTCTTTCTGGTGGTCTGTGTTATTTCACCCTCCTTCTAGATAGCTGCCTTGCCTGATCACCTTCCTTCCAGAAATACAGGCACAGCATGGAGAACTTGTGGACGGACAGACAGCCATGTAGGGCTCCCAACAATTTGTGACTTAGCATGCCTCCCAAGAACCATAGCAGCCATTAGATGACTAGCAAAATTCCCTACAGCAAACAAACAAACAAGTTCCAAATATTCCCATGGGCCCCAAAGTTTAGGGACTCCTGCTCTTCCACTCATGTAAAGTGGGGGATAACTTCTACCAAGTAACTCCTCCATCTGCAGCCCCACACAACATATACCCCACAAGTCTCCCAAGTAAGATCCATTGGGGGTGCAGGTGGGGGAAAACTGTCCCATTTGTATGGAACTTTGTGTTCTTTTCACAGAATCAAACTCAGGATCCAAGCCAATATATTTACCCATGACCCTCAAATACTGGTTTTCAAGTTTCCAGTCAACATTGTTTTCTTCTTCCCACAGCACAGGCAGTGGAGAAATAAGTAACAGGATGCTACCAAGATTTCACATGAGATTGGTATATAGATCCTTTCATTTAGGAAAAATTTAGGTACTCTATAGATAACCCAGAGATTTCACGCTGTCTTTGTGGAGAGATGAGAAGAGAATTTCAGCATAATCTTTAATTCATCGTTCGCTACCTTTTCTTCAAAATTCTCCCCATCTGCAATATTCTCCAATTCTGTATATGGTACACTGCACAAGATATGACACAGGGAGGTGTTCAGGGAAATAAAAGAGTGTCCAAGTATGACTGAGATGAATGCATTGCTGGGGAGTATCTGTGAGAATATCCTAGATTGTTGCCAAATGTTGGATAGAATTCTGCATATCAAAGTTTTCATGCAGAAGTTTTCATAACTACTCCATTACTTTACACAGTTCTGATCTTGGCTAAAGAAGAGAGACTATTAGGGTTAGGCGAAGGCAGAGGAAACCTCCATACATGAAACTCATCAGTGTCAGAATTCACTTTCAAAAGAGCTGCACCTAAGCCATGCCCTCAACAGGTCTGGTGTTCATTTTTTCCAATAAGCAGAGATAGAAAATGGCTGGGGAAAATACTGAAAATAATATAAACTCTGAATTTGTTCCATTTTTACCTTCTTCAAGTGGTTGGGGATGGTTCTAAAAAGAAGTAAGTGAGGAAAGTATGGAAGCTTTTGTCAGCTCTCTCATTCTTGAAAGCACTTTGCAATTTTATTTTATTTTTGCAGAGAAGCAATCTGACATTGAACCTATTGGCAGGATCTGTTTTCTTCAGCAAACATTCAGGCACTTGCTTCTCAATTCAACATATTCCCTTTTAAGTTGTTCAATACTACCACCCACTTCAAACATCCAGAAATATGCCGAACACAAACAAATTGGGAACAAGTGTAAATTTTACTCTCAGAAGGAAAGAAAATAGTAAAAAGTGTATTGTTTGTGTGTTTGTTCTTACATAGCACCACTAGAGTACATAGTACTTTATCACTTTGTGGAGATGTAAACGCGGTAAGTATCTGCTACAAAAAAAAATATACAATATAAATTTTGTGAGTATGGGGGGGGCCCTTCAAGTTGTTGTCCACACCAAACATTTAGACTTATTATAATAAAGAATGATCACAGACTTAGAACTGAGTCTGCAGAATCACAGAAGGGATCATCACTGTCCTTGCTTCCCTTCACACTTATCTTACACGTGTCAAATCTTAATTTCTTTAACTGTCTATTGTATTATTTTCAGATAAAGAGAAGATTGGTGGGCAAGGAACTCTGGGGAAATTTCTGGTTGGTTGGTTTTCAATGTGCCAATCAGAGTCACATTTTTCTAAGCTACTTCCTTGGCTCGTGGAACACCCATGAAAAACTTATCTGTTGTTACATTTCATCCAGAACCCGGTAAATGTTTTGTTTCTTTCCCAACCATGGTCTGGCTTGAGGTTGTGAGTTCCTAGTCGGAATGGTGGGTATAAAAGACTACAGACAACAACACGTTTTGCAAAGACCTTTCTGTGAAGAGATAAAGGGGGTCATTTAAAGGTCCTTGATAATGTGTTGCCATTAAGCTTGGACATTTGCTGAAGTAAGGGTGCAGTTTGCATTTGAAGCGATATTAATGAAAATGAGCATTTTGTATATTATGAAAATATTGGAATTTTTATGCTCACTAGAAATGGAAAGAACAGGTTCTGGGCTGGTCATTTGATGATCTAATTAACTAATTAAACAGCATTTTGCAGGGTCACTTCAATCCTCAGCATCTTATGTGCATGGTTGTTGTTTTTTCAGTTTCTTCAGTCATTCCAATAGGGATGGAACAGACCTCAAAATCTATTTTAGCCTAGATTTAGGGTGGGAATTTAGGGCATGAAATTTGCAAATTCTAGCCTCATTGTGGCTGAAGAATTCCTGGTACATACAGTAGACGATAACTTCCATTAAAATGCTATGAATTTTTTCAGCATTGTCACAGTATATCTGACCCCAACTATCAATGGAAGTTAATTCTAGAATATGTTTGCACCGTTGCCTTAATTTTTTGCTAGGTGCTGCCCTTTCAGCATTCAGTTTATACCGCAATATTTTAAAATCTAACTCTTTCACGCATGAACATGCATACTAACATGAACTGAAAGGATTCCCCCGCCCGCTAACTCACAAAGAAATAAGCATTTTCTGCTACTTCCCAGCTCACCATGTGGAAGACCAATGCTCAGTCACCGGCTGAAGGACTTATATGGCTAACAATCTGTCACTAAATAGTGATTAATTTTCTGCCACCAAACTCATACATGTTAGGATTACTCCCCAATGTTCAGTTTAATTTAAGTACTTTCTGATTCATGAACAAGGGGAATAACATACAGCTATAAAGAGGTAATCCAATCCTAGAATGGCCTTAACCCCTATAATCTGCACTTCAATGGCAAGGGAAACTGTATAGTTTTCAAACTGTAATCAAGATTTTTTTTTTCCAGGCACACACTGGAGCTGTCCTTTGCTCCCATCACTTATTAGATTACAATAAAACGACCATGCTCTCTTTATGGTGGGAACAGAGCGACCCTGGGGTGATTTATAATCTTGTGAAACCCTGTCCACACTGCTGACCAGACTTTCTTTCTTTTTTTTAGGTCGCTATCTGTTTCTTCAACTGATGTCTTCCTGCTGTGACAACACTGTTGGATAGCTGTCAGCAGACAAGTATTTCTCAGGCTACGCATTATCTCTGGGCACATTTCTTGTGCGTTTTTCCCCCATTGAAAAGCGTTTATGTGCTTGGTGTTTAGACAGCAAAGGACCATTGTAAACCATTCTCATTAGTTTGGGGACTGACAAAAGAAGCTAAACTAAATAGAAGAAGAATGAATTGGATTGCCTTGCAACAAAAAGAACAAACACATTGTCTTCTAAGCATCTGATCAAATCACTGGCTTGCTGCACACCAAGTTTCTATTTTTTTATATATATAAATATATAGGCCAACATATTGCTGCAGTTATACACACTCCCAAACTATGCAGTTACTACAAAACTCCCAAATACTGTTTATCCAATACCTGCCTTTTTAAACATGTAAATTGGGGGGGGGGAATGTTTATACATATACACAATATGTTTATACATATTGGCCCAAATAAAGAAGCACAACACTTTAAATTATTTTAAGGTCATTTACTGATGCCATCCAACTAGGATACTACATTATATATAGAAAAGAGCTTCTCCATTTATTTCCAAGGCAACACCACACACTTTCCAGTTCAAATAATAAAGATTATGTTATAGAAAGAAAAACTCTGTGTGTGTGTGTAATCACACACACATTTTCAGTTCAATCTTTTAGTTGCCCATGATTTCTGGGGCTAGATTTATACATAGAATTACTTCTCTTCTTCTTCTTTTTAATCAACACGACCCTTCTTCCCAAGGTCAGGAATGCACAGAGAAGCCTCAGTGTAAATGTTCTGCATAGAGATAAAGCCAGCAGCATTTTGCAAGCAACTTTCACCATCCCCAAAGTACTGCTGAGCGCAAGGTACCCATGTGCACTTTGATTCACAGAGCCGAACGAAACAAGACAAGAGACAGCCCACCTCTTTAAATATCGGTCTGATGGGGCTCAGGGTCCAATTTTAAGAGCAACATAACCCTGTGCAGTCTGTTTCTCTACAGATGAATTTCCCCAAGGGATTTCATCTGGGACAAAAAGTACCAGGGGAAATAGAATGCGTGGAGATAAGCCACAAGAGGGTGGAAGTTCTTTTTACCTGCACACCCCTTTTGTTCTTAAAACTTGATGACCTGACCCCACCTTATAAATATTTTTGGCTGAGTCACGTTTTGGTATCACTTCTGGTTTAACCTACAGTTCTGCAGATAAAAATGCATTACTTTGCTAGCAAAGGTTATAAAGCTAAACACCCCCCAAACCACCTCCACACATACAACCTTCTTCTTCTTCTGGAGCTATCCAGGGCTCCATCTTCAAGAATGCCGGTGCTATAGTCTGGAAGGATGGCGGAAATCAAGATGAATATCCTCCCAAAAATGCTGTTCTTATTTCAAACTATCCCGGTAATTAGGGGATCTTTGATCTTTAAGGAATGGCAAAAAAGTCTTTCAAAATTTATATGGCAGGCAAAAAGGCCAAGAATTAAGTTTCAAATACTAACAGATAGGAGAGAAAGAGGGGGCTTTGCCGTGCCAAACCTAAGATTATATTATGAGGCTTCCAGCCTGTGTTGGCTTAAAGAATGGATTACTCTGGAGAATTTGGATTTGTTAGACTTAGAAGGCTTTAACAATAGATATGGTTGGCATGCTTACTTGTGGCTCAACAAAGGGAAGGTCCATAAAGAATTTTCCAATCATATTTTCAGAGGAGCATTGCTTGAAAGTTGGGGAAAAACCAAGAAACTTTTAGAAAAGAACACTCCTTAGTGGTTATCCCCGACAGATATCTTAACAATAAAAAAGTGAACATGGAAGAGAAAAGGCTAACCTATGAAGACATATTGATTAAAGCGGAAAAAGGTTGGAAGATTAAATCATATGATGAACTGAAAGACAGATTAACAGGTTGGTTGCAATACCATCAGATAAATGCATTTTGGAATGAGGACAAAAAAATGGGGATGAATGAGAAAAAATCTAGATACCAGACAGAAGTATTTGAAGAGAAAACTAAACTTTTAGCCAAGATGTATAATCTGTTGTTAGAATGGGACACAAAAGATGAAGTAGTAAAGGAGGTAATGATAAAATGGGCCATGGACGTTGGACATAATATAGAGTACGACAAGTGGGAGAGGTTATGGAATAGAGGAATGAAATTTACAGTGTGTGTCACACTAAGGAAAAATTTAGAGAAAATGATGTATCGTTGGTACATCAAACCGGTAAAATTGGATAAAATGTATAAAAGTGGAAATAAAGTGTGCTGGAGATGTAAGCAGAAGGAGGGAGATTTTTACCACATGTGGTGGGCAGGTGACAAAATTTAAAAGTTTTGGGAGCTCATATATAATGAATTTTAAAAAAATATTTAGGTACACCTTCTTAAAAAAAACCCAGAGGCATTCCTCTTAGGAATAATTGGGGATGAAATTGAAAGAAAAGACCAGAATTTATTTTAGTACGCGACAACGGCAGCTAGGATACTGATAGCTCAAAAATGGAAATCAGTCGAAATTCCCACGATCACGGATTGGCAAACAAAATTATTTGAATATGCAGAATTAGCAAGAATGACAAACAAAATCAGATATCAAAAAGATACAAAGTTTATTGAAGAGTGGAGTAAATTTGTGACGTATATTGAAAGTAATTGTAGCATATTAAAAACCACAGTAGGTCCAACATAAACCTTGTTATGCGTAAATTTCAGACGTAGAAACTGCAGGAGAAGAAAAAATGTAAGAAAACCGTAGCAGGATAGGAGGGAGGTCAAGATGCGTGTTAACGCAATGTAAATAAGTGGACGATACTTAACATTGATTGATAAGAGTGTTTATTTTTACTTTTTGTTTGTTTGTCTTTTTTCTTTCTTCTTCTTTTTGTTTTGCTATATGCCTTTTGTTTTCTGTGGAAAATTTCAATAAAAAGCAAATAAAAAAATAATAAAAAAAGAATGCCGGTGTTAGCAGTAATTAACCAAAGCATGACGCTATGCTTTGAATAGGACCTGAAACTACGGTGAAGGTGTAACAAAGCACCAGAAATGTCAAGATCTGGTAGACTAGGAGCATTATAGGTGCCAT
This sequence comes from Podarcis melisellensis, assembly GCF_964234715.1. NCBI lineage: Eukaryota > Metazoa > Chordata > Lepidosauria > Squamata > Lacertidae > Podarcis > Podarcis melisellensis. The sequence continues at coordinate 9,410,666 of NC_138531.1, forward strand.
CAGCAGCTAAGATTTCTTGATATAATCCTGTCCCATTAAAAAAACCCACCAACATGCAGAACAAGTAGCCACTGTATCATTTCTAATACCATATGTTAGATTGCAAAATATCACAGAATGATTTTAGCCAGTAGCCCTTAGGTGATAAGAGTGGGGGGGACGACTCACTAGCTCTAGCCTTCACCCCCCGTGACCCTACCCAAGTTAGGGTAGCTTCTGAACCTGGAAGGCTTTTCTATTCCTAAAGGCTCCCCATGCAATTTAGAATCTCCTACAATATTTTAAATTGCACTGGGAGCCCACACAAGTAGAGTAGGCTTCCAACTCATTGAAAGCAATGGTGATGGAGCTTTTGTGGGGTGGAGGAGAGGAGGTCAAAGCTAGCACCTCATCTCATCTCTCCAGCATGAGCTTTATGCACTCTAACTAACAAGGTAATGTGCGCCTTTTAAGTAACAAAGTAGTAAAACCAATAAATTTCAGCCTCTGCAATTTACCCTAAAGAATTTGCATCATGTATTTAGAAATATGGCTTAGAACCAGTTCTGCAACGCACAACAGTTTAGTTACTTGCTTCTCTGCACCCTTCACAAGTTCAGTAGAAATACGATATTCAAGTTTCCCAAATTCCCATCTAATGTTCAGAACTTAAGTAGGCTATTCTTTACTGTCTTACTCATCATTACAAGCAGTTTCAGAAAGGTGGAAAAGTATTTCCTTTCATGAAGAAAAGGGCAATTGATAATCACAGTAAATAAGTCAGACTGTCCTTTGCTCTCAAGGAGTCAACCTACTGTTTTGCTCCTCTAAGGACTTGTTTAATAGGATGAGCAAAATCTCAGGGAAAACTATCAATTAGAGCAGTGAAATCTCCCTGAGGATACTGTTACCTCAACCGTTTATACATTTCTTCAGTGACTTCTTCAACCTTTCTCCAACTAACACATACACTGAGATCACAGTTTGGGAAGGAATATATGGCACGGAATCAGAGAAAGTCTTTAAGTACCTCGAATGGGCCCTTCCTGTTTTCTTCTTTCACAAACTATATAGCATAGATACTGGAATGTACTAGGAACATGAAGGATGAGGAAGAGGTAATAAATCAGGTAATTAATACAGCAAATATGTAGTAAATATAGTTAACAGTGGATGGATGGATGGATGGATGGATAAATTAGGAATGATTAAATGGATGACCTCAGAGGAAAAGAAACACTAAGAATGGGCAAAATAGAGATTTCCGTGCATAAAATGCAATGTGTAGATGATGGAAGACCCAGAAGCCATGGAGAGATCAAGAGCCGAGGGTTCACAGCTTGGTCAACAACAGGCACAGCGCCCATTGCAGTCACTATCCAATAACATGCACAGTGGCATGAAACTCTGCATGCAGTGCATCCAGCAGGAGCCCACAAATATTTGCTGGGACTCAGTCTCAACCTTTGGCTTGCCAGCAGGACCTTGTCTCTCCACATTGGGTCAGGCTTTCTTGTGCCCTACTACAGGACTGAGCGTGAGATCAGTGATAATCCCCTGCTTCCTCACCCAGCTACAAGCTGGGGTGTAATGGGATCAATTATGCAATCCTGCTGTGCTTCCAAGGTAATTAAAGCACCTCAGAGATGCAGCACAAGAATATACAGTACCTTCAATGCATGTGAAGCCTTCACATATTGCTGGCCGTTGACAAATGTACCAGGAGGACTACGACGTTTGGAGAAAGGAAGTCATTTAGGTCAAAGATCTCGAACAGAGGTCCTATATCCCTGCAGCACATGTTTTGATCAAGAACTTGCCTGAAAGGCATTTCCCTCTGATCTGGCACACAGTGCTCTGAATTACACAGGTTGACCTTGGAGAGGTAACTGGTGGGTTGGCAAATTATGGATTTAAATGGCACTCCCTTCTGTGATGTATCCATATCTTCAGATGTGATCAGCTTACAGTTAAATATTAAACATTTAAATAATAAAATTTTTTGGTGTAAGCCCATACACACTGGACAAGAATATTTACAAAATATTCATCCTTATTCTAGTAAACGCCATAGCTGTGTCTATACCGTGATTCAGAAGCAAAATCTCTCCCTGCTTCCAATGGTAAAAAAAAGACAGCAATTTAAAGAAATTTATTTTTAAAAACCAATTTTGACGTGCTTCATTTATGTTATTTGTAGCATAACGACAGGTGGCGCTCTGGTCTAAACCACTGAGCCTAGGTCTTGCTGATCAGAAGGTCGGCGGTTCAAATCCCCGCAACCGGGTGAGCTCCCGTTGCTCGGTCCCTGCTCCTGCCAACCTAGCAGTTCAAAAGCACGTCAAAGTGCAAGTAGATAAATAGGTACCGTTCCAGCGGGAACGTAAATGGCGTTTCCATGCACTGCTCTGGTTCACCAGAAGCGGCTTAATCATGCTGGCCACATGACCCAGAAGCTGTATGCCGGCTCCCTCGGCCAGTAAAATGAGATGAGCATCGCGACTGGACCTAATGGTCAGGGGTCCCTTTACCTTTACCTTTAGTTCTACCAATGCATGCACATTATTATTTTTAAAAAAAAATCTAAATAAATAAGTACTATGATAAAAGAAAGGCTGCTTATTTGACTTGAATAGAATACGTTTAAATGTATGACTCTATGTAAGACAAGGCAAAAAGGGTAGCACTACAGGTGCCTTTCTTTTGTTTTAATTCTTTTCATCAGAACACATGGACAAATTTATCCCCTGCCCATTTTTAATGGCTGCTGAACAAATTTAGATAAAATGAGAGTATTCATTATTTCTTTCTAAAAACATCAAACTAACTTCATCATTCTTAAATCATTACATATTTGATTCAGTGTAGAAAATGCTCTAGTAGCCTTTGGTCCTTCAGATGCTGATGGGCTAAAGCTCCCATCAACCCTGACCACTGGTCATGCTGGATGGGAATGATAGGAGTTGGGAGTCTAACATCCCTGGAGTGCCACAAGTTCCACAAATCTAATGTAAGCCAGCGTGATGATGAAATCACAAGGTCTTGCACATTCTCTTATCCCTACCATATTCTAGTTTCTTCTTCCATTTCCAGCTTTCTTTCAAACATAATTTACCATGACATCCGAATCAGACAACTGGATAGCACTACCTCCAAAACATAGTTTGCACACCAACTTCAAACCATGCTTTGGAAATTACTGCTAACTCCAGTTTGCCTGTTTGGAATGCTACAGTAAAACTAAGGTCAGAAATAGAAGAAAGAAGTTCATTATTTATTTCCAATCCTAAAAACACACGATGATTTAAAAGATAAGACTATGACGTCCGAACCAGGTCTTTCTTGCAACTAATTTCCAAGCACAAGTGAAAACAAGAAAAGTTCTTCAACAATTATTTTTTGCACCGTTTCTAACTAATATGAGCATGGACAGAAACCCAGTTATAATGAAATTTCCTGACACGTTTTTTAAAAATGACCTATGTGTGGCCCTCTCCCTAAAACTGTAAGCTCCTCAGAATGGATGGGGTATTATTATATTATTATTGCTATTACTATTATTATTATTACTATTACTATTATTACTATTATTATATCCAATGCTGTTGCACAAGCTGGATTCAGTTGGCACAGCAAGGCTTCTATTTCCCCTTTCCCCCTACATTCCCCCCCCAAATGTGCTCCAGAGGGCGCCCAACTCCCGGAGTTGATTTCGAGGGTGTGCAGGGGCTGGAGGGGCCTGGAGATGAAAAGGAAATCCCTTTCACCAGCAGTGACAGCACTGAATACTGTACGTCTCAGTGTATGTGATGGCATCACCTTTTAAAAAAGTGGTCAGGTGGGCAATACTGTATCTACACTGTACCTGTGCCCTAGCAGAGCACATGTATATCCCTATGTATATTTCCAGTTATTTGTGCACCATGTTATTAGAAAATTAGACCTCAACAGAACCCTCAACACATACCGAATACATATACAATCTCCCCTTTACCCCTTTTCTCTCTGTATCCTCCAGTGCTGTAAGTTTTCTTTTTTTAAAAAAAGCACATATTATACATATAGATAAGTAAGTTATTTTATAGTGAAGATAAGAGGCAAATAAGGCTTTTTAATTTTTTTAACATCATGTATTAAATATCATTTAATACTCCTACACCCACTTATTTGGGAATACAATACATGTTTCCACATATATGGGTTTAGAACTGGGATGCAAGTTATTGATTCCAATTGCAACCTTCATTACAAAGTGACAGAAAGTCCATTACATTTAATTCATTTCTATTTACCTAATTTTTATCTTTAGCCATTATTTCTATATACTCAAAAAGTGCAGAGGGAAATGACATTGTCAAAGAGAAATGTTCGGCATTGAATTGAAAATGTGTGCTCTTGAAGAGATTCTACATGACACTGTTCCCTGACTGGTATATTTCTCTGTTTTGCTCTCATCTTCTAGCACACAGATCTGAACATTAGTAATTGTTTAAGATTTTTCACCTTGCTCCAATCAGATGTCAAGCACCACTTAATGATAAATATCAATGAGCATACTCAGTGTGTAACTAACCACAGATTTGATTATTTTCAAGGTGAAGTAAAAGCAACAACCTTTCATGGAATAGTAATCACCCAGCTGAGCACCTCTTGCAATACCTTGGACTGGGTATGTTTTCTACAAATTTATTCTACTAATAAGTTGCTGTTGTGTGTTTGATATGCCAGGAGCTCATAAAAAACATGGTCCAATGATGTGACCAGACAGCAACCAAATCACGAGTACGATAACAGATTATTGCTGCCTTTCACCCCTTAAATTGGATTAAATCTATTTTCATGATGGGTGACATTCACATAGGACCTTATTCACTGTGTACTTGAAATGGTATAATGAAAGGAGTATCAAACATGATCCTATGGCGTTGTTTGTTTGTTTTTTAAAAATGTTTTTAACTGCACTGATACTAAATAAATAGCATTCCTCTTGGATACCTTAAAAGGAATGCAACTAAAGCTGCATCTATTAACATACTGTACTATCATCCTGATCTAACTGGATGCACATAACCCTGGCTGAGAAAGGAACCACGTGTGCAAGTATCACTTTCGTATTATTTATTTGCTTTTGTTATTTTGGAAACTGCTCATAAAACTTGTGTTATCGGATGACATACAAATGTCATCAACAAACAAATGAACAACATGGTGCCCTCCAGATGTTGGTGGCTACAACTCACATCAACTCACAACTCCTGTCCAGGCCCAACACCCGGGCTTTAGAATACAGACTAGATTTTCCATATCCTTCAGCACACCTCAAGCTCCCCTTGCCTCAAAATAGCTTTGCAAAGGATCTGTGCTCTTTCCCAAACTGTTTTGATTTCATTTAACAACTTCAGCTATCGTACAGCTTAACTTAACAAGCCACTGTGATACACCTCCGCTGATGGCTCAAAGCAAATGTTTTACAAGGTCTGAACTCCCTAATGAAGGGCTCCTTAATGTGGGGGGGAGGGACTTTGCTAAATTTCAGCTGATTGAATGTTAGCCTATATAGAAGGTTTTGTACACAAGAGACACACAGCCTAGGAATCTGAACTGCCATTAAGTCAGCTGTCTGGGGGAAGAACTTTGTGATAGGAGCTGCCCTCTCTTCCTTACCTGGACACTCTCACTGGCTGTGTTTGGATCTGATATGGGGAAGAATGGTTCGGGGGGGGGGGGGTGGACTACCCTTTACCAAGGTAAAGACACCCAGAAGTGTCACAGATCCCAGAAAGGAAAAGCTACTCTTCCCTGACAGTCAGAAGATTACATCTGCAACTGCAAGACTTTCCCTTCCAAATCTGCTCCAGAGGGTCTCCCAACCCATTCCCACATCTGCCATGTCTTTTTAGATTAATTTTAATACCTCTTTTAAAGGTAAAAATATTCTCAAGAAAGTTTGCAAAACATCACACTCACACACATTGCAGTTTACTAAAACAACACCTTTAAATATTTCAAATCTAAAGTGTCAGTAATAATAAACTTATGACTTAAAGTACTCAACGCTCCAAAAAATAAAATATGAAACCAGCATCAATTAAAAGCTATAAGAAACAGCCATGTCTTTAAGGCCCATTTAATAATAGTCAAGAAAGGAGCCAGGCACCCCTCAAATAGAAGGATATCCCATAGTGATATCTACTTAGTTTCCTTGTTTTAACTTTTATTGCAAGTCAACTAATAAATGCAGGACATGTGGTCAGTCAACTGCAGGGAAGGTTTATTCCCCTTTCCTTTGGTCTGTAAAAGTCTGGCCATCGCCATTATTTTTCCAGGACTGTAGCAAATTTTGGTGCCATAATTCCTGCAGTTTCTCAGTGAGTGTAAACTAAAGAGGGACATCAACAGATACTGTACACAGAAAACTTTCAGTGTCCCAGCAATTTCCCCCCATATTTGCAAAGTTTTTTCTTCCAACTCTCTGATTTTAGTATCAGCCCCATAACAGCACTGACAGGCAAAGGAACAATAATTGTTTTAAAGAAAACATACTGTAAAGTTTGCCCAGCAACAGTAGAAACTAAAAACTTTGGCTTGACAGGAGTATGACATCACCATTCAGCTGTCCCAGCCAATGATGATCAGTCTACAGCTATTCAGTTGTGTTTTTACTCTCTTTTCCGACTTTAAAAAATATATAATTCTGCTATCACCAGTCACCCAAATCCTGCCAGGATCTTAAGGTCAGCAAGTTGAAGTGCGATTTTTTAAGAGAACAAGAGATGGAGGGCTCCGCAGTAGCTGGTATTGAAGCATATGCCCTCCACACAATAAACTTTGAAAAACTGCCCTCACAACTTCAGTAAGTTTCAAATTTTTGGAGTCACCCCCCCAACACAATTCCCCATGGAAGGAACTCTCTGTAATGAAATGGAATGTGGAATGGGATACACTACAATTGGAAGAGGAAGAGGAAGACAGACACACACACTTTTGTGAATATGCCTTGCATTCAGCCTTATTTCTGTTCCTTTGTTTAGTCATTTAGTTGTTTAGTCGCGTCCGACTCTTTGTGACCCCCTGGACCAGAGCACGCCAGGCACTCCTGTCTTCCACTGCCTCCCGCAGTTTGGTCAGACTCATGTTTGTAGCTTCGAGAACACTGTCCAACCATCTTGTCCTCTGTCATCCCCTTCTCCTTGTGCCCTCCATCTTTCCCAACATCAGGGTCTTTTCCAGGGAATCTTCTCTTCTCATGAGGTGGCCAAAACATTGGAGCCTCAGCTTCAGGATCTATCCTTCCAGTGAGCACTCAGGGCTGATTTCCTTCAGAATGGATAGGTTTGATCTTCTTGCAGTCCATGGGACTCTCAAGAGTCTCCTCCAGCACCATAATTCAAAAGCATCAATTCTTCCTAGGTGCCTATTATTAGCAACTCATTAAAAGCAAGATTAGGGTGGTTATGCCTGAGTATATAATGTACCATCAATTAATAAGGAAAATTAAACAATATAATACACACTGCAGCCAAAGGACAGGGCAGTTATCATTATATGGACTTATGTACTCTTGTAATACTAAAGAATAAAACAAAATCCTACAGAACATACTTCACCAGTCTAATGATTTCAAGTTTTTCAATGAATATCCTGGCTTTGAGCAATATAGATTTATCAAGATCTGCAATTCAAACTAAGCTGATGTAAAGGTTTCAGACTGCAGTCCTATGCACATTTACCTGGAAGCAAGTCCCACTGAACTCAATGACGTTTGCTTCTAGTTGCCTTGAGGCAGCATTTAGGGAAATTTAGGAAACTCAGAATGCACACCTATGCATTCAAACTATAATTCATTCAGATCTATAAAGCATTCAGACCTATAATTTCGTTTTTCAACCTATGTGTCTTGACTTTACCACAAGATTCAGAAAATATTGTGTAACCAAAACTGAATGACTCAGCACTGTAGAACTATTACGTTACACTTTCTATGGGAACAATCCAAGAAAGATCTACCCAGATGAGGGGGTGAAGATCCAGTAGATCTTCAGCATAGCCAGGAGGTTTCTGGCATAGTTGGGCTTCACCAGCTTAACTCCGTCATCTTTCACTCAGCAAGAGAAACACTGGCTGTATCCCCCATTCTGGTTCAGCCAGGACCCAGCTGGCTGAGCCGAGCTTGGCAGCTCTTATCCTAGCCCAAGTCCTGAAAAAGGCTGTTCCAGGAAGCGGACAACTAAGGCTGGATCCTCTGACCATTCAGCTTGGTCATGTGTCCTGGCAATCCAGCATAAATTTTACGCTGACTTTTAGAAGAGATATGAAGGCAGCCCTGTTTAGGGAAGCTTTTAACATCTGATGAATCATTGTATTTTAATATTCTGCTGGAAGCCGTCCGGAGTGGGCAGGGTATAAATAATGTGTTGTTGTTGTTGAAAATTAAGCTATCCAAAAGGGTGGTACATAGGAGCCAACTCCTAGGGGCCAAGGCAGATTTGGGTCCCCTGAATGTATTTTTTGAGGGGGGCGGGCCCCCTCAATTTTCAGAGGGTGTTCGGCTCCACCCCATGGCTCCAGGAGACATAAACTGCAGAAGGAAGAAATTGCTCCTGCCAGTTTGTCTGAAGGTATTGTTTGAAGAAGGCTTTTGAAAATAGGATGGGGGGCACAGGTTGCCCAGCTCTGTAATGAGGGAAACATAATACTTCTGGAGTCTCGCAATTGTGAAAGTATGAGTCTTCTATTTGTGCTTGTTGAGTATACAAGCTGTGTTTACTCCCCCCCTTAAAGTGTAGTCTGAGGGCCTTTTCACAAAAGTTGCACTTTTCAAGTTAACCAAACACATACACCTAAAACGTTAAAAAATGAGTATGTTTTAAAAAGCTTTTCATAACACTGATCCTACGGCAGCAATCAAAGTGAGGATTTGCCATTATTAAATGTGTGAATGGGCCCTCAATAAACGGTCCACAGGCAATGACTAAGGATCACATTAAGAAATGTTTGGATTATTTCTAAAGATAAGATATAGATAGGTAGATAGATAGATAGGTAGATATTTTCAATTTTAAGGGATATATTTCTATTTCATTTTTTTAAAAGCTGAAAAACACATTAAAGAAAATCCAGAGAGACTTTTCGCTCTCCTAAAGAATGGCAGAAATCATATTATTATGAAAACAAATACCAGCTAGAGAGAAGAATGAATGAGAACGAGAATCCATCAAATAATTAAAACAACCTACTAATTTTCACTGTATAACAAAGGAGGAACAGTGAGTGTTACATAATTTACAAAAACGGCAAGACATCATCATAAATCCTGCTGACAAAAGAGGAACTGCTGTTCTTTGGAATAGGATCCATTATACTGCCAAGACCACAAACAATTCAATAATAAAGGCAACTTGGCATCTCAAATTAAATTCCATTTATTTTTAGCCCCATTTTTAGTAAGATGTATCTCTACAAACACAAACGCCTTATCTGCCAGAAGGTTGATTAAATAAAATCTCCAATAAATAAATAAATCCCAAAATGTTAAGCTCTGCCAACCAAAAACAAAAAACAAAAAACACCACCACAGTTATCTTAGAACAGTAGCATGCTTCTGCCCCTCTGAACCAAATCTCTAAATCTTTCCATGACAGTTGGCTTCAAGCCCATTGTTGAATATCTATCTACATAAATACTAGATTCTATGCATGCACTATAAATACTAGATGAATGTCACTTTCAACAATAGAAAGCACTTTCTTTTCCACAGTGGACATTTAATGGTATATAATATTCTCATCTTAATATAGAAAATTAAGCTGTTAACCAGTGCAGCTGAAAATGCCCCATAAAAATCTACAAACCATTAACACCAAAGATGCACTAAATGAATTAATATTTTAGCAATTCATTAAATATTGAGAATACTCATTCTAACAGGGACCTTAAGTTTTCAGAATGTTTAACCTCTTACTTTCTTTAAAATTTAAAATGGTTATTGCTCTCCACCATTAGCAATACTGAGCACAAAAATATTGTATTTTATATAGGACGAGTTGTAAGGTCAACCAAAACCATTTTATGAAACAGCCTTAATCGGATTGAGGCTGCCTATACATGATGTTTTATTATAGAAACAATGGAGACTGAGTACTTGTTTTTTTCTATGAAGTCCACACACAATCTAAATCTGTTGCATATTTTTTGCAACCAGAAAGAACTTCTTGAGAAACTGGTTTCATTCCAAGAACAAAAGCTCAAAGTACAGGAACACTAAGTTGGGGGGAGTAGCAGGCCAAGGTGTGAGAAGAGACTTTGAAAACCAACCACAGTTTTGCTTTTGCTTTTTCAGTGTTTGAAAAGTGCATCTCAAAAGGTGGAAGACAGTCTGCATGCCTTCTAAAAGGCCATAATAATTGCCTGTTCTATCAGGAGAGGATCACACCAAACCCTCTTGGTCTTATGCCAATAAAGGCTAACAGCAAACACTCTTGGTAGTCTGAAAGAAAACCAAATTTTATAGAAAGCTTAAGAAAGCCTAGTTTTATAAGAGAACTGAAGATGTTTTGAAAGAGAGAACATTCACTAAAAGACAAAACATACACCTCACTTTTTTGCCTCTGGGAAACTGATTTTTTTTAAAAAAATTGTTCTAAACTTCTGCAACGCGGGTGGCGCTGTGGTCTAAACCAGTTTAAAAGCACGTCAAAGTGCAAGTAGATAAACAGGTACCGCTCTGGTGGGAAGGTAAATGGCGTTTCCGTGCGCTGCTCTGGTTCACCAGAAGCGGCTTAGTCATGCTGGCCACGTGACCTGGAAGCTGTACGCCGGCTCCCTCAGCCAATAAAGCGAGATGAGCGCCGCAACCCCAGAGTCGTCCGTGACTGGACTTAATGGTCAGGGGTCCCTTTACCTTTAAATTTCTGCAACACCTGTTTGACAGTTGAAGAAGATTGTATACAGATTAGGAGACCAAAGCATCTGTCAGGTCACTTTCACTCTTAGAGACTATGTTCCACCTCAAGACTAATGCATATCAAGTAGCAAAAGAGCAGAAACTAGTCACTTCTTCACCATTTCCTATAGTGAGTACAAAACCAACAAGATGTAGTTATGTGGTTGGCCCCAGAAAGGGGCGTGAGGTGTTAATCCCTGTTAAATTCAGAGTTTAACACCTATATGGTAGGTGATAATTGCTACATTCCAATAGGATTAGCACAGTGGTTCCCATAAGGGAGCTTCCCAAAACTACTTTCACATGGACAGGGCTAGCTGCCCTCTGGCAAGCCGTTAAAAACAGTCTTGCATTCTGCTATTATGTAATACTAGTATTTTGGCACCTCATTAAAACAAGAAACTTGATGAAAAGTTGAGCTAGTGCAAAAAAAAAAATTAAGAATATGTTATATAGTGTTATGAATTGCAATACCACTGAATTTATTAGTAGCTCAGAAGTCACACACAGAGAGACATACAATGATTACTTCCTTTCCCTTGGACTAAACTATTATTTCTTGAAATTTCTTGAATGGATAATGTTTGTTTGTTTGTTTACTCCATATAATCTACAAATGAACACAGAAAGAAGTATTTGGGTGTTAACCCAAAATAACCCAAAATATTTTGGACCACACCACTAAGTTTGCGCTGGGCTACTTTTACATGTTACTTTTAACTGTTTACTTGTCCTTTTTTTTCTTGTGAACCACCCTGAGATCTTGTGATGAAGGGCGGGATAAATCTAATAAATAAATTAAATAAAAAATAAGAATAAAATGTGGACCGTTCCAGAATTTCCATTTATGTGGTAAATATAATGTACTCATGCAAAGTTGACAATTCCTAGTCACCAATGGCGCCTAACAACCAATCCCTGGCAGACTTCCATACAGAATAGTGAAATGTTAGGTCTTATTTTAAGTCCAAATGAAGACAGAACTCCTCTTTCTCTACAAAGCATACAGAACTGAACGAAATGTGGTTTACACAATAAGGACCTGGGAGGGAGAAAGACTGGAGAAGATTGGTGAGGGGAGCATTCAAACTTTTAAATCTTCCATTAATCTTGATTAAAAACATATACTTGGAAGTATCAGCCATGCTGTTTGCATTGTTTGTGGCAGTGGGGTGAAATAAGATTACTACTTCAAATATAAGGCCTGAATTTTACCCTGCGTAAGATTTCTGATGTCAGCGACAAAAATCCAGTTGCCAAAGGATTGATTTCTTTCACTGTAGGCAGCACAGTTGAATCCCTTTTTAGTTTTATACTTTTTATCTGTAAGAAACTCAAGTTCGTCTAAACTAACGCAAGGTCCACCATCCTCACAGCTGGTCTCTTTGGGCCAGATGCAGCACTGCAAATAAAATAACTCTTGCAAACATGTCAAAATTATTGCTCTTTTTAAACTTCAGACTTCTAGAAAGTTCAAAGTTCCTGTGATCCTTGTATATGGCAAGTAAGCACTCTGAAGCCATGTACCATGAAGGCAACTTTATATCATTAAAAAAATCATTAAAATTAAGATAGCTTGAAACAGTGGAACAGATTAAATGGGGGGGATAAAACACTCTTCCAGACACACTGCCAGCTCTCTCCTGCCCCCATATCCTCAGTTGGTATTTAATTACTCTTCTCTTACTTATGAAGATTGTCACTGCCTAGGTCTTCTATAAAGGAGCAAGAACGCCATCCTGAGATTTTCAGTCACAGATTAGCACACATGGACAAAGCTGGGAAAGCTGAAAAAAGGCCACAACCACAAGTGAAGACATGTCCCCCAATAAACAAATAAAAATACTGTAAGCTGCACAGTGGATAACAGCAGAATAGATACAAGCAATTGATCCAACTGACTATATATTAGCTATATATTAGCTCTTCAACCTCACTCCTAAGCTTTGAGCTTTTTTCCCATTTCCTTCACACAAAACACTCAATATCTCCCGATATTCAAGTTTTCCATCCCCACACCATTCAAATACAATAAAAGTGATCAGCAACCAGCTCTGTAACAGCAGACAAGCACTCCACAGGAGGCCAAACTGGGTCATCAGGCCATTCTTGAAAGCCAACTGCACTGTAAACTACAATCTAAAATTCTGATTTTGGAATGCAGTTCTCTGTGTTAGTGGTTAACACACATAATTAATAAAATGTCTAACTTCCATATCATCTTTATGCACTTAAATATAAAATCAAAACAACCACTGTACTGTTCAAAAATTATAATGAAGACACTCCAGGCATGTGTTGCTGGTATATAACAACTTTTTCTGGTGGCTAGAATCTTTCAGCCCCTTAGAGTTCTGAATCACAATACACTCAGGGGCTTAGCAAATCTTCTGATGACACATGTCATGTTCTATTTTATTGCTTTAATACAACCCTTGCATTGCACTCCAGCTACATCACCAGTAGCTAAAATGTTCCAATACAGACAGGAGCATAAATGATGACATTACACCCTATGGAATGCATTCACAAAAATATATCCTGGCTTCTTTAAGAAGTGACGCAGAATTTCATCTTTTACTGTGAAACAAGATAAATATTTAGATAAGATCCATGAGCATTCCATAATTTCACCTTGTGCAGTTTTGCTTTGAGGTGCCAGCTGCAGTTTGAATTGCTCTTGATGGATTTAAAATATTGTTTGCCTTTTTAAAAACGGAATTAGCCATCCATGTTTTAAGCTGAACTACACAATTGCATGGTAGGTTATTGCATGAAACACTCCTGGGGACTATCTGGCCAATTGGAAAAGGCAGCGACGGATCGCTAATCACCACTGAAATCATTGATAATGCTGTCTATCCACACTAAGACAGACAAAAGCTGAAATGTATTAAACATAGCAATCCATCATCCTGCAGATGGGCGAACAAAACCTACAGAGTTCAGACAGAGTGACTCCGGCTGCTAATGATGGCTGGAGTACTATCAGCACACTCACTGCTACACCCTAGCCTTGCCTGATGTGGCTCTTCATAAGAATAACAAAAGCATTTGCAAATAAATACAAGTCACTCTTTAGGATTTCAGTATTGTGCATGTTGCCAGAAATCGCCTACTATTAAAAAACTACTGAAAGTTTTGTTTGTTTGTTTTTTTGCACAAAGGGGGAAGTTGCAAAATGGAATTGCAAGATGGAATTGCAAGATGCCATCGCTAGTCCAAATAATATTAACAATTTGAAGAGTAAAGTCTCTTAAGAAATCAATACTGGAACTGTAGCCATCACTTCCACATTAGAAGCAATAATGAAATTTAAATATAAGCAAGTAGGAAACACTGGAAAAGCCAAGAGAAAGCCTATATTTCTGTAAAGAGCAACAAAATTCTAATATATGTAAACATGTTCCAACATCAGGAGAAGGAAGAGAAAAATAACTAGGACAGAATGCTGTATTATTTAAAAAATAGTTATTTGAGAAAGTTGCATTTTCTTTCTGGCTTCTTTCTTCCTTGTAGGACAGATGAGTCACACAATATAGCCAAAGGAAAAACGGCAACTGCTAACACCACATTAGTAAAGTATAAAAGGAAAAGACACTTTCCTCAACATTTCAGCCTTGTCATTTCCAATTTTCTGCTCTTTGGACATGCTTGTATTCAAATTCTGGAACATCTATTCAGCATATCAATCCTAATTAGACAATCTGGGTCTGGAAAGGATGAGAGCTGGGTCATTTGCATAATTTAATCATAAATACTCAGTGATACATATTTCCAAATGCATTTGTACAATTATCTTTTCATCCTTGGGGCAATGGTATTAATATGATTAGGCAATATTTCTGGAAAAAACAGACAAGTATGCACTCTTTTTAACTGCAGCTTAGGGCGATATGAAAAATTAATTAATTTCTGAAGAAAATCAATTTCTGTACGTGACCACATTAGACACTGCTAAACCAAGACACAGAATACTCTCTCAATCAGGACATTTTATCAGCCCTTTTCTAAATTCTGGTTGTCATATGAATGTTTCAATAATAAAACCGCTAGCTTAAAACCATCTATCCTAATACCCACAAGATGAGGAAGTGACTATGTTCTCATTTTACTCAAATAAAAATATATTCTAATGGAATGCTATTTGACCATTCATTAGGAAACCATGGCATTCGATCTTAGCTTCTGTGATCTTTTTCAAATGTTAGTAACATCGAAGAACCAATGAGCCAAAGCATCCTAAACTCTAAATATTTTAATTAAAATAGGACTACTTGTTTGTTTTACTATTAAAATAAATACATCATATCTTTAAAAGATTTATGCACATTACAAAATAATGGGATTGCATGTGGAATACAGTTAAGCATCCAAGTGACTAATCTGGAGGGTATTTCAGAAAGGTACGGCTTTGTATGATAATTGGTACTAAAAATTACATGTTAGAGTCTTAGAGAGGCACCATATCTATTTCTTCTCAATCAACAAAAAAGTAGGAATTACTGCATGCAAATGTTCAATATTCATTTAATTTGCATGAAGGTGCTTGAACAAATTTTTTATTCTAACAAGCTCATTTTTCATGCGTTTTGTCTTTCATCCTAATCTAGCATCTGTCATTCCTTTTTGAAGTTATTATCGGCCCAATTCCCTCTTGGACATGGTTGCTGGGTGACCGGTATCTTAGCACCCACTTTGACAGGAACAGATGTGAATCTGATCAAGAGATTTCCCATGAGTACCTGAAATCACAAACAACTTTTGTCAAAAACAAACAGCCTCACTGTCATGCCCCCTTTAAAAAACAAACACACAAACCAACACTCTCTTTCCTCACCACAACTCATCCCTCCCAAAGATGACACAGAATTCATCTTTAACATACAGTAAATTCAATAATCTACAATGGTTCCACAAGTGTCCTGGTATTTACTGTTGACTCAATTGTAGTAGAAAAACATGGTCTGAGTAATAACTGCTAACAATACTTTTTTTTGCATCACTTTTTTGAAAATGAGTACCTGAGACCAGTATAAGACGTGAGCTGGACACACATGAAATGAATTAAAGGGCCTGCATGAGGTTAAAGACTCCACCCAGGGAGGAGGGTGTCGCCAATCTCTCTGCATGAGTCATTGTTCTGGCATTATTTCATTCCAATCACACTCTGCTTGGGTCAGATAATTCGGCTGAAACTTTGCAACCAAAGTTATTGATCTAACTGCACCCGATGCAGAGCTACATCAGAATTCCCTGCCACCAGAGGAGGCTTCCTACTGTGTCTCTGCGCTGGGTTTGTTCCCCTCCAATCAGGAGGCACTCTAAGAGTAAAAACTCATGGGGAAACATCAAGGATGAGGTTCCTCTGAGAGCAGTACTTCTTACTCCATCAACATCTTGGGTTTTATATGAGTGAAGAATTGTGCTCCCAACTTAAGTTCCGGAGTGGCTAAGCATGCATTTTTGTTGGGAGTTTCAACAGCTCTGTGTTGAAATTACAAGTACAACTTATTTTTTAGTTTTACAAGCAATTTAACTAAAGACATGGCTTATGCGAGTTATATAATCTATTTTTAATTCACATATTCAGCTCTAAAACCATTCCAGCATATGACACAACCCAATTTTTGTTGCACCAACAAATGACAGGATGCACCAGCTGTTGTGTCCAGGCACAGCAGTTCACTCTGCGAAAAGTTCTACGTTATCACCATACTCAAGTCAAGCCCAATGGATATTATTAGTATTGTTTCAATTTATATACTGCCCTTTTTCAAAAGATCTCAGGGTGGTGTACAACATCACATTACAAAACATCAATGATAAAAATTTAATAAAAACATGGTAAAAAGCATACAGACAGACATCTTAATAGCAGAATAATCATAATAATAGAAATCCCTCACACTTTTATGCCCAATATGTGTGTGACTGTGGACATGCACATCGCGCCAAACCCAGAAGTGACCCAAAAAATCACAAAAAGGGGCAGAACGGGGCGTGGTGGGGCTGGGACAAAATAGGGTGTTTGCGAGCTTTTTCAATGGAAATTCAAATATATGCAACTTCACTTAAACACGTGGTACCTCAAAACAAACCCTTGCGTAAATTAGCAGTTGCCAATATACACTAAAAAGGAATGGTCAATTGATAGCCTGATGCATTTTTCCCTTGCTGCCCATACCAAATTTTAATCAAAGAAAGGTAAAATGTTTGCCCACAGTTTCACCCATAAGGGAAAGAAATGTTACATTTCTCTTTAGAAATATGTGTGTAGTTTCACAGCTGTACCTGGTTTTGGGTGATTGTAACTCAGGAATCCTATGCATGTTTACTCAGCATGTTTACTCCAATGAAATTTACTCCAAGGTAAGTGCAAATAGGAATGCAGCCTAAGCTTGCAATATTGTTGCGCTCCACCCCAACCTAGGAGCAGTGAAAGACTCTTGGGGTTTGTGTTTCCTTTTTGAAATGAGGCAGAGCGGAGACTGTCGTGTCTTTATGATAAATGGTCTATTTCACATATACACAACCTGAGCCTGCGATGGAGGGGCTCAAAGCATTGACACCCCAAAAGGGTATTGTTTCTTTCATAGCCAACGCCTTGGATTAAAGCAGAAATCTAACATTGTGTTCTACTTCTCTGGCTTTTCATCTTGCAGCTTTACTTCTAGGTCACATTACATACTTTCAACACACAATTTTTGTCCTTCTCACTAACTGCAAGTTAAGAGTTGCCATCTCACACAGAACCACCTCTCCTTTGTTCTCTTAATGGCCCATCACCCAAGCGATTACCTGAACACAGGAAGATAGTATTGCATGATTAGAACTTGCTAAGTCCTAGGATTAGGTGTCTGACACCCAGTTTAACACACCCAGCCTCAATTAAATTCTAACACTTACTGGGTCCAGGAATTTAGAGTGGTCTGGCACCCACAAACTCATAACTCTATTAAGCACACTTACATGAGAATGTGTCACATTAAATTCTGAGTAAACATGCATAGGATTTTTCTGCAAAAAAGGCCTGCCTAACCTACAATATAAGCATAACAGCAGTGAAGAAGGAAGTAATAAATATTTAGAAATATAATCCATGCAAGTTTCCAAAAATACCCCATTGACTGAATACTGCAGACAACAGATGTGACATGAGGGACTGATCAAATCCAACCCCAAAGGTCTCCTGTATTTAGGATTAAGTTGTTCATTACATTCCCATGGAGAACCTAACATTTGTATAATTCTATGGTTTTATAAAAGCAGGTTAAGTTTCTGTCCCTTGGGATTTTTGGCAGTGTGAAGCATAGTAGTGCAGATCCTGGTGATGTTTAATTCTGTATGCATTCTATTCCAGGAAAAAGTAAATTACTATGATGCAACTCATATACTCAGCTAAGTAACACTGATGTAAATGACACTGCAGTTGCTCATTTATGCTGCCCTTCATAATTGGAAACAGGGTTACTCTCAAAGCCCTGCTCATTTGGGGAGGGGGAGATGCAGACAGAAGGAATCAGAATGTCTGCAAACCTCTTAAATAAATACATAAATGAAGTTAAGAGGCTTTTTAGAATGTCCATCATATGATCCCAGGGTGGCTTGCATTTCAACAGAGCAATGAGAACAGTTCAAATACGATTTATAAGAGCAGGTAAAAATACAACATCATTTAAACCACAAAACCCCAGGAAGCCACCACACAGGTGGTAACAATAATTCTAAAAACCCACAGAAGTCCATGCTCTTAACTGATTCCAAAACAAGGCATATTTCATGGAAGAGGCCATTCCATAAATGGGCTACCACTGAAAAGGTCCTGCCCCATGTCATCATGTAATGCACCTCTCCCAGTGGAAGAACACTGAGAAGAGGTATCTAGGACCACAAGTAGGCTGATACAGGGAGAGATGCTCTTTCAGATATGGAGGTCTCAAGTCATTTAAGAGGATAATGGATGGAAGTTCTCCTCAATTCCAACCATACCTTTATGCTGTGGACCATCTTCCCACACTCACCGGTACTTCTCATTTCCAAGCAGAAGACATTAGACAGAAAACTACAATCAGTCTCTGCCTCTCTCCCCAACGTCTCTCATCCTGGACAGCAACGATGCAATGGGGATGAGGGAAGGTACACCTCTTCTTTTTTTTCCCAAATGGGAAAATTGCAACAGAGGATGTTCAAAACATCTGGCACAATCCAGCTGAAGTCATTCACTTACAAATTCCAGTGGTTTACTTTCAAGCTCTCAGATTTATATAGTTTGCCTACAATTCTCCCTCTACCTGTGTCCAGGAACATACACCAATAATGCAGGCATTATTGGAATAGATATTCCATTAACTTTTTAAATACTTTGTTCTGACAAAACAAATTATCTCCTTGACTACCTTGTTTTCCATAGCACACTTGAAGACGGTGGTATGCTTTGAAGCATAACCTAAAATAGTAAGACGAGAAGACAATTGTTTCATTCTAGTTAAACATCTCCATCCTAAACAGATTTGCTCTGCTCATAGCAACGTAACAATAATTGATGACGGGGTTATTTGAAACACTGTCACCACTGTTTCATCACTGTATATCAAAGATTCATGTTAAAATCCTTGCATCGGTATTAATGTTTTTTCATTCATATGTGCAGCAAAGTTTTGGAGATCCAGGCATGCACAAGAAGAATATCTTTTATATTAAAAAAAACCCACTCATGCAAAATGTAATAATCCTGAAAGTCTGAATTGAGCCTATCACTAAGCCATGTTTCAATAACACAGTGCTTCCACCCACTGGCTTATGAACAACCTACCTTCTGTACCCTCCCCTCCTTGCCTTCCACTAAACATAGCTGTTTGCAACGTCCAATCTATGGCTAACACCTTGCCTCCAAACTGCCTTTAAATCCTGCATTTGTGTTTAGGAGGAAGGATACTAACCTTTATTTGCCAGTTCAACAAAAGGTAAACCACAGTTAGCAAAAGCCAGGGAGTGCAGACTGAGAGAGAAGAAAAGGGAGATCATGAGATCATGACAGCCTAATGGAGCCGTAACAGCGGAACACAGTAAACGCAAACAGAGGAGTTGTCTGCTGCAGGCTGCAAATCTCACTCATGAGCAAGGCAACAAAACAGCATGCTTAGCTTTTCCATCCATAAATATAGATCATTCTCACTAGAATACATACACAGATAATAATGGTTTGTTGAGAAAATAATTCCCTTTTGAAAAAGATACTAAATCTTGAAGTGTATCCCAATTTTCAAGATTTTCAACAAATATTCGCTTGTACCTGTTGTCCTTGATCTAGTAGTGCCTTCTTTTCACATTGCCATACTGCTCCAGGACGCAGGCAGCACTGTGGTCTAAACCACAGAGCCTAGGGCTTGCTGATCAGAAGGTCGGTAGTTCGAATCCCCGCAATGGGGTGAGCTCCCGTTGTTCGGTCCCAGCTCCTGCCCACCTAGCAATTCGAAAGCACGTCAAAGTGCAAGTAGATAAATAGGTACCACTCCGGTGGGAAGGTAAACGGCGTTTCCGTGCGCTGCTGTGGTTCGCCAGAAGCGGCTTAGTCATGCTGGCCACATGACCTGGAAAAAACTGTCTGCGGACAAACGTTGGCTCCCTTGGCCTGTAAAGTGAGATGAGCGCCGCAACCCCAGAGTCCTTCACAAATGGACTTAACTGTCAGGGGTCCTTTACCTTTACTGCTCCAGTCAATGCAGATGCTAGAAAATTCTTCTGCGCATGCTATCACAAAAAGTCACATTTCCTTATCAAACTGCCTTTCTTTAGGAATTATTCAGGCATTAGCTATCCCTCACCATGCGTTTCTCTTGAGAATTAGAAATATCACACGAGGGCAAAGGAGATAGAGCTCAGACAGTTGAGCCTGAAAAGGCAGAGGCTTAATCTTAGGGTCGTGGGTTTGAGCCCCATGGGCAAAGGATTCCTACATTGGAAGGGGTTATGTTAGATGACCCTCATGGTTCCTTCCAGCTCCACAATTCTATCATTCTATGTTTCTAAAAAGCTTCCCCATAAAGCCAATGGCTGACAACATAAACGGCCAACACCTATTCATATAATAACATCATGCATGAAGGACTGTAAGACTAGGAAAATGTTTATTGCTCATGTTTTATCTCCTTATTCAGCCAACGAGAGTCCGTAAAATATTTATCTCATCAACACAAGTGTAAAGGGTAACACTCATCTATTTGGACCTTGGTGCGAAGAGCAGGGATGGAATACTAGCATAAGAAGAAGACAGTGCCCCCCACCATCAAATAATACGAGGCACCCAGTAAGTCTAATTGTGACTCCATGTGGTCCTTCATTCAGCATTAACCAGCAAGAATGTGTTTTTACACACAACCGAAAAATCTGAGCTCTTCTGAAGCCTCCTGCAGCAATGGTATATGTGCCTATAATTAAAATTAATTTACAAAATAAACTGAAACTTAATTTTCCAACTATTTCTATTGTTTTCTATAAGGTTAAGATAATTAAAAAAGTAATAGTGCCACCTGCAATGAAGAGGGGAAATACTTGAAAAGCAACAGGTGATGCTTTTCTGCTTTGGTACTCTGAAAGACATAACTTTAAACAAGCTCTGTAAAAACCTGGTTTGTTTCCAATCTGAGCGATGGTACTGCACATATGTCAGAGCTGGGTTCTCCTCCAATTATAACGAAGTGTCATAAACAGCATTTGGAACAGACAATATTTGCCATCTTACCCAGCTCTAAGAAAGAAAATGTAGGTGAAGTGAAACCTTTCACAAGACCTAAACCATTGATGCTTACGCCATTGACACTGCGGCATGCACACGCAGGTTTTAAAGTTATAAATATCTGAGGCAGCAAGGAGGGAAAGCGAATCAAATAAGTATCAACTACGTACAAGCAAGGTTATTTTAGCTATTTTGGGCAGATGGTGGTTAAGCAAAAAAGTGGTATTCTGAATATTATGTAAACACAGTATGCTAAGTAATGCTGAACTATATATTCCAACAATGGCTCAAAAACCAAATTATGTTTAGGCATTCACTTGAAGGTGCAATGTTTAAATATGGGGATGAGGGCAGGGCCTGCGCATGTCAGCTCAGACCATGAATTAGAGTAAAACCTTTGTGCATGATCGGGACCCTGTTACATTCAAGTAAGCATGAGAAAATTCACCTACAGACATTCCCTGGTCAACACAGGCAGGTCAGGGACTGAGCAGTAATGACCCATCACACTGGGTGAATGTCATCACAATCTAGCAAAAGATTCCTGGTCCTCAAATACTGTATAGACAAAATATCCTGCCTCTGTATGGCAACAATTACACTCAGCAGCATCCTTCTTTTTGCATGAGACCAGGCACCACCGGACAGAGGGTCTTCTGCATGGCCTTTGACAAGAATGGCTGCATCCACACATAACAATAAGCTATTTAACCATGGTTTGTTCAACAAACCAATAGCTGTCTGATAGACAAGCAAACAAGCCAAACATGTCTTTTGTTTCTAGCTGCTCTCACCTAGCTTGGAGGGGCTGGGGTTGGCAAGCAACCTATGGGTATGTAAGACTGCTATAAAGTATAAACAAACCATGGATTCAACTTTTAAAACAGATTGTAAAAAATATCCATAGTTGGGTTATGAAACACAGCTCTATAGCAGTAAGAACCATCTTGGCTGAGAGCCCTGGAAGACCTGCTTCCTGCCTTGTAGGACTTTCTCCACCTGGCCAGGGAAGGTGGAGCCCTGGATGGCGCCAGCTACAAAAGCTGAGGCTGAACAGATTCTTGGGCTGGGGTATTGTTTGAGAGGGTTTGTAGTGGGGCGCATGATGCGGTTGCTGCTGTTGTTGATGCTTATTTTAGATCTTGTGGTTTATGTGGAAATTGTTCGGTTTGGTTATGCATTTCAATTACTCTTTATGGCTACCTTTGTTATGTTGTAGTGATGTGTTTTTTCATGTTGTAAGCCGCTTTGAGCATAGTTTGAACTGAGGAAAGGCGGCTTACAAATAAAATAATGTATGCATGTATGGGTACATATTTTTAAGCTTTCAAATGTGTAAGTAGGCAAAACTATTCTAACAGCATTTTTAAAATCTTCTCAATTAGAAGCTAATCAAATATATTAACAAATAGGAATGATATTTAGCTATACCTAATTACCATGCCTTTAAATAGTGGCATATCTTTAAAGATACGTGTAACATTTGTCTTTACAAATGTATAATTTTAAGCAAGTATTCTGGCATTCTCTTCAAACATAATTCTGCTTTGGTTTTGACTCTGAGGTATCCAACCCTTGCCAGATATGTTAAATTGTTAGCTGCAGTTGTGGCTTCCTCTTTCTCCTAACACATTACTTAGCGAGTTGTTGTGAATACACAAGTGAACCATAACTCTTGGCAAAGGCTAAGCAGCAAGAGATGTACTAAAGCAAAAGAGCCTCGTTCATTCCTTCAAACTATTATGCTGGTTTTAGCAGCACCAGCCACACCTGCCCCTAAAAGTGCTGAACTGCCTCCGTGTTTCATGGATACTGCCACAGGCCAAATCAGATTAGCATTTAAAGATGGAAAGGGGAAATAAGTTCTGCAACAGAATAACATCACTTCTCTAAAAGAGATGGGTTTTCTCAACAATGTACAACGCAACAGGGAAATTGCATCCAGCTTCTTCACTGGTAAACACTTTTTGCCACTTTAAAATTATGTTTACTACAACAAAAATTATGTCTCCCTTCATTTTCACTAACTTCAAACTTCAACCCTACCCACCGTGTTATTGTTTATTAAATTTCAGTTCATAGCAATGAAGTCTGCAATACTCATTTCCATGGAAATGTTTTATGGAGAATCATACAATGGCCTGTGCTGGAAGGTTTAGCAGAAGCAACAGGGAGTCACACAGAGAGTAACTAAACGACAGAATTTGCTGTGCAGTGGTAGCTGCCAACTTGGATGCCTTTAAAAGCTGGTGGGCCAAGAGTAGCCAACGCGGTGCCCTCCAGATGTTGTTGGACGACTCCCATCACCCCTGACAACTGGCCATGCTGGGGCTGATGGGAGTTGTAGCCCCACCACAGATGAAGAGAACCACAGTGACTACCCCTGCTTTAGACAAGTTCAAGGAAGACATGGCTATCCAGGATGGCTCTGCGCTACCTCCAGGGTGAGAGGCCGTCTCCCTCTGTATGCCAGTTACTGAGGAGCACAATTGAGGCTGTTGGGCTCAAACACTTCTTGCAGACTTCCCATAGGCATCTGGTTAGCCACTGTGAGAAGAGAATGCTGAACCAGATGGGCCTTCGATCTGATCTAGCAGGCTTCTTCTTAAAACTGTGGTCCTTAAAGACAGTGTGTTGAAAAATATTCCACGGACTCCAATGGGATTTAATGTCCCAAATAAAACCAGTGAGAACTGCAAGAGAGTAAACAATTCAAGGATCCCAAATGACAGGTTCAACCTATGCATGCTATTCAAGTTTTACTCAGAGAAGACCTACTGATATTATTAAATGACCCAACTTAGCTGTGTTCACGAATTTCAATGGGTCTACTCTGAGTGAAATCTAGTTGAAGACCATTCCATGTCCCCTTATATTACAGCAAACTCATTTGAAAAGGAATAGTTAATATTAGGTTTGACCAATGCCAGTGAAAGGATATCACAGTCCTGCTAACAAACCATTTAAAAACTTTTGAAAATATTAAAGACACATCATCAGATGAAAGTTACACCATCACTGCAGTTCTGCAATGCTTCACATATGCGTAAAAATCTATTGTTAGCACACACACACAAAAAAACACCTGTCATTTCTAACAGGGCTGGAAATATGGAGCCTGACTGAACCTAGAAAACACGATTACAGTACAATCCGATACATGCCTATTCAGGAGTTAAGTTCCACTGAGTTCAGCGGGACTTACTTGCAGGTACTATATGCATTTATAGCATAGCAGGCTTTTTCACATATTCTCCATTCTTCACAAAATTCATAACAAAGATTACAGCACGGTTGACACAATGTACAGTTAAATAGGAATTAAGTCTAAATTTTACAGGAATGAGTCAGGCTGATGAACAGAAAATGTATCAGTATTATGATATGAGCATTCATTTTAAAAAAAAGAACACTCAAATGAGCATTCATAGGATATAGTCGAGTTCCGTAAACTCACTTTGATAAAACACTGGAGAGAGGGAGGGAGGGAGAAAGAGAAGCTTATTTGTAATAGGCCCTCAAGAAATATCTAGATTTGTTGCCTGGCAGATATTGACTTTTTGTAAATTACTCTTTGTCACATAGGCATGTATTTAGGCAACTTAAAACCTGTCATCAGTTTTTTGTTTTCTCAGCCCACATTATATTGCTGTTTCAGTATGGAAAAGTAGAGATTATTTTTGGAGGGTGAGGATCTGTCCATGAACAGGACTTGCCTGCCAAAGATATGCATGGAAGCATTTTAAAATCACGATTACAATGTAAAGCAGATGAAAAAAGTTATATGCTTTAAATAACTAATGATGAACAAAGCCAATTTGAACATAACATTTGTATCGGCCCTGTGGCTTAAGACTGACAGTTGAATGTTTGAGATTTTGGACTGACTTGTTCCTGTTATTTCTAACTAACTAATTTTCTTGTGTGGAATTCAACATTTCCCCTACATCCTCACCTTCAGAGAGAAATATTTGCATTTTTTTAAAAAACCAGTCTTGCATGTGTGTTCAAGAATCACACTTACCTGACCTAGCCATTGCTATGGTAAGTTTATAAATCAATACAATAGCTCCAAAGAAAATGCAACCAATCTTAGATGATGCAGTTTCTCCACTTCTGTCATACGTTACAAACCATGCATGACACATATGCAACACATTTCAGACAATGAATCAGAGGAATTTTGAGTGATATATTAAAGCACTAACAAAAAAAGGACAAGACCAATATTAAATAGCAGAAAACAAACTTCTGTTGACAGCTATTTCAGAATATATGCCACACAATTTATCCTCACTGATTATGTAGACATTCAAGTAGTGCAAGAATTTACTGCAAAATTATGCAAGGTAAATTCCACATATCGGAGATCTGAATATTTTGATTTCCCACAATCAAAAAACAGGAATAGAACTAAAAGTGTTATTATTTGCCTCAACATTTTAATGCACAAGATTGTTGCATTGTCATTTGCAGTCTACTGCATTTCATATTTGACCTAAATATCAATGGCCTTCAATATCAATAAATCTACATTCATTAGAAGTCAGTATTATTAAATAACTTTTAGTAACACAAGTAGATATCTTGCCCTGTAAAAATATCATGAGATTTACAAATATGAAGTGCAATGTGGCGTTGAGATTTGCATGAGAAGTTAAAACAATAATTTATAAGTAACAAGCAACTGTGTGTCTCTTATTTCTTCTAAATACATTAGGTTGTAGCAGTTTCACAGAATTAAATTTGCTTTTTAAAAATAATAACTGTAAATATAAGCAAGCAATAACTCCCATTTGTATAACAAGCTGATGTCATTATTAATAAATATAGCTATTTCTACTTGCAAAATGATGGCTATAAACCATATAATTTAAGCTAATCACCTGAGTGAGTCAAAAAGGAATTCTGCAACCAAGTCTCTCAAACAAAGAATATTTACATCACTGCAATCTGGTAAGTACAAACTAGGAAAAGACTAAATAT
Source organism: Podarcis melisellensis (assembly GCF_964234715.1). Classification (NCBI taxonomy): domain Eukaryota; kingdom Metazoa; phylum Chordata; class Lepidosauria; order Squamata; family Lacertidae; genus Podarcis; species Podarcis melisellensis. The sequence continues at coordinate 9,437,311 of NC_138531.1, forward strand.
CAACGTGAAAATCAAATATCTGATTAACATTATAATCACATACACTTCTCTGTATTCTCCATCCATAAGTGTTGTGCAATACGGGGGGAAATTATATAGCACCTACTGTACTATCAGTTGGATCCAGACTCTCATCCTACTGAGAGTAGAACCCTTGAAATCAATGGGACTTAAGTTTGTTGTCTAACATGAAGTATAAGTGAATAAAATAATTTCAATGGATCTACTTTAAACTCAAGTCTGGATCCAAGCCTACAAGTACTGTAAGGAATTGTGATTTCTATACTCTATATTTTAGAAAGCAAGAGTTTTGAAATCATTATTATCCTTTAAATGCTGCCCTTTAAGGTCTTCGTAAATCTTGGAACACACACAATTTTTAAGCAAGTGTGCTGCAGGATAAAATGCCCATTCCATGAATTATATACATTTGACTGTACTATTTATATAGAGGGGGGATCTAACTTTTAAATAAAAAAGTGGGAAAATTCACTAAAGTGTGTCATGCAGAAAAGAAATATTATCTAATATTGGCTCCTCTTGCATATTTTTTTCCAGCAAAGCTTTGGGAAGACAGACCTATTTGTGTGTGACCTCCTGGTATGCTGTACTCCAAAAGCCATTAGTTCTCATTCCTACAAAAAGAACTTGCGAACGTCACTAGCAATTCTTCACTTTTACTTTGCCTGTCGGTGTACCCATTGAATAGCATCTTGTAAGATCAGCAAAAGGTTAGGGAACAGATCCATATTCACACAGGGCCTCATCCAAAAGCTATGCCAACCAAAGGGTTGCTAAAGATGAAGATGATTATGTTTTAGGAGAAAACACCAAGAGTTCTGAAATGAATTAGTAAATCTAGCAGCCAGAGAATTAAGCCTAGCTGCAAAACATTGGCGTTTCTTTCAGTCATCACTCATGAAAGCTGACAGCCAGCCTCAACCCACGAACTAATTAAATCAGAGAATTTGGATTTAGGAACTTAACTTGTACCGGGGACTGATGGTATCCTTAGGACTGCAATTCTAAACACCCTTGCTTATATAGAGTAAAAGTCCCTTTTGAACTCGGTGGAACATGTTTCCAAGTAAGCCTACTTAGTACTAGGCGGTAAACTGGCTTAAATCTAAGTGCTTTTACCATGTGTGCTCTGTTGACTGATCTGACCATTTGATATTTGCCACCTTCTAGTCTGATTTTTCATCACTGTTTCCTACCTGTTCTGTTGCTGGTCATTTCTTAGTTCCTATACATTTTTAATTGACCAAAGCCAACTCTATTCTGTTCCAATATTATTCAGAATGCACATTATGCATTCATATCATCATCCCTTGCTTACATTAAAAAATAATAATTGTTCTGCCCTTAACAACAGCCTCTGACAGAAACCTAATCTACGGAAAACGATCCTTGCACTATTTTTTGGGACTAAACTACTACGTAGAATCATGCAAGTGTCTAGAGCCAAAGGGCATACAGTTCAGAGGCACATTAAGACAAGAAACTTAATGCCTAGTTGGCATCATGGAAATATTTGTCTAGGAAATACACTGTGATTCAGAAATCTATGTTAAAATGCCATTATTTTTCTAATCCACATCTGTTAATAATATTCAGAAAATAGCCTTATGTCCTTTCTAAAAGAAAGCAATATATTACAGCGCAGACAATTCAGGTAAGTACAAGCACTTTGCGTAAATAAGACGTTGTAAATCAGACACTTTCTTTATAAGCCACATGGCCTCTCTTTTAAAAAAGATGTCGCTTTTCATACAGATAAGTTGATTTAAGTACTTCACAGCAACTGATGACTAATGAATCAAAACTTATTAAGGGAAACCAAATTGGTTTATTATTCACAACAAATTAATAGCTTTTTTGAAATATCATTTGATTAAACAGTATATTAGCCTTGACTAAATGGTTAGTGTCATCAACTCCCTCCAACCACAGCCACCCAAAAAAGATGTTGACCAAGGTTGTCAGTTTGCTGAGATGTGTACATAACAATAACATATTTGCTTTGAAGTTACATTTTATCTCACCCATAAATGTTTGTTTTTTTTACTTAAAAATGTATTTTAGATAACTCAGTGATGAGAGACATCTAGTTTCCAAAAGGAACGTAGATAGGCAGGGAAGTTTGTGTGCAAATGAAAAGTAACAAAAAGCGAGAAATTAATTTAAAAAAAAAAACTGTACCACAAATTGATGAGGCAACCGTTTGCCCTTGAAGTTTTGAAAAATACTGCTTCATTTGTACATGTTTACTGAAGGGTTTTTCAATAAACTTATTTGCTTAGCTTACAGAAGCGACGGTTTATCAGCTTCACTCTTATTGAAATTAATCCTTCGCCATGCTGACTTACAATAAAACAAGCACTCAAAATCACAGAAAGAGGCAGTAAGCCACCTCCTTTTTGGCTGCAATCCTCAGAACACCTCACTGGAACTTGGAGAAAACTTACATAGGATTGTGCTGCTTGTTCCAAAATCATGTTACAGGTATGTGGAAGTCCAGGGACTTGACCCACAAACATATATAGACTCACAAACAATGTTGCTTACACCTGTTAGGCTACAATCCTATGCACACTTTTCTGGAAGTCTTGGAACCCAATGGAGATTACTTCTGAGGAGACATACCCTGGATTGCACTGATAATGTTGTGATGTTTCACTTATGTCTAGGATATTTGATTTAACCAGCTGAGCATTCTAACCTCTCAATTTTTAGTGTAAAAATGGGGGGGGGGTTCCCCTACTGTGCTCTTTGCCTCTCCCTTTAAAAAGTGTCTCTACTATTCTAACTTAATTAAGTGAGGAAGAAAACACAGCCATACGAAGCGCAGTAAAATGACAAGATGAGAAGTCAGAGGAGTTAACTCTAAACGTACTGCTGCATCGTAAAAACCCCCAATATAAGAATAAAATATTAAAGTGTAGAGATTCTACATCTTCAAAGAGGGGAAAGCGTTAACTGGAAACGATTTAGAAAACCTGATCTAAAGTTTCACACGCAGCTGTCTGAAAAAGTCTCAGGATTCTCAGCTGAGAAATCAAGTCTCCCAACCACACTGCTATTCACACACAACTGTTTCCATATTGTTATTTTTTTTGTTTTGAACCGTATCAGGAGTCTCCACCCCAGTTCCAACCCCTGAATCCTAAAACTAACAGAATCAGTGCTAATGCCCTCAGACTTGAACTTTCTGTTCTAAAGGGGTTTGTTATTATCAACAATAGGAATGTCCTCCTTTGACAGATTTCATCCCCCTTCCTTTGCTCCCCCAGCCCCACCCACTCGCCTCTTGTGCCAAGCAAATCCTATCCTCTCTTCTTTCCTCAGTAGAATAATCTCCAGTGGAGGAGAGGGGTATCTTCTTCACTGCCTAATTCCTAAACTCTGAAACAAGGTCGGGTTCTGGGCTATCTGCAGATGTCTAAAGAACAACTGTGGCATGAAAAGTCTGGTGGCGAGAGAAGAGGTAAATGTGCACCTCTAGACAAAATTTATGTAATTACTTCGCACTTGGAAAACTTTTTCTGGTTTAACAGCACTGTCTCTACACAAACACACACACACACACACAGAGGTACCATAGGAAAAGCTTTAAAAAAAAAACTTGTAGGTTCGTGTTGGGCAAACTTCTGCTCATACGACTTTTGAGTCATACAAAGTTTCAACCAGCAAAATAATGAGGAAAGAGAACTGTCTCATTTACGTGCAATTCAAATAATTAGACCCAAAAAATGCACCTACTGGAAATGGATATTTCCCAATTGTTTTCTTCCACAAGTTAACTAAAGACTACAGGGCTATATTAAACAAAACAAATCTGCTAAGAAGAACTAAAAAGACAAGGCCCATCTTACAATCTACCATCCCAAGCATCTTTCCTTTAAGAGAACCTTTAAATTTCCTTTTTATTCAGAAGAGCTAAAGATGTATCAGGGCAAAATGTTCCTGCTTTCTACTACAGAATTTCAGCATGTTTTAGAGATGTTAAACTTGGAAAGAAGGTTTTGTTGTGTGTGCATACATGTGACCATTTAATTGTAGAAGGATAACTCATCTGATCACCAACTCAAGAAACCCACAACTGACTTTTTTCATTTGATTCAGTTATACTGAAACTAGTTTAAAATCAAATCTGAATTTAATACCAATATGCACATTCCAAGTGCACATTCTTTATCTTAAAATTGAATCAGGGCAAAAATATGTGCCACTTTTTATATGGCAGAAACTAATATGAAAATTAGGACTATTTAGACTGTGAACTGAACAACCTGGAGAAACCTTTCTGCCCAATGACCACCTGGCTTGTGGAAAGTAGTTGGCACTTAAGTCTCCAAGTAAGTGGTTTTGCTTAGCATCCTTACATATGTAAAGAGAGAACCCATTATAAATTATAAATAGAATGCTTGCTCCCCATCTATAAATAGAGACATATTATGAGAAAGGCATGTGAATTGTATGATCAGACTCTGGATCATGCTCCCAGGTACTATGCATGCTTAGTGAGAAAATGTGTAAATTAGAAAAATATAGACTTGATTTATATCACACTTTTTCTTGCTGATTTTTTTTCAAATCATGGTGTCTCTATGAGCATTCTTTTGCCCTCATGTTTTAAATTCAGTTCTTCCACTACAGCTCCCTCTTCAGTCAAATCCACTTTGCTACTACAAAGGTCCTTTCTCTATTTCCAACTGCCCAGGGTGTCGTGTCATCAGCTATGTTTGCACAAGCAAAGCAACCTGAAAAAAGTATAGGATGGCAATTGTCTGCAGAAAAAATGGTATTCGCTCAGAGCTTCCCATAAACCTATGCCTATCTGGTGGGTCTTATTCTGAATAAATAAATCACACATCCTAATAACGATGGTTTGTCCAGCGTCACTCAAATTAAGTCTTCACTCTGCATAAGCATGCATCAAAGCAGTACACAAAGTCCTACTTTTTAAAACCTGACTAGAGAGGGTTATTTATTATGTCTAAGTTACTACTTAACTCCTATCAGTCCTTAGCTCAAATCAACACCACAGTTAAATAGTTCTCTGTGTTGTGAAACACTGACATCAGTAAGGCCTGCTTACACTGCCTGTCAGCAGTGCTACTGGTGCTTTTCAAAAGATACTGTACTTATATTTCTAGGCATGGGTGCATAGAATGGGAAAGTGCATATGGGTGCCCTGAAATAAACAAACCCCCACCCACCCACCCCTCGCTCCCTTCTCCTTGCTCTCTAGGATAATCTACTTCTTTACTAGAAAAATGGGCAAAGATCAGGTTGCAAAAATTGAAGAAGATTTGAGGCTTTTAATAAAAGCCTTTACAGTCAGAAGATTAGTAATGTCTTACTGATAAGGATAGGATGAAGTGTTGTCACAGCTTAAAGGACTCAGTTCTGAAACTTTTTGTCAGTGTGTGAAGATTCCCAAGTTCTATTGTGTGCCTTATTTGGAGTCTGCCTTCCTCAACAGCTGCAAACTGGATTGAAAAGGTGCCCTTGTGCAGGTGTCTTGCTTCCCCCACCCAGTGACAACACTTGTGCAATATCTGGGGGCAAGGAACTTGGACTTCCATGCATCTGTTGGAACCCTGGGCATCTGCCAACTAAACACTGGGCCTGTGTGCTCACCTCTATATTAAAAGTGTGTCATCCCTTCCAAAGGAGATTGACAGGGGGGGGCGGGAGACTTCAAAGTGGCAAAGTGGCAAGAAAAGGGTCAGGTTTCCATTTCATTTTAGTAAGGCTCCAATCCTGAGCTTGCTTCCAAGGGATCAGAACTGCACTTCTGCACCCACTTCCCTGGGAGCAAGCCCAAGCGAACTAAAGCGGAGGGTCACTTCCACATAAACCGGTCTGTAAGTCCCGCTGAACTTTTGAGCCAAACATGTTCAGGGCTGAGCTGCACGTGTTTACATGCAGCAGCAGAAGAGGCAGAGATCGCCCTAGAGGCGCTCTGAGCAAGAGTGTGTGTGTGTATTTATTAGAGAGAGGAGCTCGGCGGGGTGTTTTCAGAAGCTGCGCAAAGCGCTCCAGAGGGGCGCACGCTATTTCCCACCCCCCTTTCGCCGCCTTTTCCGCTTTGATTCCGCCTTTTCTGCACGCGCTTACCTTGCGTTGGTGCAGTCGTTGTAGAGGGTCTCGAAATCCTTCCTGGAGATGAGCTTGCAGCGGTTGACGCCGGGCTGGATGGCGCCCAGGCCCCTGAGGATCCGGACCTGCTCCACGTTGCAGACGACGGGCGTGATCTCCAGGCGCTTGAGCTTGGTGTAGACGGTGTGCAAGCCGCCCACCAGGTGCTTGAGGAAGAGGTCGAAGGCCTGAGGCAGGCAGATCAGCTCGCAGCCCTCCACCGTGAACGAGGCCACCTTGGCGCCCCGGAGGTCCACCATCTTGCACTCGTTGTTCTGAGGCGTGTTCTCCACCGGGGAAGGGGTCGAGTACACCGGCTTGCCCGGCACGCCGACGCCGGCAGAGGTGCCCGCGCTGGGCGCAGGCGGGGGGCCGCCCCCGCCGCCCCCTGCGCTGGAGGCTCCTCCGCTAGAAGCGCTGCCGGTGCCCAAGCTGGCGCTGCCATTGCTCTCCCCGCCTCCGTTGCTGGAGGCGGCTGTGGCGGACGCCGCCGCCGCCGCCGCGACGGGCTCCGTCCGGAACAGGCTGGCCGCCCCCGACGAGGCCGCCGCCGCTGCTACCGCCGAGGCCGCTGCGGCCGGCGGGGAGGCGGCCGACGAGGTGCTGGTGCTGGTGGTGGCGGTGCAGGCGGCCGAGGTGGAGATGGGCGGCTGAGGGGGCACCAGCTGCGCCGGCGGGATCAGGGGAGCCGGGGCGGCCATGGCCGCATGAGGCGGCGAGGCGGGAGCAGCAGAAGCCTCAGCCCGACCCCCACCCCCTTCACGGAAAAGTGGGCAGGGGGGGCGCAAAATAAACGGAGAGGAGAACGAGGCGGCAGTTGTGCTTGTTTGTGCGCGGAGGGGGGAAAGGGAGGAAAGTTGGCTGCCTCGCGCGCACCGTGGAGAGGGTTTAAAAAGCCATGTTTGGGGGCGGGAAAAGTGCGCGTGGGGGGCGCAGAAAGAGAGAGAGGAAAGAGGCGCGGGGGGGGGAGCGTCCCGGCAGCAACTGTGAGGAGAAGGAAGGAGAAGTCCGCTTTGGAAAGTGGTGGCGCAGGAGGAGGAGGAGGAGGCGCGCCAGGGGAGAAGGCGGCTCGGTTTGTGGTGCGTCTCTTCTCTCGCTGCTGCTGCTGCTGCTGCTTCTTCTTCTTCTCCGCCCCCGCTCCCCTCTTCCTCACTAGCACCTAGTTTAAAAGAGGAAGGAGGCGGGCTGCCGGTGCGGGGCCGGAGCTGTGAGCCCGCTCTCGCCGGGACGCGGAGCAAAAGGAGGAGGAAGGCGGAGGTGCGCGCGGGAGGCTGGAGCGAAGCGCCGGCTGCTGCTGCTGCTGCTCCCGCGGCTGCCAGCCTCTTCTCCTCGCTTCTCTGGACGTGGACGAGTTGTTGTTGTCACACGGTACAGGGAAAGGGGCGGAGCTCCGGCAACTTGAAATGCCCCTTTGAAGCGCGCCCCAGCCTCTCCCGCACCCGCGCGGCGGCGGGCATTAACCTAAATTATCCAACCAGGAAGCCAAGAGCCAAAGGGAGAGGGAAAGCGAGATGCACGGGGAGATCTCTCCTCCTCCTCCTCTCCAGAAACCGTTAGATTGCATGTTTCATCCCATCAGAGGTGAGCTCTGTAATTTTCCAATTCCCACTCGCCCCCCCCCGCTTTCTCCCGCCCCTCCCCCAACGGTACGCGGGGGTGGGGGGGGAGAAAGAGAAGCAACACGTTTGTCAACACGAGTTTGATGGAGAACACGCTCTAAAATTGACCCCGGGACAAGCGGTTGGTGCAAGGCACGAAGGGCCCAGAAGATTTTAATTTTCTTTAAGTAAGGGGAAAGTAGCGCGCGAAGCAACAGCGCTCCTGTTTCCCTAAGTGTCACTTAGGACTTACTTGCAAAAACAAAACCCCGTTGCAGAAGCGAGGTGGAAGGATCGGAGTGGGGGGGGAATAACATGCTTTCATTTGTACACTCCAGTCCTTTGAAGATAGTAAACAATTGCAGAGAGCGAGTTGCGGGGGGGGGGGGAGGCTGGAAGTTGCATATTTGTTTATTAACGGAGTGGGAAGGGAAGCGTCATAATTACCGCTCCTGTGAGCGCTTTGTTGTGCGAAGGGCTGGGATGAAACGCGAAGCGCATGGAGAAGAAAGAAGGGGATGGAACTACAGATATATATATAGCATTTCCGGGAAATAATAGGCATTTATGGATCAAAGAGCCCAAGGTACTTACATTTAATGCGGTTGAGAAATAACATATGTTGTGGGAAGGGATTCTCAAAGCACAAAAGCTGGCGGGGTAGACATATAGAAGGGGGCAGATGTTCGCCAATAAACTGAACCAGCGAGTCTCTCCCCCCCCCATATCCCCCCCTCTTCCCTTACACCGAGGCGTTTTCAGAAGTACAGAACCTCCGATTTGAATGTGTGCCTGTCACTTTCTTCGCCTGTATTTTGACGGCTCCTCTGTTTGTCTTGTGTCCCTATTATTGCCGCGGGGGGGGGGAGGACAGAAAGGAATTGCCGATCGCTGCTTTGAACTAGAGGTGAAGTAACTTTGCAAACGTTTCCTAAGCGGAGCGAAGTCTACACAGACGGCGCTGTGCCATCAACAGGTAGCACCGCCGCCTGATCCGGGCTGAGATCTCTTTGGAAGGAGCGGCGCCGTGTGTTACTTGAGAGTCAACCTGCGCGGAATCGGACTAGAAGGAAGCCTGCGTGTTTTATATGACTTGCTCTGCCAGGCGCAAACGGGAGTGAGCGATCTGGCGTGCGATGCGCTCAAAACTAAGGCTCTGGCCGGTGAGCCCTTGCTGGTGCTCAGCGGAAAGGCTGCGCACATGCCTGCATCTCGCTCGCCCCATTTATGCGACGGGGGTGGCAAGGGAGCCTTGCGCTTCGCTTGGATCGCGCGCCCTGTCTCGTGGAGACACCTCTCGCTCTTCCACTCTCAAGCAGATCTGGCAGAGCTCTGCGCTTGGAAGCGCGCTGCTGCTGCTTTTGCGCCCTACCTGCAGCCGATGAATGACCGGGGCCCTTGGCCTGCGCTCTTCTGCTTAGTGGAGTCCGCTGGAGTTTTGCCACGCGGGTGGCGAAGCCAATAAGGGCAGAGAAGTAGTGGGGGTGACACCGCTCGGAGCAGTGCCAACCAAGCGCAAAGCCTTCTCTTCCACAAGTCTGAAAGGAGAATCAATACCTTCTCTTAGGGCCCAATTGTTTATGGCTATTAAAAGCGCCACGAGCAGGCTGCGTAGTAAAGAGCTTGCTCTCTGCTAAACAATTTTGGGACCTACTGAGAGGGAGACTCCGCTGAAAAAAAAAGCATTTTCCTGAAGCTGGATGACACATTTTAATAAGCAAAATGTGTAGCTGAAGATGAATCTGTAAAGTTTTGTTTTTTAAAAACTTCCATTTCTAGGAAACATTAGGAAAATAGCCACCCCTCAGGCTTCCCATTTTCAGCTAAGGTTGAAATCATTGAGAGATGCTTGAAAGGTTGTTTTTTCTTATTGGCATAATACTGTACTACTGTTCAAGCAGTGGTTGCAATGTCTTGGCTGGAGGCTGGTTCACTTCACCTGAAAGCATCTAGATTGCATGCTTTCTCATACTGAGAACTCAGGCTCATACCAGCATTTAACATCCTTTTCCTGGTGGGGAGTATGTCCAATACCACATAATGTCACCATGGGTGATTTCAGACTCATGTATAAATTTCATGTATAGGTGTATGTATACTTGCCCAATTTTTGAAATCCCCCCCCCTTTGGGGAGCAGAACATATATAAAGTGTTGGGTTGTACCATGTGTCATTTGAAAATGCACTGGCTCCAACTTATTCCTAAAGTTTGGGCCTACTTCCCATCATACAAAATATGCTACAACAGGGCTGGCTGAATAACCATGGTGACCCATATGCATTTATTCAGAAGTAAAATCTATTGTATTGAATGCGACTTACTCCGAGGTAAGTGAGTTTAGGATCTCAGCCTAAACCACCCCTATGTGACTCCTGGCTCAATATATTGTGAACTGATGCCATTGAAAAGCACTGCATTTGAGATGATTTGAAAGATCTGCCTGTGTTGCTTGATATGTGAAGATTCATTCACACATGCAAAGCACCACTTGAGGCTGCCTGCAGTTATTTTGTGAGGAATATGGAAATATGAACCAGGCCTGTGTGCCTGGTTCATACCTGCATATTCCTCAGTCTGCCTATGTCCGCTTTGCTGCATGGGTTTTGCACACATTTGAGATTCTGTGGCTAACTACAGCTTCCCCAGATAACAAATTTCTGATAGCACAGATAAAAAGTGTGTTCTTTATACTAAGTTGTATTGAAATCAATGTGTCATGCTGATAAATTGGCTTAGGAGTACAAAAGATCTTAAGCAGCAACTGCAGTCTGATTACAGAACCATTTTCTATGTGTATTATTTTATATGTATGTTCCATAATCTTCACTTAAGGACAAATAATTGATTAAAATATCTTGAAGAGGAGACGAGTGGTCCTTTTAAAGTACGTGAGTACCAATAGCAATAAAGTATTTAAATCCATGGGTGTTTTGTAGGCGTTAAATTATTTTGGCTGCTTTCTTTACACCTTTGCATGACAGCAAGTCCAGTGGAATTGAGAACCTGCAATCAGTTTGTATAAGCCTCACCGATTTCACTATGGGAGGTCTACAGTGTTGAGACAATCATTCTGACCTACCTTACAGGGTTGCTGTAAAAGTTAATGGCGTACAGCTCAGTCATACTGTATATATGTTTACTCTAAGCCCTCCTGTGTTCAGGGGGACTTACTTCTGAGTCACAGCCACAGGATTTGAAATGTTGTGAAGGCTGCCCAAGTTCTACACAAGTACAAGGTATTAACTTGTCCTACACAATACTGAAAATCAGTGGTATTTAAGATTTACATCCTGGTCTATTCAATGAATGGAAACACCAGTGTTTGTAACAAGCTTTAGAAAGGAATATTAAATAACAAATATTTAAACATGTGACAGGTGTCTCAAGACAGACACATGGTGTGAAGTGGGCACCTTCGCTTTCCAGGTTAATTAATAAAAGGCGTGTTCTTAAAACATGGGCTGCTGTTTCTAAGGCACCTCTTTTAAAACTTTCTTTAAACTGAAGAAATGGGTCATAATTTCAAGGCTGGAATCTTGGGTATCAAAAGCACAAGGAAAAGCCAAACAAGCTTGCTTTTGCAGTGACAAGACTGTTGACTATAATAGCCGAGCCTGCCTTCATAAAATTAAGACTCTGTATTTGCCTCTTTCTGATTCCAGTGCAGTCATTGGAAAGAAAAGATGTATTTGCCTCAAGGAGTCCACCTGAAGAAATAAATAAATAAATAAATAAATGCTAAAGTATGACTAAAGACGTGAATTTTTGTTGATTGTGGTTGCACATATGTTGTTGAACACCTATGAGGAAGCAAGGGCACTTTAACACAACTCATTCCGAAATATGCATATGCATATAAATAGGATTGCATCGTTCCTTGCAAATAAGTGCCGCAGAAATAAATGGTTCTTACACAGGTTCGGGCACATCAAAGTATCCTGCAGTTGGTGTGAAAGGCTTCTCTCGCGCGCAACCACTGGTGCTTTTTTAATCTGCGCAAAGTGGACACACGTGAATTGCAAGTCCCGAGCCCAGTCACTCTTTCCCTTCCAGGGGCGACTTCTCTTCTCGCTTCACCTTCCTGTTCTCGGAGTGAGTCGAGTAACTTTGGTCTCCAGAGTCCTGAAGCTGCCAAGGGAACACAACCAAGAAATGGAGGAAGAGCCCCAACAAAGCTCTCTTGAAGTGTCATGCGTGGAGTCTGCACTCCTTAGCAAACTACTGGATCGGGGGTGGGAGGGTCGGCCTTGGACACACGGGACCTAAACGCCATTCCCACGACCTTTTGTCCACGGACTTCCAAAACTGGTCCAGTCTCGACGCAACTGTGCGCGTTTAGGACTAAGAGACTAACGCAGCGCAAAACCCACCAAGGACATTGCGTGGCTACGCGGCGCCCCTTAAAACATGGCGAGGCTCATTTATTATTATATCATTATAATTATTGTTACCCATCGGCCCCTTCAAAATAGGGTTCTCCTTCCCTGCTCTCTCCCTCCTCAGCAGGCGCGTCCGCCTTACTCCCAAGTAGCCCAAGTGAGAAGGGAACTTTCTCCGTGTGTGTCAAGTAGGAGACTTATGGTGTTGAAATCAATAAGACTGTTTAAAATTCAAAGACCTGCAAATCGTTCTGTTTGTCCTTTGATAGGGCCTCTGCTGATTAAAATGCGACCAAGAAAGCTTAATTGCTGCACTAATTAAGAAGTCTTTAATTTCTTTCCTGGAATATTGTTTGAAGCTGGGTTTCTCTTCTATTCCTCGCAGCTTGTTCAGGGCAGAATCTCCCCCCCCTCTCCCCCCCACCCTCCATCACTCCCTCTGACCCTTTCGATGAATAAACAATGCGCACTGGAAACAGTCAGATGAATAGATAGTGATCCTAATTTATTACTTTCCAAAACACCTGCTCCAGAGTGCGCTGCTTTACGAAGCCCAGGGGCCGCGGAGCGACGCGTAAGATGCGCATTAGAGGACGCGCGTTAAGTGCTCTAACCGCACCTGAGTGACAGCAGATAAACGGGGGCGCAATTTCCTCCTGTCTCTCTCTCCCCCCACCCCCCCTCCTCACGCCTCTCCAATTTCTTCCTTTCTTTCCTCCTCTGTCGTTAGCGGGGAAGAAATATTTAAGCTCATCAGACGGACGAAAAAATCCTCAGCTTTAGGAAAGGAAAGAGGGAAGACCGAAGCAAGTGGTGGGGGAGATGGGTGCCCCATTCATTACCATATACTTTCTCCCCCTGTTTATTTCGACTCCCCTCCCCTCCTTTCCTGAGAAATACAATGACCCCATTATGCTTCGCCCCCTTCCTCCTGCCTATTGACCGATCTTTACCCAGCCATTTCTCAAAACTGGGGGGACGGACTCATGAATCTTGCCCTGGGATCAATAGCCCTTAAAAAGAGAGCGGATGTATTTATTCCGCGTTCCCAGCGTGAGTCAGAGAGGAGTGCGAGGTTAGGAAGGAAAGAGGCGATGCAACGCCAACCACCGTTTACTCCAGAGTAGCCTCAGTAAGGTAGACCCCCTGCACCGGGCAAAGTGCAAGACAAAGTTGGCATGCAAGTTTCCGGGTTGTCCCACAAGTGGGCACGATCCAGCCAAAGCAACTTGCCTTTCCCACATGCTGCTTCTGTATATTATCAGGGATTCTGCGGGAGGGGCTGGATCGTGTCCCATCTTGAGAAATGGGAGTGTCTGGGCGAGCGGTTTAAACGACTTAACGAGATACCCTGTGGATTGTGAATTAATTGTAGTATTTTTATTTTTAAAAATTGTAATTTTAAAAGATAGGCGCATGTTGTTGTTTTTTAATTTCTTTGCTTCTGATATGTTGAATTCCTGCCTTGCAGGGGGTTGGACTAGATGACCAGGGGAGTCAATCCTGTGTACAATCCTGTGATTCTGTGCGCCTCCTTTGGAGAGCCCGACTCTGCGGAGGCGGCAGCCGCTGGGCTTCGAACTTCTAACACGGCGGTGGTGAACCAAGCCCCGCCTTCCCCTTCTATAAATACACCGAGGCTTCTCGTCGCTGACAGGACGACTAGATAACACGCTTAATACAAATACAAAAGGGCTGGTTGCCATTCAAGGCACGGCAGCTCTCTAATTATGTTTATTCTAATTGAAAGCAAAAAGGTTTGATTTTGCAGGGCGGGGGGGCTGGCGGAGGAGAGATGCCAGGGGAAGAATCTGAAACGACTTTTAGGCTGCTTTGGGTTTATTTTTAGTAAGGGCACCGGGCCCAGTGTGCTTCGCAAGCGTCTCCATCAATCTCCTGCTGAAGGAGAAAATAAATATATATATTATTTAAAAAGAGAGAGAGCTGTTGGGGAGGAAAACTCACATCTCCAACGGAGGCCGTATATAATGCCCCCAGGGGTAAAGGAGAGAGAGAGAGAGAGAGCCCAGTAACAGTGGAGTTTCCAGACTTCACGCAAATCAATTGAAGCCCACTCCTTATGGCCAGACTGCCAGATTGTTATGACTGCGAATTCAGTCGATCAAACAGTGCATTAGCACCACCGCCACAAACAGGCTGGACACAAACAGCATCCGCTTTGGAACAATCGGCGTTATAGATCATTTGAAGCAAACACACACATAAGCAAGCCCGGAGGCCCCAGTGCAAATGCGGATCCTTGGCTCAAACGAAAAGTGGTGCCAAATAAATGCGCAGCGCAATCCTAAGCACCATGTTTAATCTGAAGGGGGTCTCGGTGGGTTTCAATGTCTGATTAGGATTGCAGCCTTAGGCATGGGTTGCAGGGCGGAAAAGCCTCCAGGAGCTGGAGCAGACACGTCGTATTAAAGTTCCGGCAGGCCGGAAACTCCTTGAAGGGGATGTAAACTGCGAATTGGACGTGGCTGAGGGGAGTTCAGTCTTTTCAGCGCCTTTGGTAGCAGGAAGCTTACCGGCCCTTTCAAAGCTCGCAGCTCTCGCCGAGGAGCAAGTTCCTTTGAACTCGGTTGGGCTTCCTCGCGAGTAAGCTTTCCTTAGGCGCGAAGCGGGTTGCTGCGTGGGCGAATCTGGGGAAGCCCAATTCAGAAACGACCCTTCCTCACGTCGAGGCCCTGGTTCCGAGCTCATACAGACGAGCAAACGATTCCGCGGGGTTCATCCTCGCCCGGGTCATTGGTGTCAACTTACAAAGCCGTCAGAAGTCTTTCAGCCACTCATCAATGGCCTGCACGTGTTGGAAGTGGTCGTCTGAATGAGCTCTCCTTTGGCTCTGGTCCTTGAAACTTTTTGCGCGTCGTGTTTAGGAAATCTCCATGCTGCAAGGGATTTGCT
Source organism: Podarcis melisellensis (assembly GCF_964234715.1). Lineage (NCBI taxonomy): Eukaryota > Metazoa > Chordata > Lepidosauria > Squamata > Lacertidae > Podarcis > Podarcis melisellensis. Next base: position 9,452,349 of record NC_138531.1, read on the forward strand.
CTAAGCTTCCGGCTATTCACCCAGCCTCCCCCCAGCAATCCGCTTCTCTTTGTGGGATTCTGCGGTCCATTCCCCCCCCCCAACTTCTTTCTCCAGCGAACCTTAGACGCTGCGCTTTATGTCAGGGAACTTTATTTTACGCGCGAGAAGCAGCCCGGAGATATTGATCTCCAAGAAAACCTACCCGGTGCGCACCACGCAGCTGCTTCTTGCAGCGTCTGCGCCCTTCCTGCGGTGCAGGACATGCCCGGGACCATCTCTATATGCGACCATCCACGCAGGGAAGCGATGGGGCTGGGCGACGGAGGCGCCGAGCGAGCTTTCCCTCTCCGGAGCGCGCAAGGGCGCGCGGACGGAGGTGCTCGCCGCTGACCAGAGAGGTGCCTTAAGGCGCTCCCTGACGCCGCTCTTTACAGCCGAGAGGGGATTTTTAAACATGCCTCTTTAAAGGGGAAAGTAAAAGGGACATCCCTCGACTCCATAGCGCACACATTCGGCAGATGGCATCAGTTCAGGCTGAGCGGAGAGGGCAGAGATGCGAGGCTTGCATCGCTCTGCGTCTCTTCCGCGATGGCCACGGACTCAAGGATGCCCAACAGGGATGCCACGAGGGGCCGGCGGTCTCCGGCTCCCCCGAGGACAGGAGATGGAGCAGGAAAGATTGCACCGGGGAGCGCGCAAGGGCGGCGTTTCTGGCTCCCTCCCTGCGCTTCGCTCGGCGCGCCAGGGCTGAGAAGTTTGCCGCGGCTCCAGGGCGAGGAAATCCGGACTGGTCCGCGGTTTCTTTCGCCACAGGGGCGGCGCACCCTTGGCCCCGACGCGCCCGCTTCTAATCCACTTATCCTGCTAGTTCATGCCCGACATCCGGATCACACCTCGTTTGGAACGAGGGTCACTTGAAGTCCGTCGGATTTGTGCCCAGTTGCGTTTCAATCTGGGAAGAAACTCGCCTCTCCTTACCCATGGGAATCTTTCAAACGCAAAGCTTTTCCTCCTATTGTTTTTTGCCCCCGTCCCCTTATAAAGGATGTCTCGTTTGCCCCTACTGCAGCGCCAGATTCTTGAGACGCGCACATGCACACCACCGCCTTCTTTTTAAATCCGGAGTAACTCCGGAGTAAAGAGTGTGATTGTAAAGAGTGGAAGCGAGTAATCGCTCCACGCAAAAGACCCTTGGGAGAAACCCTCATTTTCATGCACAGGGGGCAGATCTAGAACGTGTGGTTTAGAGCAACTAATTCATGTTTATTGATCTTAGTAAGATTTAGCTCTTGCAAAGCACCCTAATACGTTTGAAGCTAAAAGGTGAGAAGTTAAGATAAGGAATAGGTATTTTTTTTGGGGGGGGGGGGTGTTAGGGCTCCTTTGCGTTCCGACGGCGCGCAGGTGCATTTGCGCAACTTCAGTTCCATTTGCTTTCCAAGTAAGTGTATTTAGGATCGCAGTCCAGGCCTCTCTTTCTCCTCTCCTGCCTCTTTTGTTTTCCTCCTTCCTTGTCTGACGACGAGGATCACCCTCTCCCCTCCCCCTTGAATGAACCTCAAAGTCTTTTTTAGGAAACAAAACCCCCCACCGCTTTGCAGATCAATCAACTTCCACGGCTCGCCCCCTCCCCCCAAATGACGCAACAGTTTGCGGTGTCTTAATCTGCGGGAAGAAATGTGCTATGGAACTCCAGAGGAAAAAACCAGATTTCTGCCGGGGAAGAATGGCTGGCAGTCAAACGACTGAACTGCTCCGAAGCTAATTGTTTCCCTTCTCAAAACGCGCACTGGGGAGGCTTTTCACCAGGGCTTGCAAAACGCCGCTGCTGCCACATGACAAACGGGAGGAGGGCGGCTTTCAGCTGATGCCCAACATTAACTCAACGTTTTATTTAATAAAAGAGTGCTTCTCCTCGCCGCCACTTCTTCTCCTGCTCCCCACTCCCCTTTAAAAACCTCGTTGGAGAAGTTTCAGACCTGGATAGAGATTTATATTATGAGAGACTTATATAAACCCTTTGCAAAAAAACAAAAAAAGCAAAGCAAAGCGTGGCGGGGGTGGGGTGATGAGAGGTATTGTAATGGAAGTGCTGACACCATCTTAACCATAGCGTTGTAAACGGCTATGCTATAATATCCATTAAGCAGAAAGAAAAATAAGATGGTTGATCAATAATTTATACCCAGAGTACCAACTGCAGACATAATAACTGTAATGTTTGCAAAGCAATCTCTCGCTCTCCAGGCTTTAACAGTAAACTCAAACTAGCCACGCTGTTAATTTCCAATCTCCCCCCTCCCCCTTTTCCCAGCTCCTCTTTTTTTCCAGACGAGAATACAAACAAATTACTTAAAAATTCTATTTTGCTCCTCATTTAGCATGCCTCACATGGGATCCGGGAGCAGGAATTTAATTATGATGTAACTCGGAGTGATTGCAGGGTGAGGCAGAGCTGGGAAGAGGTGGCAGAGCAAGCTAAGGAACTAGGTTGGTGGTGATGGGCACGTTTCTAGTTTTTTAAAAAAGGAGTTTTTTAACAACCACGGCCGGGGGAACCAATGCTCTCCCCGCTCCTGCAACACCCCGCCCGGCGAGGGAGACTCAAATGATGTAAAACCTGCCGGGCTTTGGGTCATCTCGATTCTTTGCAGTTATTCACACATGAAAATGGAGTGACACAGCTCAACTTCAAAGCAAGTCCCTGCGCTGCGCTGGGCTGTATTTTTCTTTTTTTAAAGAGCCACTGTGGAAACACAATACCCCATGGGACGATAAGAATCAGTTTCACAAAACAATACCCATTGCAGTTGAAAGAGAGAGAGAGAGAAGGGGGAGGGGGGAGCTTGGAAAATCAAGCCCTTTTGCTGCTAAGTGGGGGTGGGTGGGGATCTCCCAGCACCCACGCAGAGACGCCATCCGAAGCCCACTTCCTCGCAAGGAAGTCCGGTGGAGTCCAAAGGACACCAGTAGTGTCTTCAGCATTGTACCCTTGTGGTCTGAGCCGCAACCCAAGGAACACTTATAAGGGAGCGAGTTCCATTGAGGTCAGTGTGGTTACTTCCCAGAATAGGAGTGTGACATGTTCAGCTCTACATTGTTTCTTGTCATTTGCACAGAAGCTTAACCAACCATTTCCACTCAGTTATAATGGTGCACCCAAGGCAAAGATATTTGCTTGGAGCAAGCTCCGTTGAAATCACCCAAACTCATGCGCTTAAGGAAAAGCCAGATCTCAAAACACGGGGAATTCTCTTTTACACACAAGAAATTTCCATAGGCTTAATCAGATACGTGGAATTGGCCTGTTGTTGGCTGAATATCCATTTCATGGATAAATTTCATGTGTATTACTCCCCAAGCACACATGCCGGTCATACTTTAAAATAATGGGTGTTTTTACTCAGAGTAGGCCTATTGAAATGAATGGACCCAACTATGACTATCAATGGGGTCTACTGGGGGGGACCTTAATTGGGTTGTATGCAGCACCACTCAAAGCAGACCCATTGAAATTAATGGACCTAAGTTAGTTGTTTTGAATAATTTTTGTGGGTCTGAACTAAGTAAAATAGATACAGCCCATTTACTTGGAAGCAAGAGGGGTTTATACACCCAAGTTAGGGTGCATAGGATTGCAACCTTAGCTGTAAATAAATTAGACTGGAATCCATGGGGCTTAATGTCCCATAAAAACTCTCCTTCATAAGACCGAGGGGTAGGTAGCAAATATTCAGATACCTGGAAGGAAAAGTGTGTTTGAGCTTCTTTCTCAATTTAGGCTACATGTAAATAGGATTTAAAAGCAGAACAGTACGTGGAAGAAGAATTGTGTGTGCATTCTAGCCAATCTAGATTCACCCATCACATTGAAGTCTGATTGGAGCCCAACCTGATTTAAGGCACACACAAGAAAGCTCCCTTTAAAAACTAATGGCTTTGGACTGTGGCTTCAGTTGCAGCTCATTGTTCAAGGGCCGGCCTTTAAACTCATTTGAAATCAATGGGATTTGTGCACACGTAATTGGGCTCTTGATTGAAAGTTTCTTTCTTGCATGTCAAAGAATGGATTTGTCATCTGGGATGGCTGAAAAAAGGAAGCTCTGCCAGAATAAACTCCGCAAAACAAACTTGAAATCATTTGGCGATGATGGGTTCAAAAACTTCAAAAGTTATTGCAGCTTGTCTCTCCATAAAGCCTCTTACTGTTTTGTCTTACTTTTTTTACTCATTTCCTGAGCACTCTTTTTTTTTTTTAAAGCAATGGAATGCAATGACTTTGCTACCCCGAACCTCAAGTTGTAAAATGGTATATTATTCTTTGAACAGTTGCACTTGGAAAGGAACCAGTAATTTATATGAGAAGTGTTTGATTGCTTGCTTATCCAGTGACCCATAACAGCTCAGCTTCTTCCAGAAACGGCAGAAAACAAAAGGCAGTTTAACAGTGGGTATATATACTGAGGCTGCGATCCAAAGGACACGTACTTGGAAGTACTAGGTGCTACTGTAATAAATGGTACTCATTCTCAAGTTAGCATCAAGGGGCCAGACTGAAGCAGTGCAAGCGAACATGATGAAGAGTGCTGCATCTTGTCAGTAATGTAGTTGAGTTGCCTAAAGGAAATAAATGGTAATTGGGGGAGAGTCTAGCAAGCATTTCCAGCACAATTCTATATACATGTTTCCTCCAAAGAAAGCTCAGTGGGCCTTACACTCAATGGGGCATAGGAATGCACTGTGAATCTCTTCACTGAAATGTATTGTATTTGAAAATGCTTCACTTTTGGCTGGTGTGTGCTAAATTTCACCAAAAGGCGTAGTGCTCTTAACAGCCCATTTGTCAGAACTCCCTTGAGTTTAAGTGATGAAGGTTGTGATCCTATACCCATTTACCTGGGAGTAAGACCCATTGACCTCAATAAGCAATGTATAGGATTGCATTAGGTAAAAGGTAAAAGACTCCCGGATGGTTAAGTCCAGTCTAGGGTGACTATGGGGTGTGGCTCTCATCTCGCTTTCAGGTCGAGTGAGCCAGCATTTGTCCACAGACATTATAACATTGCAATCCTATACATATTGACTTGGAAGCAAAGTAGCCAACTGCTAGGGGTCAAGGTCCATTCAGGCCCCCAGCAAAATATCTGAGGGGGCCAGGCTCCACAAAGTTAATGGGCATTGCCATTCAAATGGTGCATGTGCGCCATGTCCTGTGATTAGTTATGTGGGGTAGGGTTTACCTGCCCCACCCCCATTTTTTTTCTCAAGTTGTCACCCCTGCTTGGAAGTAAATCCCACTGTGCTCCAGGGGGCTTAATCCCAGATAACTTTGCACAGGATTGTAGTCTGAGATTTTGACCTTGATGTTATTACCACCATTATTACTCTTAATTTATTTTTATATCCCACTGTTCCCTCAGTAGAAGCTGAAGGCAGTAACAAATAAAATCATAAACTGGTAATCAACATAAAACAATAAGCTATCAACTGAATGACAGCAGGGTGGGAGACAGCAAATTCTCCACAGAGAAGGAATTCCCTAACTGGGGTGCCACCACTGAGAAGGCCCTGCTTCAAGTACCAGTACATAGGCCATGTAGTACATGGGCCATGTCTTGGGTGGGGATACCATAATCAGGGCCTCATCCTTATATCAAAGCATGAGCCTGTAGGTCCTGGGAAGGTGCTCTTTTAAGTACTTGTGCTTCAAGTCATTCAACTCCTTGATTTGCCATGCAAATTAAGACTTCAAGCAACTTACTTCTGAGTAAACACACATTAAGCTGCATGATTATTACTTGGAAACAGAGCAAGTCCGTTGGAAACAATGTGCTATATTTCTGAGCAAAGAGCCTAATCCTAGTTCAATGCAGTTTATTGCCATTTCTTTTTATTGCCTGTTTCCTGTTCAATATGTGTAGCTAGGAGTGCAACTTTCAGAAATAAGTTAAGCACTCTGAATTGCACTGATTTCAATAGGAGAGATTTAAAGCAAGTGCTGATCTTTCCCACTGTGACATGTAATCTGATTCTATGCATGCTTATTCAGAAGAAAGTATCGCTGAGTTTATTGGAGCTTGGACGGCAGACTTTAAATGAACAGAATGTGACTGAGTAATTTGCTGTATTCCAGCTGTAAAATTCAGAAACCAATGAGACTTAAGGAAGTCATGACTAAATTGTTTTATTATCTTATTTGTTAGTTTAAATATTTCTAAACCACTTTCATTCATTGGATTCCATAATGATAAAAACAATAGGCATGGGCATTTGTTCACATGAAGTATAGATATAGCAATCACAACTGTGAGGCGGCAAAAGCTATAAAAACTAAATGTACATTTTAGAATGCCAGAGTTCATAAAAATGTCTGAACCTGCTGCCAATAAGATTGTAACATCAGTGCCAGGCATACGTCTTTGTGAAGGGCATTCCATAATTGGGACACTGCTGTAGAAAAGGACTTCTCCTTTGGACTTGACTGGGACCCAAGTACTTAAAAGAGCATCTTCTCAGGACCTTCTATCCTGTGCTTTGGGATCAGCTTATGATACCCCCTTGCTCCAGGCATGGCCCATGGGGTGCTGACATGAAGCACAGCCGCCTTAGTGGTGGCACCTCAAACAAGAAATTCTCTCCTGGTGGAGGAGACTCAGCTATTCCCCATACTGCTATCGTTCAGGTGTCAATTTCTCTTTTGTACGTACACGGCGTGCCTCCACTAAGCACTGCACCTGGAGAATTACAATGAAAGTTAGTTTCAGTGACACATGCAATGCAACCCTAAGGATATTTGCTCCTAAATGTGTTTCACTTCCTTTAAATGGATTTTGCCTGTAAAAGGAGCATATAAGTTCATTAAGATAAAATATTTTATCTTAATGAATTTATATTCTCCTTTTACAGGCAAAATCCATTTCAAAGCAACCTACAAACATTAAAAGCTACAAGTTTTTTTGGGGGGGAATAAATACTACTAAAACCAAGAAAATTAACAACCACAAATTTAAGAACAAACTAAGTATTTCAATAACACAACAAAATTCACAGCGTGTTTTTTTTTAGATGTGTGTAGATTCCACCTAGGCCTGCCCTCTTCAGAAAGGACCACGGCTGTCATACCAGCCAAAGCAGATGGAAAACATCATTGCCACCTGGGTTTTTTTCTAGTCAGTGCTGAATCCAGGAGCACTCCCAGACTATGGTCTTAGTCTTTTAGGGAGTGATACATCATCCAATGCCAGTTGTAATCTTCCTTCTAGAACCTCCCAACCCTTAGCACCTCCACCTTAAAGGTAAAGGTAAAGGTACCCCTGCCCGTACGGGCCAGTCTTGACAGACTCTGGGGTTGTGCGCCCATCTCACTTAAGAGGCGAGGGGCCAGCGCTGTCCGCAGACACTTCCAGGTCACGTGGCCAGCGTAACAAAGCTGCATCTGGTGAGCCAGCGCAGCACATGGAAACGCCGTTTACCTTCCCGCTAGTAAGCGGTCCCTATTTATCTACTTGCACCTGGGGGTGCTTTCGAACTGCTAGGTTGACAGGCACTGGGACCGAGCAACGGGAGCGCACCCCGCCGCGGGGATTCAAACCACCGACCTTTCGATCGGCAAGCCCTAGGCGCTGAGGCTTTAACCCACAGCGCCACCCGCGTCCCATACCTCCACCTTGTCTAGGCTTAATTGCCTCCATCCATTCCAGAGCTGTGGGACGCAGGTGGCGCTGTGGGTTAAAGCCTCAGCGCCTAGGACTTGCCGATCGAAAGGTTGGCGGTTCGAATCCCTGCGGCGGGGCGCGCTCCCGCTGCTCGGTCCCAGCACCTGCCAACCTAGCAGTTCGAAAGCACCCCCGGGTGCAAGTAGATAAATAGGGACCGCTTACCAGCGGGAAGGTAAACGGCGTTTCCGTGTGCGGCTCTGGCTCGCCAGAGCAGCGATGTCACGCTGGCCACGTGACCCGGAAGTGTCTCCGGACAGCGCTGGCCCCTGGCCTCTTAAGTGAGATGGGCGCACAACCCCAGAGTCTGTCAAGACTGGCCCGTATGGGCAGGGGTACCTTTACCTTTACCTTTATTCCAGAGCTACTTCAAGGTACCAGTTTTGTGTTTCAACAGCCTACCTGATACCAGAAATATAGAGCCAGTGGTTTCCTGTGGATTTATTTACATATATGTTAGAAAGCACAAGGGACAATATAGAGACCCATGGCACCCTGCTAGCCAAAGGGCATGGGGAAAAGCAAGAGTCTCCCAGCATCATCGAAGAATGCTGAGCAAGGAATGGTCAGAACTACTCTGAAACAGTGGTGCCAAACCCAACCTCCATAGATGAGCCAGAAGGATACCATGGCTGATGGTACAAAATACCACCAAGAGATCCAGAAAAACAAAGAGGGTGGCACTCTCCTGTGCCCCATCCATGCTCTGGCATAAGTCACCCATCATTAGTTAGTATGTGGGTTTAGGATTGAATTGCAACAATACACATAGCTAACATAAGCTAGATCAGATCTTCATTGCTAAAAACTGGGTGGCAATGGGTTTGTCCATCCACTTACATAAGGGCTCCTTCCATTTGTGAAATGGAATGTGAAGGATTTTCCCAGAGGAAGAGGCAATGTTTGCTGGCACCCACTTTCCCCTCCATCCCATCTGCCACCCATCACACAAAGTTTTGGGAGGTACAGAGGACTGCAGGGCAGAAGATGAATTAACAAACCTCACATCCCGCTCTTCCTCCTGTGGAGTCAAGACATTAAATCAAGCACCACCAAGAGGCAGACTGGCAGTGGTCCTTTACCTTTCTGGAAAGAAAGTAACTTTTATCAGCTTATTTTTAACACTTATATACCATCTTCATTTGTTTATTTCTTTAGAAAGACAGTTCGCATCAGCATAATTCAATAATACAAATATGAGAGTAATATAACCCCCAATTTCTTACTCTTGCCCCTAAATTTCTCTGTTTGGCTTCCTCCTCCCTCCCTCATAGTCAAGCATCTTACACAATTCTGACATATCTTCAAGGCCATCACCTGCCTAGAAGATTCTGAGGCCATCAGCTGTTAGCTTTTTGCTTCTATAACACAATTTCTGCTTTCTAGTCATTCTCACTAAGCCCCCAAAGGCTATGCCAAGTTTCTTGCAGATTTATGCTTAATGATTGGTTATTTCAGACAAGGCATTAAATAATGTGAAAGCACAGTTTATTAGAAAAAGAGACTGAATGCTAAGTTTCAGGCCAAAGGAAAGTAATAGACTCTGAAAACAATTGATTGGGAACTGTGGAAGGAAGTGGCATAATCTCAGACATGGTGACTGACAATAAAACAGCTTAATTGGTCTGTAGTATCTTGGGCATTTGAATACATTAACATAAGCAGTATTCTTATTCTGTTACTGAGGCACATTTTAACACTGGAAATCCACAAAAAGGTATATCATAAATCCTATATTGCTCTGTTATAAACAGTTCTGAATGGCTTCAGGAAAATTTGTCACATCTGTTAAGATCATATGCATTTGACCGAGGACTGATGTTTAGATTCTTCATTAGTAAATAGCAAATTTCTTCTTTTTAAGTATTTTTCTTCTGGTCAACTTCAGATATCCAACAGAAAAGATGGCAAAAATCTGAAGTGAAGGTCAAACTCCTAACTTAATTCTGATATGTCCTTGCAAATGTGTTACAGGCAGTAATGAAGACTCACAGAAATGCTAGCAGCATCATAACCATGTTTAACAAGATGTAATCCCCCATTGCTTTAATTTAAACTTGCTTCCAAGTGAATATGCTTGGGTATGAGAGCATTACTTATATGTTTTGTGGTCCATTTTGGCACGATCTAGGGCTCTGATTCCCATTTTCTTTGGAAAAGGCCATGTATTCAGTGACAACTCAGGCAGGCGGGGGAAATCTCCCTCAAAGCCAGCCTTCGAGGTCCTTGCCTTCTCAGTAGTCTTAGCCTGAAGAGGTGCTTTTGATTTCTTAGGCTCCAACTTGGAGGTCATACTAGAACTCTAAATTCTCCCCAAAAGGCTGGGCTCCTTTAAGGGTAGAGGCTCTATTAATGAGGGGTGGAGCTAATTGCTCAGTAGAAGCTTCAGCCCTATTTGAGGACCAGACTCGACTTGGTGTAAGAAACAAGTCTACCTTGTTTGAATTCCAACACAGGCTCTGCTTGGAGCTATCCAGAGTTCTACACACCTCACTTGTCTGTTTGTCCAACCCTGCCTTTTCTTTTCTCAGCCTACCCTCCACTTTGTTTGACCTTGCCTTGCTGGAGCCCAATCCCTGCTTGACCTCTCTTTGCTTCCAGGATTCTGAAGTAGTACTAGTGCACTTGTTTAACCTGGTGTTCCTGGGCTCCGTCCTTAGACTAGAACCATGTCATCTGGCTGGGATCATTTCCAGAGACACAAGAAACACGGTTCACAAGTTACATCTGTACTGGGTAATAAACCTAACGTTGCATCTGTCAGGAGCTCAGCCGACACTCGAGTAGGACCCTGGCAGAGACCCATGCCTGACTGGCATGTTCCCTCCCTCCTGGATGTTCGTTCGGGAGCTTCAAAAGCTTTCTTCTGTCCGAACATCACAGCGACCGATGCCAACGGACACGGCACACTTAGGGATCCACAGAGTCTGCGCAGTTCGCGTAACAGACCTCAGCAAATCTGCATTTTGGCTAATCTACTTTAGTTACATATAAACACACCCAGAGTACTGCAACATGGCTCCCTCTCTCTCTAGCATCAGACAGCAAAGAGAAAAAACAAAGGACAATAGTCCCACTTCACGGAACACAGTAACACAAACATTCTGTCTCCGTCACTTCACACTCTGTGGAGTCAAAACATATACCGTCATGTGATAGAGAACAATCCTATGACGGCAATAATGGAGTAGGAATTCTAACAGCATCATTCAAATGCCTTTTTGAGTAGTATTCATTCTGAACAGTACGTGACGTAAAATTAGTATAGTGAAGACATCAATTAGGACATAAACATATAAGTGGCATTTTAATTGAAAACTCAGAATGAAATGTTCACAGTTCCAGTAACATGTCTTGGAAGTGGGGCGCTCACAATTAAAATATGATAGAATTGGAAAACAATGTGTATCAGTGGGCTAGTTGTGATTTTTTTGTGTGTGTAGGGGAACGTTAGGGCCAGAGGCACCAGTTTCTGATGGTGATTAGGGTGGGGACAACGTCACACATGTGATGTCATGATGCCCTGACGTCACACACATGAGCCTTCAGGGCAGAGGCCTTCAGGGCTTTGGGAAGAAGGTGCCAAGCTTTAATTCTTTAATACTCTAATTTACCAGGAACATTTAGGAGACTAGCCTTGCCCCCCTAGTCCACTGACCATACACCACTGATGTGTATGTTCTAGCCAAAATTATATACTCCGAATTCTCACTGTTTTCAGTCGGAGTGTGTATTTACCTCCTCCACTAAAACAAATGTATCTTTAAAGTGGAAAGTGGAAAGATTGTGCCCAAAATTACATTTGTTAATTAATTTTGATGATTTAATTTCCATACCACTTAATATATTAGACCTATCTCTAAGTGGTGTATGAAAAGTGAAGCAACTTAAGGAAAGTATTACAAAAATACACAGTTACATATAAAAAAGTCACATTAATACAAAGTTACTAATAAAGATAAACCAATATATAAATTCATTTTCACACCCTTCCTCTCAGCCTCCGGGTTCTCTCCCAGAGGCCGAACAAATTCTCAGCTCACCCACAAAAGTCTCACAATGGGAAAAGTTCCTAGAACCCTAGTCTCTCACTCTTTGTTGTTTAGTCGTTGAGTCGTGTCCAACTCTTCGTAACCCCCTGGGCCAGAGCACACCAGGCCCTCCTGTCTTCCACTGCCTCCATGTTAGTAGCTTCTATAACACTGTCCCACCATCTCGTCCTCTGTCGTCCCCTTCTCCTTGTGCCCTCCATCTTTCCCAACATCAGGGTCTTTTCCAGGGAGTCTTCTGATGAGGTGGCCAAAGTATTGGAGCCTCAGCTTCACGATCTGTCCTTCCAGTGAGCACTCAGGGCTGATTTCCTTCAGAATGGAGAGGTTTGATCTTCTTGAGGTCCATGGGACTCTCAAGAGTCTCCTCCAGCACCATAATTCGAAAGCATCAATTCTTTGGCGATCAGCCTTCTTTATGGTCCAGCTCTCACTTCCATACATCACTACTGGGAAAACCAGAGCTTTAACTATGTCTCTGCTTTAGACTTGGTTTTTATGCGGGTGAATGCACTCTGCATAATGTGTAGGGCAATGTTGGAGGTATACTATATATTGATCTGGATTTCTCTGTCTTTTCAGCATGCAGTTCAGAAACAAGTTCAGTTCAATTGAATTCATCTCATTGAAATTATTCATAGATTTCCTACTCTGCTACAGGTTTTTCAAGCATCCACCATTTCCACCATTTGTATTTTTTTACTGAAAACTTTCAGACATCTTTATTTGTTTATTTGTTGCCCCAAACATAGTTTATATAAATAAATACTTCAATTTTTTAAAAATTAATTAACTCTCTGTCTTTGAACCACATTTGCAATTGTCTATGCCATTATGGCATTGCCACATTTCTGGACAGTTAAATAAGTATTAATAATAATCTGACATAACATGGAGCCTTAAATTGCCATTGGTTCCTATTATAAAGACAATAATTCTTCTATATATTTAAAATAAGTAAAGTTATGTAGTCGCAATATTTCTAGGAAACTACTGCAGAGAAGATTCAGATATTTGTCTGATTAGAAACATCAATTCACTGCCCATCAGTTCTGATGAGCTAAAGGCGCCCTCTGTAGGGCTGCAGATGTAAATGTTCCCAGGTAGCAGCTATTCCTACCTTGGTTTTAAGTATTTGGTTTATACAAAACCAAACAGACAGGAAAAGTTTTATATTTGAATATTTCTTAGTTAGACATTTAAGGATGGCTCAAAGACCAATGATTTTTCTACCTGTGAGAAAGCAACCTTGAGCACAAAGAAGTGCTTAATGAAATTAGATTTGACATGTTGCCAAGCCAAAAAAACAAAGCCCCAAAGTTCTGTACTTTTCCTAGAGAGCCACTCATTGCTGATTTCAGAAGCAGCAAATGGATTAGAAGCCCTGAGAGAATTATGAACATTAACAAAATAATTTCTGCGGGGAGAATTCAAAAAGCTACGTGTTTCAAGAAGTCAGTTCTCAGCCTGTGCACTTGAAAAGTTTACCACAATGCGGATTTATTATCAGTCCCACTGGGCAGACATATTGCTCACTAAGAAATTGCTTTTGTTTGCGCGCCCACAGAAGAAGACTAGCTAATTCACAAGGTCTCTAGGGATGTTGCTAATTATTTTGGGAATTCTCCACCTTTAATTTATAATGCTAGCTATTAACGAGCCTAGCGGAAAAAGTGGGTAGCCTTTCAAAGTACAGCTCTGTGTGATCTTCAGCAATGATTTAATTCAGGGCTGCAACCTATAACCTGTTTAACTGGTAGGTTAATCAACTAATGCTTTTGTTGATTGATTGGTACAGGTCATTTTTAATTGGTGGAACTGAAAGTTGAGGGTACTGTTCTAATTCTGCTCAGTTACTGTAATGGGATAAAAAAAATATTAGAAGCAAAGATGGCCTTTGCTTTTAATAAAATTTTAGTAAATTGTATTTTACCTTACATATCAAAAAAAGAATATATTCATGTTTTGGAAATATGTAAATATATTTAAAGCTGACTATTTAATAGATTAATATATTAAAAGGCAGGTTATTCATCAGCAATGTTTTAAAAATCAGTTGGCACAATTTCATTACATCAGCATAAACACACAGCTGATATATTTTGCTAGATAGGGCTCTCTGCATATGATGGAGTTAAGTAACTTCAAAAGTATTAATGTACATGGTCCACTGAGAAATAGAAAATGCTATTTCACCCATTTGTGAGCTGTAAATTTATTAAACCTCTTGCCTAGCCACATAGTCTCACTCTTCCAAATGAAATGCCAGTGGACCGTCGATCCATCCTTACTGTTACCCCATTATCAACAACCTGGCTGAGAATGCCTATCAAGGGCCAAATAATGAGAAATAGTAACTAGAATGTTGGATTGTTCACAGAGATGAACCATCCTGGCCCAGGTTCATTCAGTCCCCACACCCATTTCCAGATTCAGCAGGTTTGTTGACTTTCCCAAGTGGTCCAAAGGATGGCTAAAGGGCACTATGTGAAAGGGTGGAGATATATAAGGCTCAGATTTTCAAGACTTGGGTTTGCACACCTAAAGATCCCCATGTTAAAATTTGTGACATTTAACAAGTAGCTTTTTACCAAAACAACAGGCACGTCTGCATCTATCTCCTGCATCCTGTTTACAACCATCTAACATAAGACACAAGACCTACCCACTCTGGATGAATGGCAGATGCAAGTAATGGACTACATGGAAATGGCGGAAATGACTGGCAGAATCCGAGACCAGGGAGAAGAGTTGGTGGAAGAAGATTGGAGGAAATTTAAAATTTATCTACAGAAACATTGTAAAATTTTTGAATGTTGATGACATTGAAATGAGCTGAAGGAGTTCTAGCAACAAGGTTAAAAATAAGATTGGATTTATAATAGATAAATTAATTGGATATGAATTTGCTGAAATAATTTTTAAAAGGGATACAAAAAAGGGAGATGTGAGGAAGTCAGGAAAATAAGTGAATCAAAGAGGAGAAATTAAAAAAAGGGATTTTTGTGTTTTCTTTTTAGTGTTTTTTTTCTTTTTTCTGCTTTTTCTATTTTTTTTATAAGTTAAATGTTTGTATTTTGTAATTTCATATTTTTCTGTATGTGTTTTTTCTTTTTTCTGTTTGTTGTTATTTCTAAAACTTAATAAAATATTATTAAAAAAATATATATAACTGGCTTCACGTTGTGACATGATGACCTTCTATGTTTCCCCACAACTACTGCTGGCAGTAAAAGATACGGGAACCAACACAGGGTACCATTGCCCCATGACATAGATCTGTTCTCCTAGATCTTGTGGATGGTGAGAACAATGAAGGCACAGCTTTAACAGCAGCTGTGTGATTCAAGTCAATGTTTGGCTCCTGATTTCTTTTGAAGAAGAAAAGAAACTCTTTCAATCTTTATCATTATTTTCCCCCCATGCACACACTTTTATGACAACTGAAAGAATGTGCTAGTACCTCATGCAGCACCTTGGAGGGCGTAATTGATTCTAAAGAGCCAACCTGTAAATGTGTCTAAAGCTGACTTTCACATTCTTGATTACATTAAAAAAATCTATTTCAGATTATATGACCTCTGTTTGCAATCCAATAGCTAAGAAAAGTATGTTATGAATTTCCAATACAAGATAAATTGTAGTTTATCAGCCATAGAGCACGAGAGCTGGAACTGAATTTTAAATATACGGGTGTGAGTTTGTATAATGATGAAAAGTGCCTTGACTTGCTCAGATTTAGTTTTTGATTAACTGTTAGTGTGACATACATTTATACTATACATGCAGGCCGGGCGAAGGAAGATCATATTTATTCTTAATTCATTTCCTGTTAGGATGGAGACACTTCCAAGTTTTCCTGAATACAGGGCCACCTTTCCTTGAGTTGCCACAGTGTTTGTTTGGTTTTCTTTCTTTTTCTTAAAGATTTTATTGGTCTACAAAAATAAAGGTAAAGGTAAAGGGACCCCTGACCATTAGGTCCACTCATGGCCGACTCTGGGGTTGCAGCGCTTATCTCGCTTTATTGGCCGAGGGAGCCGGCGTACAGCTTCCGGGTCATGTGGCCAGCATGACTAAACCGCTTCTGGCGAACCAGAGCAGCGCACAGAAACACTGTTTACCTTCCCGCCGGGGTGATACCTATTTATCTACTTGCACTTTGACATGCTTTTGAACTGCTGGGTTGGCAGGAGCAGGGACCGAGCAACGGGAGCACACCCCGTCACGGGGATTTGAACCATTGACCTTCTGATCGGCAAGTCCTAGGCTCTGTGGTTTAACCCACAGTGCCACCCGTGTCCCTTCTTATGACATATGTGCCGCTAAACTTAAAGAGGGTTGCTTCTGAGTAAACATGCTTCAGATCCTGTTGCGCTTCTGAAGTTCAGTCCTGTGGCCAGATGTTTGGATGTGTTAAACAGAGAAGC
Source organism: Podarcis melisellensis (assembly GCF_964234715.1). NCBI lineage: Eukaryota > Metazoa > Chordata > Lepidosauria > Squamata > Lacertidae > Podarcis > Podarcis melisellensis. The sequence goes on from NC_138531.1 coordinate 9,468,525, forward strand.
AAACAAAACACCTTGTGGTTGTTGATGAACTGTGAATATTACTCTCAACAGTGTGCAGAATAACTGAAGGTGAGGAACAGCGAGATTTGGGAGGAGGGGTGGAAAGAGAAGGCATTTCCCAGCCACTGACATTAAAAAGGTGGGCGTATATTTTCTCCATGAGAAAGTACTCTTTCGGCTGCCTTTCCCAGCCAAAAAAGAGCCTTGTGTGTTTCATCTCTAAAGTGCACTTCATCCAGGTAGGTCTCAACAAAGCCCCGGTCTTGATGAAGCTGCGGGGAAGCTGCCAGACAAACACTTCATCATCATCATATTCACACATGGCTTGAAGGGGTTATAAATTTAAACTGCTTTGCATTCTTAACTACATCTGATGCCGCAAAACGGCAGCTATTATTTATTACAAGCCTTGGTGGTAACATGCACTAAGGTTGACTCATGATCACATGGCCTAAAACCTTCTGCACAATGGCCTTGCTAAATGAATGGCTGAGGTTAATACCCTTTTCCTGCTTTTTAAATGAGTCATCTAAGTGTGTGTGTGGGGGGAGAGAAATTATTCCTTTGCGTAAAGGAAAGATGACTATGCAAAGGTATGGGCACAAAGCTGACTCTCATTCCGGAGGAGAGTAAGGCAAATGGTTCAATCACCCTCCCCATCTCAAATTAATCAGTGGGGCTGAAAGGTGCTCGGGGGAGCCCTGAATTTGCATATCATATTCAAATTGGCCCTCCTTGGGTCTTGTGCACAAATTGTACCCCAGATTCCTAAACATCAGTTGAAGCAGAAAACCCTAATGTGGATACAGCTGTTATAAAAAAAAACCCTTTCTTGGACATTTCACTGAGATAGCCACAGTAATAGCACATAGCTGATGAATACTGATGGGAACATGGAAAAGAGGAAGAGTCTTCAGGTAAGAATTCAGATGAGGATGAGGACAGAGGCAAGTACAGTGGTACCTTGGTTTATGAACTTAACCCGTTCCAGAAGTCTGTTCTTAAATGAAAGTGTTCTTAAACCAAGGCGTCCTTTCCCATAGCAGTGGGGGACTCGGTTTACAAATGGAACACACTCAACAGGAAGTGAAACATGTTCTTATTCCAAGGCAAAGTTCACAAACCAAAACACCTACTTCCGGGTTTGCAGCGTTCTTAATCCAAGTTGTTCATAAACTAAGCTGTTCTTAAACCAAGGTACCACTGTATACTATGCAAGTATACACATGGAGTGAGAACGCTAGGGAGAAAAAGAAATGAAGGGAGAAAGAAGGAAGGGAGGTGGGGCAAAGCCAGCTGGCCCAGGAAAATGTCACTGGGCAATACATCCTAACCTTAAGCAGCTGTGTGACATACCTGCAGAATGACAGCCTGCTGATACCACAAGACCATTTATTTTCCTTACTGTTTTTCCTATGGGTAACAGGGCCTCTCTCTCTCTCTCCCTCCCCCTCCCCTCAGGTAAAAGGTCACGTGGTCCCCCAAACACAGTAGATTGCTTCCCATCCCTTCGTAGCATCCTGATCATTCGCTTTCTGTGCGAGTAAAACAGTTCAGGAAGAGCAAAACAAATGCATCTTCAACATTATTTTAGAAGGGCCTGCAGGAATAGACAGTTCCTTGGCTGCCGCTGCAAATCCTGCCCCACAAATGGGTTTTGTTGGAGGATGATGGTAAGAAGAAGCTGCATGTCTGTGTGGCTTGTTCATTTTGTTTTTGGTTTTTTTAGTCACGTTCCATGCTGCCATTGAAAGCCCCACTTCCTATTATTGGTTATGCTCACAAAAGCTCCCATTCTGCTCCCCATTATCGTCCTCCTGCAGTCTGATCAGTCTGCTTAATGATGGAACTTTCTACATCTAACTGAGAATGATAAATACACGTCTTGCCTTCTACAACATTTCCCAGAGGTCAGGGGTGGAATTTGGTCTTTCAAATTTCAGATGGCTGAGGTGTGGCCTGTCAAAAAGGTACTATCTATCCGTTCTTTCTCCCCACCAATTTCTGATTATTGCATTTGTGTTTCATGCAAACAAATACAACACACACACACACACTTTTAAGAATCATTGAGGTTTGTAAGACATCCCAAGGTTGAATGCACATTTTATTTAATATGAAATATTGTATTTGGAGCTGTTTGATTTTCAGAAATAATGAGCAAAAATGCTTAAATTTATAATGGTAATTAGTTTTCAACCCAGAAAGTCTGAATATCTCTGTATTTACTACTTTGTAAAGGTCTATCACAACAAGCCCCGAAGCATTATTTGAAAATTAATAAGCTAAAGAAGGAGTACATTCTTCTACTTTTGCATAGCAACACTGCCTGCATTAAGCTTTTTGATTGCAAAATCCAGCTTTTCAATTATAGGTTTGCCAAACTGTGAAGCTTGAAAAACTATAAAAGGCAATTATCAGTGTTTCTTAATACCACAAATGAGTAATGCAATGTAGGCTTTATTACAGCTAGAAAACAAAGAATTGTTTTGTCAGGAGGGCCGTGCTCACTGAGTCAGGCTGGAATAAAGATTGACTCACAGTATTTTCAGGTTGGCTCCAAGAAAAACATAAGCCTCTCTGATAGCTTTTTTAGAAAAGCAAATTAGCTAACAATTCCACTGCGTTTTAGAAATCACAGAGTAATATCACAGTGGTTTTCTTCAGTTTTTCTCACACAGTTTGAAAACTGCCTGGATTATGAAACACATGAGTATTGAAATTATGTGGGTATGAAGGAGGTTTCCTCCCCCCACATCTTAGCCAAATCACCCCCTTCTGTTAGCTTAGGTGGCAATAACAAAAAGCAATGCAAGCACTGAAATGATTGAAGGACAGAGACAAGGATCAAATGAAATCTATGGCTAACCAGGGGGGTCTGGTGACCTATCATACCCCAGGAGGTGGACCTCATATCGAAGGGGCATGTTGGGTGGGCTGGGCCAGTTGGTTCTGAAGAGGGTTCTCCCAGACAAAGACCAGTGGCAGGACTTTGATCGGCAGTTCGGAGCAGGAGATGAAGTAGACTGGGCCAAGAGGAAGACACATGAAGAGGACCCCCAGTGTGTCAGTGAGGAGACAAGTTTGATCCTGAAAAACAGCTGCAGGAACTGTTTTGGGACTGAGGTGTGAGTTTGGAGCCTTGAAGCAGTTGCTGATTTACTTGAAGCGAGAACTTTGTGAAAATCCCAAGATAAGGACTATGTAGGCAGTTGCCTGGTGTGGTGTTTATGCCTTCTGGGACTGTGTTACTGATCTACCGTAAGGATCCTTCTGGGAAGTTTTGTCATTTTTATACCATTGTTCTGTTGTTGTTTTTGCATGCTTTTAGTCAGTGGCATAGCGTGGGGGGTGCAGGGGGGGCCGGCAGCACCGGGCGCAACATCTGGGGGTAGGGTTAGGGGGCGCAAATCCACGGGTTAGGGGGCGCAAATCCACAGGTTAGGGGGTGCAAATTACTTGCCTTGCCCCGGGTGCTTACAACCCACGCTACGCCACTGCTTTTAGTGATGGGAACTCTTTTAATGATGCTTGGGAATCACTCTGAAAGTTTTGTGTGTGCTTCTAAAAACTGCTTTGTGCTACAGGAACAAAAGGGGGAGGGGGAGTGAGGCCTTTGGATAATGCACCTCTGGTACCAGGGCTGGCATCCTGGCTTAAACATGTCAGAAACTCGTAACTGCGTAAGCTGTTTTGGGGTGCAGAATGCAAGCGGAAGAGGGAGGCCTCAGCGCCTGGAAATTATTAAAAAGGAAGAAACTGATATTATGTTGAGTTGGGTTAATCTTATTATGCTGTGAGTTCTTTACTAACTTTGCTGTTATGTCTTTTTACAGGAGGGCTGTATTTGTTTTGCTTTTCTTCTTTCTGTTATTGGCCATTTGTGGTCAGATGTCTATAAGAGCGGGGTGATGTTATGAATTGGGGGGCGGGCAGACCCGCCTAAATTCTTGGGTCTAATAAAAGTTAGAATTAATAAATGCTTGGAGAGTTGACCTGAAAGTTAGACTTTAAATAGCTGGACTCAGCTTTCCCTGTCCCGGAAACCACCTGGGAAAGGAACCACCGGGATGGCTGAGTCATTGACCGAACAAAAGACAGAGAAAGTCACTATCAGCAAGACTAAGATTTTGTGCCTTGCTCTGGGTGGATAGGGGAAGTTCCAGGTTCACAGCTTGGATGGGGAAAGCAAACAGGGGGAAAAGTGTCAGTTTTGTAAGCTGGAGAGAGGAATGGATATCCCACTCTTTGCAGGCCTAGGAGCCTTAGAAAAGTTCCATTTGACACTGATTGAGAGTTGGGCTCCTCATACTTGTAATTACAGTAGTACCTCAGTTTACAAACTTAATCTGTTCCAGAAGTCCATTCTTAAACCAAAACTGTTCTTAAACTGAGGTACGCTTTCCCTAATGAGGCCTCCCGCCACCAGTGCCCTTCCATCGTTCAGATTCTGTTCTTAGACTGAGGTAAAGTTCTCAAACCGGGACACTACTTCTGGTTTAGTGTTGTTTGTAAACTGAATCATTCATAAACAGGACTGTTCTTAAACTGAGGCACCACTGTAGTTAAGAAAAGTCAATATATGTAGCGGCCTGCTATGTCTTAGGTACCCATGTAATTTGGCCTTCCATTTCTGTTCCTACTCTCTTCCATTTCAGGCCCAAAGTAGTAATGCACAAGCATTTTTGAGGCACTCTGGGTATGAAACTATCTCAGTAAGTGACCTTGGAGCATGTGGTCACACCGCAGAGCTTGCATCAGAGATGAGAGGCAACTTGGGTGTAAAGCAGCCAACAAAAGGCCTGCCTTTTAATTGGCAAACAGTATAAAACATCTGGATTGCTACGAATGACAACTATGAGCTTGGCCCTCAGCCTTTGTCTAGTTAATGGAGCAGCGTCTTTTGCCAGCTATGAGCTGAAAAATGTACCTAAGGTCAAGATTCACCTAGCCAATGGTGCTCCTCCTGTCTTGATTGTTGTGTTTTTATTATGTTGGAAGCCTCCCAGAGCGGCCGGGGCACCCAGTCAGATGGGTGGGGTATAAATAATAAAATGACGATGATGATGATGTACTCCCACAATGCCTCCATGATGCATCTCAGTAATATGCATAGTTTATAGAGGATGGGAAACTCAAGGAGGCAGAGGAAG